>NC_030681.2:81612245-81960106 GCF_000004195.4 Xenopus tropicalis | reverse complement strand
GATATTATAGGACTTTTAAAATGACAACATTCTTGCAATGGACTGAGCACTGGAACTTGTACATCATTGGAAAACATGGATTTTTATTGATATATACCTTGTTAGTTAGTTTATTGTGTTAATTGACCGATGCCCCGAATTAGAGGTTACAAATGCTGCACTGCTTCACTTGTGCACTATGTCTGATGAAGGGAATCAACCCCCGAAACATTACATCTTGTCTGTAAATAACATGCAAGGGTTATTGCCCTGCTTATAATCACCACGTTGTGCCAGTTTTACTTCTTTTTGCAAAGCTTTTGGCAGGGGCGGGGGGGAGGTGGGGTGAACCTCACAATTACTGAGCACTGGGTGGAAGTAGTAAGAGAGGCCTGGGTGTGCAAAGGAAAAACTTCACTTTTGTCTTTGCTCCTTGCACTTAGCACTTGCATTAGTAAATGAACCCTTATGTTTGCATTTCTAACATATATTTAGAAGTCAAATATAAGAGTAATTATAGAAATAGTAAAGATGCAAGTTCGCATGACATACAACAATGCAAACAAAGTGGTAAATGGCTTGTAAAAAGAGCAAACAGTAAAACAGTCTGTCCATTGAGCAATGGATACTTCTATACTAAATGTATTTGCTTAATAGATATTAAGATCTAAGGCATGTTAAGTGGTAGGAAAGATAGACCCTGAAATCCTTATTCCCTGTTAGAAAACAAAAATAGAGCCAGGGGAGAAGGTGTACTGTGTAATTATATAATTACATAAACATTAAAAAGATTCGATTTCTTGGTCAAAGCAGAATATGGACCTTACAGCTATAGTTTTATTCATGTTACCATTGTTTTAGTTCTGGTTTGCTCTTATTGTAAATGTAGAATAAAAGGCTAATATTGTACATAACTAATTTATCAATGGCACAAGACTGTTGTAAATATAAGAAAGCATCTGCAGAACAGCGATCCCCAAACATGGCATGTTTTGAGCTCTAGTACTGTATTGTTAACCCAGGGTCAGTCATTGTTGTGTGCTTAGGTCCTTGTTGAAAGAATTTGTGATCTATGTGGAAGTTTGACCCCTGACCCTGCAGTAAAGCCTTTGCCTTGACATTCTTCCTACGCTGGCATGATGCTTCATGGAATTAATCTCTATTGGATCCACATAGTCACTTTATAGCAGAGAAATGCAATACATTTCACTTCCACAGCTTTTCATTGGGGCAATGCACTAAACACATTGGAGACAACTGCAGGAACACTAATGCCCCAGGATAAGAATATTATAAGAGCATCCACACTATCCTATTAATTTCATATGGATCCGACTGAAGTCTCTTTACAGAAAGAAAATAGGTCAGATACTGTAAGTCTTGAGACATGGGAAAGCTATATCATGCCATTACTTACTGAGGAAAAGATTACCATTCAGGTTCCAGGGAACCTTCGGCTATGATACTTAATGACTCGCCAATTGTGACCCAGTGGGTGAGGCTTGGTCTCAAAGGTATTCCATGTAAATGGGAATTTTAGGAGCAATCCTAAGCTTCCTTCACAGAATTCCTTCTGCTGTGAATATGAATAAGGACATTTCTCCTTAACCAAAATGCTTTTCTAGTGGATCCACATCCATGGCTCTACATATACTTGTTGTAAAACCTGTACTTCTATAATTAGATCAAGTAAGGGCAATCTGGTCTGCATTTGGGAATCTGATCAGCATTTTGCCCTGGCTGTTCTTGAAAACCCAGTGGCTGAGGCTCAAATTCAGGGGTATTTCATGTAAATGAAAATTTTAGGAGCAATTCTAAGCATCCCCAGAATTTGTTGAGCTGTTTTATAGGCAGATACATTCGATACTTTCTAGAAAGGGCTGGATGCCTATATACAAATAAACATACAAAGTTACTAAAATTAGTACTTTTAATATTAAGTTGAACCTGGCACTTTTTAGATAGCCCATCTGGAGTTTGGAGGAACAATTTTCTCCTGTGGAAAATGTTTACATATTTTCATATGGTGTAATTTGCCTTTGAATATCCACAATATAATTATGGGTACATTCCAGTCCTTTCTCACTGTTTTTATTAAGTGAAATATAGCCGTATATGGTATACTTCCAGCAACAGCAACCAGTCAGATATTTGCTATCATTATTTTTGCTATTTAATGACCAATCATTAACAATTATGGGAATGGCTTTACTTCCAAGAGTAGGCTGGGTCAAGACACCATGACATCAAGACACAAATGTTCATTTATTAGTGATGGACAAAATTTCTATGCACACTAATAGGAAGGACATTGCTCAGTCTCAGTTTTAGGATGAATTAGTAGTTAGTGCTAAGAAACTGCTGCCCGCTGTGCTCCCCAGCAAGTGTCACTGGTGATGCTCATTCATTTGGCTGCAGTCATTGGGGAACCTGCAGGGCAATTAGACTTTAACATGTTAATAGTGCTGAAAATGCCACTTCACTTTCTAAAATGCATAGCCTTTAACATAAAAGCAACTTTGCTTTATAATATTACTAAATCATGTATTTTCAACTTATCATGCTTAACCCCTCTCTTTGAAAGAAATAGCAATAAACACTTGATATGAACATGTTTGTTAAAGGAGAAGAAAAGGTAAAAACTAAGTAAGCTTTATCAGAAAGGTCTATGTAAATACAGTCATAAGCACTCACAGAAACGCTGTGCTGAGTCATCTATCAAAAGATTTATTGTCTCTGTTTTCCTGTGCCAGAGACACGCAGTTCTCTCTTCTCTTCCCTCTCCTGCTCCCCCCTCCCTCAAGAATGCTAAGAACTCACTCCCCCCCTTAGGAATGTGGATATGAGCCAATCAGCAGGAAGCTTCCTCATAGTCTTACAAACTGGGCATGTTCACTTGGTCTGGGTCTCAGTGCAGGAGCAAGGCATTATGGGAATTTTTTTTACACAGTTCAGCGTTTTTTTTTCCCTATCAGGCTTCTGATCATCTGAACAGGAGAAATATGGGAAGACTTAAGAGAGAGAACTGAAGGTATGCCTGCAGCTTGAGGTTAACTCTTTATTAGCCTTTCCTTCTCCTTTAATGATGTTTCATATTGATATTGGTTTGATTTCATTGCTTAGATTTGTATGCATAGATTTCTTTGTTGTATATTATTCTTTGTTGATATTAATAAAGTATACTTTTTTGTGGTTTAATTGTGTAATAAAAACATATTAAAAAGAACAGAATGAAATAGCAAGTCGAAAGAGTAGTGGCTCTTCTCATAGCTCCTGATTCCTGCCACTGATTATCAGATAAAAACTGCAGAGATGCAGTTCCAATTCCACCTGTGTAGCAGACAAGTGCGGGCTTACGTCCATCTTATATTATTGAAAGTGACCTGCAAGTGCAAATAATTTAACCTGCATTTCTGAGGTAACTAAATCAATCTATCCTTAGCCTGTGCAGTGAAAGATCCAGTCTGAGGTCTGACTGCAGATAACCACAAGGGTGATTCTTTTGTTAGGAGAGGCTTAAAGCCAAACAACTGAAAACATGTATAAAGGTAAATAAAAATTAGCATTCAAGAGCTGATCCCATACTATATAGCCAAAAGTAGCCTGAAACAATTTACAAATTGGAACACTCACTATGCAGGATAATTATAAAAATACCCATGGAGTTAAAGGTGCAGTGTTGTGTAACAAACATATATTTAGCTACATTTGCAAAAAAGTATGATGCTTATTAGTGATAAATGAATCTGTCCCATTTTGCTTCTCTGAAATATTTGCGAAACTGTGAAAAAAGTCTGGAAGCTGCACAAAATTGTAGTCAATGGTGACTTTTATATGCAACAAATTTTTACGTGGGCGACTAATTTACATTAGTTAATTAGTACTTTTTTTTTTTACTCCGAATGCATTAAATTCATTTTTTTTGCAGCAACTTTTTTGTCTTGGCTAATGTTTTATTGACAATGAATTTTTGACCCAGTTTTGCAAAAAAATTTGGCAAAGGTGATTTACGGAATTTCACTGTGAATCCATGCCTAGCGAAAAAATGTACTCATCACTAATGCATATGTAAAAACTGTAGTCATGCACACTGTAAATTTTTTCCTGTGTCTTGTGCATACCATTTGTGCTCTACTTTTCCAAAGCAGTGCTCGAAAGGAGTAAGGCTGGAGTATTTGCAGACTTAGTGCCCTGGGCAGGAGTCCCTCTTCCTTCCAATAACTATTTCACATCAAGGCTTCCTTCAAACTGACAGCCCAAGTGCTATGTAAAAAGATGGCTCTCCTAACAGACAGCAATCTCACAGAATGTAAACAGATCCTTGATGTGAAAAATTATTTTCAAGCACAGAAACTTCTGCACAGGAACACTATGGGAAACACCATTATAGAAGAACATACTAGGGTGCTGAAGGCTAGTCTGTGTCAGACAACTGCTTGCAGGATCTGCCATGTCTGCCATTTCAAAATACTTAACGGTCATACGTACGTAATTGCATGGTTATCTCTTACAAATCAGTCTGGGCCTTCCTGAGCTTACAGTTGCATCAGGTGTTGGGAGTGTCTCTTATGTTCCTACAAGGGAGGGTTGTTGCACAGGGGTATGGCTGTTAATATTTAAGAACAGAATTGAGTTTTAGGTATTGGCAAGTTAGGTATTAATCACAGGAAGCACTGAGGGAGGAGAGGCTAGAACTGAGTCATATAGAGTAGACATGTCAACAATATAAGGCTATGACAGCATACAGCAGCCCCACTGGCAATAGCTAGAATAAGCAGAATGCCTATCCAGTCCTACTTAGAGCCCGTGCATAGGGCACTTAAGTCCTTGGCACATAGGGGTGTGCTGGAGTAGACTTTAAGTGCAGAGTGCATTAGTGTTAGATGCAATGGAGCCCTGTACTTACCACATGCCAGTGGCAGCCATTAAGTACAGGGTCCCCTGAACAAGGACCAAATGCATTTTAACTATTGTGTCAGAATGGGGGCATTCCAGGGGACACCCTCATGTTGCCCTCATTCCACCAAATCTATGCAGTGCTGTCAATTGCATGGTGTGCTGTGGGTTACTACTGATGAACATCTTCTACTACTTTCTTTTACTAAAGAAAAGCATATGTCTATCTTATTTGGATATCAGTACCAGAATTAAAAAATATTAAAAAAACAACTTCAATTTCTGTAAATCTTGGCAATTTATTAACATATAAAGACTATATCTCACTGCCACTTGCAAATAATAGATGCTGTTTTATCAAGTGTCTCTCCTTGTGGAAAGCAGCAGGTACAGGTATTAAGGACTACCTAAACCAGCTGCAACACAGTAAGAGACAAATGAAAAGCAGTTCCTTGTGAAGTGCAATAGAAATTAAAACAAAGGGCACCTACATTCATTTGTAAATGAGATATTCCCTTTGATGTAATAATAATATATGTATGATTATTTTTGTGCAACAATGGAAGAAAAGCCTCACAGTTTAAACAATCACTGTTAGACAGGAATTAAATAATAATTGAGGATATATGGTGGAAATACATGGAAACTAGAGCCTGCGCTCTGTAGAACCTGCAGTTTGGTCACCATGTGCTGGAGACAGTAGTTAGAGTGGGCACAGAAGCATAAATAATGAGTTGAGGTTGAGTGCTCATTGAGCAGATAATTATTCAGAAAAGATTACAAGGTACAGGAGAGGTCACTTTGCGAATGTTCAGACTGAATGTGTTTCACGGACAGCGTTAGAAGAGATAAGTATGATGAGACATAGAAGTGACATAAAGGATTATGAGCAAATAGCCTTTTGGAGGATATCATAAGAAACAAGTGAGGGTGTTGCAAGAGACTGTAGCTAAGATACTATTCAATATGCATCAGGACAGAGTTGTATAACACTTATTAACAGAACAAAAAATAACCACTAGTGTACTCACTCCAAACCAACAAGGGTTGCAAAGGTTCATCTCTAACCATTATTTTAAGCACTGGATTAAGGGCCCAAGGTGCCCACGTTCCACCTCTTCTCTTTTCCCTTCTTTTTTTGCTCCACTCTTTACTTCCCTGTCTCCCTCTGCTGTCTCTTCATCACACCCATTCATTTTTCTGAGGGCATTCCACCCACTTTCATCATGTCACTTTGCCTGCTCTCTTCTTGACTCTTTCTTATGCTCTCTGTTGTACCCTTTCCTCCTACTTTATATAGCACACGCTCTACTAAAACTGCATGCACGATGGCAGCTTAGGTAAGTGGCCAAAATTCAAAGAGCTGTTGTACTTTGTACAGTGTGGCTCTTTCTGGTAATAAGAAAGGGAGCTGGTAACTAGTAACACAATTGCTTACTGGCAGATGAGTAAATTGGTTGACACTAGACAGCTATTTCAGTTTCCATATAAGCCTTCAACAGGCTGATTCTGCTAAATATCATCCTTAACAGGCTCTTCATGTCTAGGGTCTTAATAATTGTATTTTACTGTCTTCTATGTTGTATTGGTCAACATTGTGATGTTGATAATATTGCTATTTAATATCTATAATGCATAGATATTACTGCATATTTGTTTTATCTTTTTTTATGCCTTTTTGACATTGGATCCTGGTTAGTTGGGCACCACTAGGTAGGTTAGGTGATTGCATGCAATTATTTCATATTTCAGTGTATCATAATGTGTATGACGTGATGTGTATGTGACGAATAAAATTTGAATTTGAATTTCAGTGTTTTCTTTTATCCATGCATACTAGCTAAACTTCATATATATTAAAAAGGGAGAGATGCTTGAGGGTTGACACACTAGTTACATAAATGAGAGTTTATTTCACTAATAAAATTAGCTTATTCAAGGATATAGGAGACAGCACTAAAAGTTCATGTGTCTTCAAATCCAAACAAATGTTGCATGAATTCCAGGTTTAGAAAGCATGGAAGTCTCTATGTGGCTTATAACATAGATATGTATTGGGCTACCAGAAGTTGTCTGGATCCAAAGTATCTGCTTTTAAGCTTGTGTGCTGTCTTTAAAAACCCTTTCCTCCATATGTAATAAAAGGCACCACGTTTGCCCAGCTGCAGTTACCAAGAAGATGCTTGCTAAAGTTATAAGAACTGTAGCAAACTTTGTTCCTTACATTACATAAGGCCACTTGATACTTGGTGTGGTAAGTATTAACTTGCATTACTTACTAGATGTAAATTATAGATTTGATCCAAATATGCTATATAAAGTAATTTCTTAATTACTAGATTTATATTCTTTGTTTTGAGATTTAGCATATAGAGTGCTGCATGTTTCTTTATTTATGATCTCATCCAAGAAATGGGTCCGGAACTTCATGTAAAATCCAAGAATGCCTATTTTGCATTAAGCATTTCTCAGACATGCATGCCCCCGTTTGTAACCGAGCAATAAAATACATGCAAAACTAATAGTTATCAATATAACAAATCGTTTTGCATGTATTTCCTTGCTCAGTTATAAAATTCATGTCCATGAAAAAAATGCCCATTTTACCTCTTAGGACCAAACTTTCCTGTAAACGCTTGTAATAAAAGGGACAGCAGTTCCAGCAGCAGCAGGTAGTCCAAAATCTATAGGGTACACAATGGAATCCAGACAGATAAACAATTCAAATATATACATATTTCAATAAAGGGTATCATTATAGGTACTTGCATCAAAAATTGCTTCTTGGACTTCCATATAGTTGTGCTTGGCACTGTTTAGTCCTTTCTGCCTTCGGTTCTTAATAAAGTACTACTGCACTCACTGACGCAGGAGAACTCTGAAGCTGCAACCAACCTTTGTGCCCAGCATCAACATTTGCACAAAGGGCACAGATGTCACTTACATGCTGAACAAAGGAAATGACGCCAGGTAGACTTCTGCGCAGCTGCATCCAGTTTGAAATGCAATGTATGTGCAGTTGCAGATGGTGTAGACAGAGGGCAATTCCGCCAACTACACTGACACTGAAATTTTGGGGAAAAAGTTGCATTGTAGGAAAAAAACACAATGATTTTGCTTGATATTGCACTGCAAATTTTTCTTGTGGTTTTGTGATGTAGGGGTCTGCTGAATATGCCTCCCTGTTTTTTCATAGATACTAAAATTGCAATTAGCTACCATACTTCTTTGACAGGTGAAATTATGTACTGCATATGATCTGTCTGTATGTACAGATTTCTTTCTTGAAAGTGCACCCACAATGGACTGTGTGGAGGTTGCAAAAGAATTGGACTTGCACATCACTCTCATGCAGAATGCTGGAAATAATATTTACTGTACTTTTAATGAAAATTTTCAGCACTATTGCATTTGATTTGCATTAAAGTGAATGTACAAATATATCAATTTTAATGCACTGGCTGCAATTGCGCAAATTCTGGGAACTCGTATATAGATTTTATTTAATAGGATTGTGCTTCCATGTTTGTAAGGGTGACATTGGTGGGTAAGAATGGTACATTAAGGTCTATCTTAACATTTGGTCCTCATACTAATGCACTGGTCACAGACAACATCTGTGGCCTGATATGATCCATGATCTATGGAAATTTTCACATGGCTTTACTAATATCTGAATGTGAGACCTGTGAGCAATCATTTTGGGCACATACTCAAGCCAATAGGTTTAAGAAAAACCCTATTGATTCATGTGGTAGCCAGCAGGTGATATAGGCTTTTTTGTATATTGTTGGTCTGGGAGTGCACAGAAAGGGACCTTGGTGTAGGCAAATGCTTTGCACATACTAACCTATATCTTTGAACTAGAGGTATAGGATCTACCTATAGATCTATAGTATCAAATACAACTGAAATCATAAATTTTCTAAATATAATCTATACAAAATTCTGTACTGTTTCTGAAATAATATATCCCAATTTTGACAAGAGCTTATTCATTTTGGGCTTATGTAGAAAAGTATCATAAACAGTATCTGGACTTCTAGTAATAAATATAAATGTATTTTATATTTAGACATACATACCTGGTCCAATAATTTAAAGGAAGTCATAAAAGCCTGTCAGTGTGTTTGCTGTGTTTCACTGTAATGCATCCCCATCCCTGTTCCAAGTGATGGATTACGGAACTTGAAGTCCATCTGCTTTCTAGATTTTGGAAATACTCTTTGGATTTATCATGGTGTCCAATAATTTGTGGAATCAAGTATGTTAGTGGAAAAAAAACATTTATATTTATTTTTTAAAAAAAGCCTACCTGAATCGTCAAAAAGGGGCAGAGTATATTCTTTTTAAGTTAGTCTTTATTATCCCCCATCTCAGCAATCTGACTCTCCACATACAGGCTTTGTGTTGGAGTAGTGATGAGCAACATTTTTTGCCAGGCATAATTCTGCATTTCAGGATTAGCGATTTATTTCACAATATTGTTTTGTTTGTGTCTTCTTGACATATTAAACACAATGGACTTGTTCACAATTGCAGATTGCCTCTGAGTTCTTGTATCTTTTTGTTGCTAGGTATTGCTTGGGGGAGTGTGGTTTTATAAGCACAGGTGTGCCTGTATTCACCTTTGTGCTTTAGTTACAAAGCCTTCATGTCGAGACACAGATTGCTAAGAAGGGAATATTGACTAGTACTTTTAATATTTCAGATATGGGACAGTTATTTCAAAATAATTATATTTATAAATATGTCTATGAAGATTTTCATTCATCCAGGTCATGGTATATCTAGTATAAATAAATCTAAAGCAACTGGACTTGTTAAGAAATCATTGAAGACGTTTCACTACTCATCCGAGCAGCTTCTTCAGTTGAACTGAAGAAGCTGCTCGGATGAGTAGTGAAACGTCTTCAATTATTTCTTAACAAGTCCAGTTGCTTTAGATTTATTTATACTAGATATATTTATAAAGTTTCTTCATTCCACAAGTTCAAGATTATATTATATGATAGTTTCCCTTTACATATTGTTGGCACATAATTTTAGAAGGCTTAAGGCTCTTCATTATGGAAAGACTCCTTACTAGGAAACCCCAGTTTTCTCCTATGATAGACGGTATGATAGTTATTATATACTGCATTATAGTTAATTTGCACTTCATGCTTTAACTGCCATTCCATGACATTTGTTTGCTGAATGATACTGGCATTAATAAAATATTCTTAATACTGAAAAAGGAGAAAAGAAGTGTGCTCACTGGAAGAAAGATCCAATGGTGCTGCACTGTATTATATTTATTCATTATTTGGGTATTTTATTATGGTATAAGGTTATCTAAATGCAGCAACAGATTCATTTATAAGTAACTTAGCTTTAAGCTTATTTTAGATTTAAGTCCCTATTTAAGATAAGGTTTTCCTGAAGTCACTACTTTGAATGCAGCATTTTGCTAAGTATTCTTTTGTATAACTCAGTAAATCTTCATTTAAAAGATTAAAGCACACATATACCACTGTCTACCAACGAGAACACTTATCCCACTGCACATTCTGGAAGTATAAAGTTGGATTTTAAGGAAGCTTATTTTATTTATCAAAGTCATTATTACTTATAAAGATGGCAAGGTTCTTCTTCATTTAAAAGTTCATTTTCCAGTCTTAAGAAAATTACACCTCTCTCCAATTTGCAATGATTATTCATAATAAGTAACTTCTAGTATTTGTGTATGAGTTTTTTCCTCCCTTAATAATACTACAACAGAAAAAATATCAGTAATTATGTAATCACTGCAGAAATTGCGTTTAGGTAAATGAAGAGAAATTATTATTATTTTTTTGCATTATGCCTCTCTAATTTCTATGTAATTACTAGTTATAAAAGAGCATTCCTGGTATGCATAATGACAACCTATTGTCCTTGTGTAAAAGTCAAGGTGTTTTCATTCAAGGTTTGCTTCTTTCAGCTTATTCCTGGCTGGTTGGTAGACAGAAGCAGCTGTTTTATGACATGGCTCACCATTTTTTCCCCGGACTGCTAAGCATATTTATTTGAAAGCCAGCTGGCTTTATTCCTATTTTATCAACATGGGTCATGCAGAGTTGAATTCTGGGAATTTGGCTATTAAAGGGGAAAGGGGTCCTTGAAACACAAATGTTGTTTTTTTTATCCAAAGATTTTCATTAATTTCCCAAAATTACCCTATAGCTCAAGTCCCACTACTTTTACGTTAAAATTACTCTCATTAATTAACTATGCATTGATATGCTAAGCTAATTGCTTATTATTTACAATAATCTTAGCAAAATACTAAGAGAATACTAAGAAATCTTAGCAAAATACTTTTTTTTGCATAATTTGTAATCTCAGGTACAAACAAGTGAAATATATATATATATTTAAATTCTTATGAAGCACGCAGAGATTACATAATAGTCTTACTATCCATCACATAGGGTAAGAAGGATACCAGATGAGCAGTGTATCATTAGATGCCATGGCTGGCCTTCAAAGACGCATGGATTTATTTTAAAGGTGTGAGATTTAGCAACATTTGCAATTTTGCTAAAGTTGTGGTTTCATTGGCTACCTTTATTTGAAATAATAAATCAATGAACCCTATTTGAGATTCAACTTGCAAAAAAAACAGTGCAAGAACTACCAGTGCATCAATCAAATGCCCTAAAATCACTTAGGGTGAAGACACATGAAGCTACTAGTAGCAGTTACTTGTAGTGGCTACTAAAATAGACATTGCTGATCATTTGGATTTTTGCCTGTTTTGATGCATAGTAAATCTTGAAAAAGTTGCAACTTTTTTTTCTGTGAATTTTAGCGCTAAAAATCCGAATTGGAAAAAAAATCTAAGCATTAAAAAATGGCCCCCTCAGTGAACTCCACTTTATTATTTTAGTGTTTCTAGCCATAAGTAGGAGGGTCCTTCAGAGATCTAGTTATTTTGTGTTACTGCTGCCCCAAATAGGCAAACTTCTGTACGTCTTTCATAAAACACAGCAAAAAAAGTTCCAGCGATGAGGTACCCCAAACTGATATGTAGCTCTTCATTACTCCACTCCAGGGAAATAATATTAAAGAACTTGATACACATACTTTTGATTGCATACTTGCAAAACGTGTTAAAATTAATATTTTAACTGCTATTCATAACTATCTATTTATTTATTATTTGCAATGGGGTTTTAAAGTCATACAAAGTCAGGAATCCATATTATCTGGACTGTTATACGCTGTACCATAACTAATGCTGTGAGTAGCCACTTGGCAAAGTTTTAATGATAATAGTTTTAATAAATTAAATTACATTATTATGGTATTATTTCCTTTTATGGGGATTTCACATTGAGTGGACTGGCAAGTTAGTGGTGAATATACAGTTTAAAAAGATTGCAGTCTTGTGAGTACCCATTGACTAAGGGGAAGACTCTGATGGTGACCTGTTAATACTTCTGTTTACACAGTTTTTGGTCATGGTAGATATAGTCCCTATATGAAAAGGCTATCAAATTACTACACATAGGGGCACATTTACTAACCCACGAATCCGAATTGGAAAAACTCAGATTGGAAAACAAACATTTTGCGACTTTTTCGTATTTTTTGCGATTTTTTCGCCGCCTTTACGACTTTTCGGAAATTGTCGCAACTTTTTCGTTACCAATACGATTTGCGCAAAAAAACGCGAGTTTTTCGTAGCCATTACGATGCGCTCGTATCTTGTCGCGACTTTTTCGTATTGAGCACTCGTAAGCGGCGGGCGAAACTTTCAGACTTAGCATGATTTTGGAAGCCTCCCATAGGACTCAATGGCACCCTGCAGCTCCAACCTGGCCCAAGAAAAGTCACCATACTGAAGCTTGAATGAATCCGAATCTTTCGTACTCGGCGCGAAGGCTACGAAAAAGTCGCAACTTTTCGCGCAAGTAGTAACGCTACGAAAAAATCGCCAGATTTTGCGCAACATTCGGAATGGCAACGAAAAAGTCGCGACAATTTTCCGAAAAATCGCCAAATACCGATCATTACGAAAAAAACGCATTCGGACGCATTTGGCCCGTTCGTGAGTAAGTAAATGTGCCCCTTAGAGGGAATTTTATATTCCTTTTCTGTTATTTTGTTTTGTGCTTCTTTGTACATATTGTACATATTCCATTACTTCTTTCCAAAAGCAAGATATCTGAAGACAGGACAAAGCAAATGCATGAGCTTGGCTTTGGGTTCTCAACATTTAGGGCAGGGGGGTTCT
Organism: Xenopus tropicalis; assembly: GCF_000004195.4. Taxonomy (NCBI): domain Eukaryota; kingdom Metazoa; phylum Chordata; class Amphibia; order Anura; family Pipidae; genus Xenopus; species Xenopus tropicalis. The sequence goes on along the minus strand of NC_030681.2, from coordinate 81,946,968 downwards.
TTGTGTTACTTATATAGCTAAAAACTGGGGAGGGATGCAGAATCTTAAATAGGAGAACATATCTATCCCTAGTAGGTATCAGGATTTTGTTCCATCCTTTTAGGATTCCTCATCTAAAGTCTTTTTTTCATTTCTCACAAAGAAACTGAGGGCAACAAGTTGATATAAATAAAATATATTTATAAAAAAAAAGATGATTTCCTCATTTGCTCATAAAATTTTTTTTTGATAACACATTCATACCTTATTTAGAAATCTCAGCTGTCAATCATACTTCTCCAACTCTATGCCTCAGATGCAGAGCTGGGACAGGCAGTTACTTTCACTTTCCATTTTGTACTTCCTAGATGTTACTGCACTCCACTCATTTCCCCTCCCTCCTTATAGAATATAATTGTGTATCCTGTGCATGGGCATGGACAGGTCCCCCATTCTGGAACATAAACAAGGTTTTGGGGCAATTAAAAGCTTGTCTTAATAACAGCGTTCACAAAATGCCACCTGCCTGCTTGCCCCAAATAATTTCTTTGGGTGACAGGTTCCCTTTTAATCACTAATGAATAAGTTGGCTGGGTTGGCTAATAATACAGATATAGGTCTGGATATCTCAGGCCTTCCTCTGTGACTGGGGCTTTTACCTTAGATAGAGCAAATCTGGGGGGAATTTCTATCCTAAATGAAGCTGGATATATCTTTAAATTTCAATTTAGGGATTGTGGTTGCTGAATTATGTAAGATACTGTATATATAGAAAAAGGTGTAGAAAAATAATTTCAAGGCAAATGTATTCTTAGAAACAAATTAGTTCATTTATTAAGTGTGTCGGTCAATAATTGCTTAAGTTTTAAAGGATAACTATACCCCCAGAATGAATGCTTAAGCAATAGGAGGTTTATAATATAATAAGTGGCCTATTAAAGAATCTTACTAAATTGGAATATATATATCAGTAAATACTGCCCTAATACATCTTTTAGCCACTATTTTGTGACATGCTGTGTGCTCCCTCAGAGATCACATGGCAGGAAATAATATAACAGTAACAGGAAGAAGTGTGGGAGCAAAAGACAGAACTTTGTCCATTAATTGACTGATGTGACCTAATATGTATGTGTTCCCTCGGTTGTTTGTGTGCACTGTGAATTGTATGATCCCAGGGGATGGCCATTAGTATCTAAAATGGCACATACTAGTAAAAAAAGTATATTTTTTTGAAAATGGTATATAGTAATGTCTAGTATCTAGAAATGTCTTAGAAACCACAATTCTGAGATAACTAAATTAAGTTATTCAGACCAATGTTGTTGGAGGAAATGTGAATTTCTACCAGTTAATCATGAGAACAGAATATTCACCAAAGTTATTTACAAGTTACAGTAATGGTCCCCTAGGTATAACAGTAAATCATCTGTGTGTAGGGAAATATGTTCCTCTAGTTCCTAAAGCTGTTGATGTAAGGGAAATATTTGATCTGGATGGCTAGTGGCTCTATAGCCAATTCCAATAATAATGGCAATAGGTGGCATCCTTGCCTAGTCCCCTAGTAAGGCAAAATTGTCTGGAAGTGATATAATTAATCTTTACTTGCATAACCAATGTTTGATATAGGGCTTTGATCCAGTATATACATTTTCTCTTAGTCCATATCTGTGAAAAACCTCCCATAGATGCAATCACCTGACTAATGCTTTGCAGCATTAAGAGGTACCACTATGCGGGTGCATTAAAAAATATCAAAATATTTGAGACTTGCTAGTAAACATTGCTGTTTTTTTGTCCTAATCCATCCTGCTCATGTGCTCATTATAGCTTGGATGCAAGAGTTCCAGGTACAGTTATATGCACAGATGCAAGAGGAGTTTCAGCGAGACCTTGTAACTGTGCATTTATAGTGTCAGGCTTACCAGGTCGCTCAGTAGTCGGGGTCACCGGGCCGCACCAGCTAGGATTATGACAGCACGAAGTTTAGCTTCACACAAACGGCTCACACAACACAAAGCCTCTCAGGGTGAGGACAGGAGGAGTCGAGAGTGGAGAAAAGCCTGAGCAACTAACCAAGAAGGAGAAGGAAAAAGCGTAGTCAGGAAGTTCCGAGTCGAGGGCAGGCAGCATAGATTCAGATTCAGGGTCAGGCAGAAGTCAGAACGGGCGGCACAGATTCAAGGTTGACAGGCAGAAGTCAGCAGCAGAGAATCAACAAGAAATAACAGCTAGGCTTCAGGATAACCACGATAACCAGGCACTGATCAGTACTGCAAAATGCTTTAAATAGCTTGTCTTTTGGCGCCAATTCGCCTGCGTCTTGACACACTACGTAACGACGCGCAGCGTAATGACGCGCCCCGTAAAGACGCGCCCTGTAATGACGCGCCACATAATGACACACCACGCAATGACGCATCATGATGTAACAATATTGCGTCAGCATCAGCACAAAGAAAAACATCGCTATGGCAATGCACACGCCTGTGCACTGGAAGACGCCAGACGTCACTGCAGCAGGGTACGTATCCTTACATATAGAGTGATTTTTAGGGTCCTTCTATCTTCCATCTAGAGTAAGTGTGTTAGCAACCGACTATTTGCGCCATTACCATTAGGCAGGACTAGAATCTAAATTATCTAGGTTGCTCCACAATGCACGTCAAATAGCTCCTGTCAGTTCTGTACAGGCTGCCAAAACCAACACATTATAACACTCCAGTGGTTAATAATAAGCAGGCTGACATTACGCAGAGTCAAGCGGAAGGGCTTTGGGTGCTTGCTAGTGAGGGCCTCATCAAAGATCTTAGGAGTGTAAGTATGATTAACAATTTGGCCCCTTTCAGGGAACCAGTATACCTACAGGTTTCTCTTAGTGACTTGAGCTTGAGAGAAGTTTGCTTTTACCATGCCCATCGAGCCAGTCACTAGCTTCTTACCATCGGCTTTTATCTAACGTTTCGACTAATATATCATTTTCCATGTTGCATCTGTGTAATCTTAACTTTACTCTATGAAGGCTGCAGCTGCACATTACTTTGCAGATTAGCTAAGTAATCTGGAAAAATGTATATTTTGTAAATTTTATGGGTTAACTCAGTATTCTCAATAAATCTCTGTCTGCTTGGGAGAATTCCCATAATGGCTGTGTCTGCAAATAGCTATAAGTGTTTAACCCTTTCACTGCCAGCCGTTTTAGACAAAGTGGAACTGCCAGACAGTTTTTGAACATTTTGCACTTTAGGGGCCTTTCCTTGGGGGAACTTTTAGTTTACCCAGGAAAACAATATATTGTTTTTTTCAGGACAACCTAAGCTTTTAAAATATGGTAGAATTTTTGTGCAATTCCAATTCTGTAAGAAGATAAATGTCTAAAAAATGAAAAAAAAAAATCATATTTTCCATAATATAAACACATGCACCAGAAACAATAATTAGTTTATGTATGAAAATACAACTGATTTGGAAAGTCCCATGTCTCCTGAACGTGCCAATACCAAATATATATAGTTTTATGGAGATTTCTCTCTTGTATAGGTCAAAAACTCCCGGCACTACACTACCAAATTTCCAAAGCACTGCTCCAGAAAGCTGCATACTTCAGATTTCAAGGCCAGAAATTCCACTAACAGAAGGTTTATCCCAGAAAATTATACATTTTTAGAAAGAACAGATTCTGAAGAATCGATAATAGGTAGAACTGTCTGTCTAATCCAAACTATCAAGTTGCAATGCTTTCCTAAAGTTATTGGTTTTTATCAAAATTTGTGATTTTTTTAAAAAAATTGGTTTAAAGCTTCCAGACTAATGTATCTTATCTCCTACAGGTCATAAAGTAACCAGATAAAACACCCTAAATATGAACACCAGGGGTCCACTGAACAGTTTGATGCTCAATATGTATAGGTTTACCTAAGTATGTGGCGTACAGAGGCACCCAAATGAAAATAGTGCATAGAAATTTTCTCAGCTGCCAACACAATTTCTGCAAAGAAAGCCACCTGTCAGTGTGTTATGTGCTGTAAGACCCCCTAACTATACAGAGACCCCCAGAATACCATATATTTTTGGAAAGTACACATTCTGACAAATCCAACATAGGTAAAGAGTCCTTTCTACACCAAAGTACCAATCTGCAAAGCTTTCCTAAAATTAGTGGTTTTTATGACATTTCAGAAAATTGCATAAAAATGTTGCAATTTGCAGCATTTATCTCACACAATTTCTTGCATACAAAGGCAAATCACCCCAAATAGGAACACCTAAGGTCTACTGAACAGTTTGATGCCCAATATGCATAGATATACCAAAGTCCGTGGTATGTACTGACCCCAAAATGAAAATAGCGCATATGGATTTCTCACCTGCCAGCTCAGTTTTTGGACACAGAGCCCCCTGACAGCGTATTATGTGCCGTAACCCCCCTAATTATACAGAGACCCCCAGGAAACCATATATTTTTAGAAAGTACACATTCTGAGGAATTTAAAATAGGTAAAGTTATTTTTCTACACCAAAGTACCACATGGCAAAGCTATGCTAAAAACAGATTAGGAACACTTATACAGGGATAAAAATGCAATAAAACCACAAAAATTGTGTAAATTGATGAAACAACAAAATAAGTCACACAACAGCATAATTAGTGGTTAGAATAGTAGATCCAATAGTCACGCTGCCAAAATAAAATTTTTATGGAAAAAACTAAAGACAAAGGGGTAAAAAAAAAGTGAAAAAAAAATTTGTGTATACATTTGTGCACACATCTAAAATTTGTGTGACAGTGTGTAAGTGTTTATATAAGTATGCTAAAGTATGCTTAAGTGTTCTAGAGTGTGCAAAAGTGTGCAAAATGGGAAAAAAAACCTGTGCTAAATTGCATGTAAATGTGTGTGTAAATGTGTGTAAGTGTGTGTTTTAGGCAAATAAAGAGCATTTACCAGTAGAAGGTCTCAGGGATCAGGCAGGCAGTCCTCTCTGAAGTCCTCAAAGCACAGGAAGTGTGTGGGCGGAGTTTAGGGGAGCAAGGAGCTGGGGAAGACACAAGACAAGCAGCAGACGCATGCGATCACGTCTGCTGCTTGTAGCTAGGTCCTGCAATCGTTGCCGAGGGGGTTGGGGGCACAGCTGACTCAAATCGAAATTAAAGCATTGACTAAATAAACATTTGTTAATCTATAGGGTTGATTCACTAAAGTGCGAATAGTGTTATTGCATGCTTTTTTGCGTTAAAATTGACACGAAAAAAATGTGCAATTCGCTAAAGTATTATTGCATGCGCTAAATAATGCATGAACGCAAGGCATTAATTTTAACTCATTGCGTTAATTCTCACGCAGAAATAATACTAACGCATGATTCACAAACACATAGACGCACTAAATATCGCATTAGTCTGTGCGAAAATTAACACCTACTTGGGGCAGGCGGTAATTATAGAAAATTGTGGTTTGTGAGCTTTTGGCAACACAACATGGACTTGGCAGTGGGATTTTTTCAAGTATGGGGGACAATTATTAATATATGAACGCTCCTAGCGTATTTTCTGCGATTTTTCGTACTTTTCGCAACAATTTTGTACTTTGCGCCAAAATTTGTGCAAAAAAATCGCATTGTTGCACCGAGTACGAAAGTTTCGGATTCATTCAAGCTTTGGTATCGTGACTTTCCTTGGGCCAGGTTGGGGCTGCAGAGTGCCATTGAGGCCTATGGGAGGCTTTCCTTGGGCCAGGTTGGGGCTGCAGAGTGCTATTGAGCCCTATGGGAGACTTTCCTTGGGCCAGGTTGGAGCTGCAGAGTGCCATTGAGTCCTATGGGAGGCTTTCCTTGGGCCAGGTTGGAGCTGCAGAGTGCCATTGAGCCCTATGGGAGACTTTCCTTGGGCCAGGATGGAGCTGCAGAGTGCCATTGAGCCCTATGGGAGAATTTCCTTGGGCCAGGTTGGAGCTGCAGAGTGCCATTGAGCCCTATTGGAGGCTTTCCTTGGGCCAGGTTGGGGCTGCAGAGTGCCATTGAGCCCTATGGGAGGCTTTCCTTGGGCCAGGTTGGAGCTGCAGAGTGCCATTGAGCCCTATGGGAGACTTTCCTTGGGCCAGGTTGGAGCTGCAGAGTGCCATTGAGCCCTATGGGAGACTTTCCTTGGGCCGGGTTGGAGCTGCAGAGTGCCATTGAGCCCTATGGCAGGCTTTCCTTGGGCCAGGTTGGAGCTGCAGAGTGCCATTGAGTCCTATGGGAGGCTTCCAAAATCATGCACAGAAGAATCAAAGTCGGAATCCAGGATCCAGCCGTTTACGATCGTTAAATATGAAAATTTCCTGATTTACGGATCGCCAATACGATATTATCGTTACTAAACCGCTCATCAAATAATGCAAATGACATCTCGCCTTTAAGTGAATCGTGCGTTGTCGCGAAAAATAAGAAGCGATAAAATTTTTAACGCATGCTATAAATAGCGCTCGTTTTATCGCACTTTAGTGAATCAACCCTTATGTATTTTAAGTTCTTTGTGCACCAATTCTTAATTGGCCCTTTTTGAGAAGTGTTTTTTATAACTCTCTCTGTATCTGTCTATTTATCTATCTATCCAATCTATCTATTAGTAAAACCCACAGAGCAGAATCTTATATATTATATATCTATAGACAGACAGATAGACAGGTACACAGACAGATAGGTAGATAGATAGATAGATAGATAGATAGATAGATAATATATATGATTCTACTCTGTGGGTTTTACTAGATGGTATGCAGATTTAAATGTTCCCAGGGCTTCTTTTCATCTCTGAAGCAGGTGCAGATGAAGGCTTGCTAGATCATTGCTGTGCTTTAATTCTGTATAAAACATTCAGTTAAAAGAAATGACAACAAAAACATACAGCAGATAATCAAGAACAAACCTTTAAAATGAACATCAAAATAGAATGGTTGCCCTAAGTTGCATTGCAAGTCCCTAACTTTAACAGACAAGGTAACTCTTCTATTTATCCTTCTCAAGGTTTTGATTTTGATAATAAAAGACTCCCATTGTTTAGATAATGAAAGAAAATAAAACAAAAAGCTGTATACACACAGATAGTGCTATGTAAAATAAAACCAATTTAACAATTTTATGAGACTTTAAATGCTCTTACTGTAACAATACAATGTTTTTGTGTTTCATACCAATAACTGAAGGGATACTAAAACTTTTCTAATCTGCTGCTACATTATCACCAGCACACGATAACCTATAGATGGCACTTCTTTCAAATTGTCCAATTTTCAACACAATAGCAACCAAACCCACTAGGCTGAGTCACCAACAGTAGTTTTAGAGATCCCTTTGATAAATTATACACGCTTTTAAAAATGAGCTCATGTATTTTAATTTTTTTTGTGTTTTTATTAAACATTTTATGTTTTGCAAGGCATTTACTGATAAACCCAGGAAAAATAGCTCAATTGGCAGGCTTTATATTTTAGTCAGTGACTGCAAAGATGTGCTGCACTACACTGTAATAAATGAACTGTACACAATTTGTGGGGAAGGAAATTTCCTGCCCAGTGTACATTTTATTGTGAACCACACAATCCTTTACCTCAAACCCCCTGACTGGAAACATCTTGTGCTGCCTATGCCATTACCTGTTAGGTACAGGTATGGATTACCTTATCCAAAAACCCATTATCCAAATGACAGGAAGTCAGTCTCCCATAGACTCTAATCAAATAATTAAAATAAAAAAAAAAGATTTCCTTTTACTTCGTAATATTAAATCAGTGCCTGGTACTGGATCCTGATTAAGATATACTTAATTCTTATTGGTGGCAAAACAATTGTATTGGGATCATTCAATGTTATGTTAATGTTACAAATTATGGAAATGCCCCTTATCCAGAAGACTCAATCCAGGTCTCAAGCATTCAGGATAACAGGTCCCATACCTGTAAAAGATCCTATATCTGTTTATAACTACATGTAAATCATTGCAACAAAATGCAAGGTTTCATGTTGAACTTGCACTTTGCTCTTGTCCTGTGTTCATGATCACCTAGGAAAGATTCGATTTGATCAATATCAGTCAATATAGTTATTAATCAAATCATCAGGAAAAAAAAATAAATGCCAATAGTTTTTTATGGAATTTGCAAGCTCAGTCCTAGGGGCTGATTTACTAACCCACGAATCCGACCCGAATTGGAAAAGTTCCGACTTGAAAACGAACATTTTGCGACTTTTTCGTATGTTTTGCGATTTTTTCGGCGTCTTTACGAATTTTTCGTTACCAATACGATTTTTGCGTAAAAACGCGAGTTTTTCGTAGCCATTACGAAAGTTGCGTAAAATCTTGCGATTTTTCCGTATCGTTAAAACTTACGCGAAAAGTTGCGCCTTTTTCGTAGCGTTAAAACTTAAAAGGTGCGAAGTTTCGCGTAAGTTTTAACGCTACGAAAAAAGCGCAACTTTTTGCGCAAGTTTTAACGCTACGAAAAATCGCAAGATTTTACGCAACTTTCGTAATGGCTACGAAAAACTCGCGTTTTTACGCAAAAATCGTATTGGTAACAAAAAATTCGTAAAGACGCCGAAAAAATCGCAAAAAATACGAAAAAATCGCAAAATACCGATCTTTACGAAAAAAACGCAATCGGACTCATTTCGACCCGTTCGTGGGTTAGTAAATCAGCCCCTTAGTGTTCATTTGGGGGTCTGGGATAATAGAGAGACAATCTAATTTATCTGTCTGATTGATCTTTAAAACATTTCTGATTACTTTAATTGGCACTTATTTCCCTTGGGATACTCTATCACAAAATGCTTCCTGTTTGATGCACATAGCATAAACCAGATTACTGTTTTTACGCTTCAAATTTTTTCCCATTGCAGCAAGTGAAAATCTTTACACCTGCTTACAATGAACTATATTTATAATGCAGTGCATCTTACATTCTTAAACATACAGAATACATCTCAAAGCAACTGAATACATCTGAATTGATCTGCTTTTGAACTATTTTAAAGTATGTGAGCCAGAGTGCAAATCCTGCTTCATGTTTTCCAAGATCTAAGTTAGTACCTTTTAATGCTGTTCATTGCCTTATATCATGGAGGAAAGTCTTAAATGACTTTAATGGTCATACTTCAGTAATGATAGAGCAAGATTGCTTTCAATCTCCAGACAGTGGCACTAAGTGTATGAAAGATGAAATGGAGCTTTTGTCTTGAACTACACTAGAAATCGTCTTAAACTCCAACTCACTGATTTAACAAATGGCCTGTCATGTTGAAAACTCTAAGGCTTCGTTTTCAAGAACAATAATTATAGCTTGTTAGGTGAAAGCTCATTTGAAGTCTCAATTTTCTTGAGTAGTAAGCCCTTGTTGGGAGTGCCAGGTGTGCAGAAAAGGTTGCAGCTAGTGTCTGTAGTGTGAGGTTGAAACTCAACTGGCATGTTGCAAGTCTTTGATTCTCCTTAAGAGACAGTAGCATGAGCATCATCATAATACTTTGATGCATGTAATGGTTAAAGAGAATTCAAAAGGAGTGTATAAAATAGCTGGATGTTTAAAATTATCAACAAAGGAGATACTGTAATCTCTCAGTTCTGTAAAAGCATTTTCAGTGGAACTGAAATGTGTCTGCAGTAATGGAATAAAAACTAAACAACTTAGCTTTATTTGTAACTTAAACTTGCCACAGGCATTTGCAATTAATGCTAAAAATGATATAAAATTTTTTTCTTGAATAAATGGTTACAAGGCAGCCATTAAATGATTTATCAGGAATATCGGGTCACTGATACCTTGCGCGACTTTTTCGTACCTTGCACGACTTTTTCGTCGATTGCGCGACTTTTTCGTATCGGATCGGTTTTGCCGCTGTTTACAATCATTCGGTAAAAAAATTTCAGATTTTCGGACTTTCGGATCGCCAATACCATATTATCGTGACTGATTTTTTCGTAAGCATTTTCGTGATATTTGCGATCTTCAGAAATTTTTGTTTCCAATCCGAATTTTTTCCATTCGGGATTCAAGCTAGTTTTTTGATAAATCTGCCCCCTGGTGTTAGGTCATTGAAGCTATTTTAATAGGGGACTGTGGACTGTAATTTCAGTTGGTTTGGTGCCGCATGTTTGGGTTACTAGAAAAAAATGGCAAGCAAAAGTCAAACATTCTGTGTGCTTCTGATCTAAAATTTGTAACATTATTTAATTATCCTTGAAATCTTGGATTAGATAATCTAATTTTTTAACTATTGATAAAAGTAAATAGGATTAAATTCATAAGAACAGTATTAAAAATCTGACTGAATTGTTAACACTGCTTGATGGTTTGGCTGATTTTACCATACTGCCTGTATAAGTATATTATCTTGGATATCTGTTTTGAAATCTTTCTTTGATGTTGTTGGATTTCAACTGTTCTTTGCAAAATGAAATCTCATCTGTCAATGCACCAGTGAGTGTATGGTCAAATGAAGAGGAGCAGCAGCTCTGGTAAGAAAAGGTGGCGTCTGAGAAAGGAGAAGACAGAATCTAATCAGAAACCCTGCTATAGAAACTTATAAAGCCCTTCAACAAAATACAATTGTGCAATATTATTTCAATTTGGTACACAGGAATGGAAAATGAAAAAGGCTTAATATGACAATGAACTATACAATAATAATAGGTATTACAACACTATATGGTATACCTTTAAATACAGCTGCCAAGGTCATAAATAACTGGTACAAATGCCGCCAGGAGATAGTTTAAAACCTTTATTACAGACCTTGAAGGGGAGGTCAAGTATAAGGAGGTGCAGTACAAAAGATGATAGCAGGAATAAATGCGTCCAGGTAATGAACCAGCTACTGCACAAATATCTATTAAATCTGACACAAATAATATTTGAGCTAACAACAAGAATGGGAAGGTGAATGTCCTTGTAGCTTAATAATGAGAAAGGTCTCAAATCATTCTCTACGTGGAAAGTGCTGCAAGGGAAACTATTTAGCGCTATAGGGATATAAGAAGTCCAGTCTGGGGCCTTCTTCAGTGCACTCAAGTGTTGCAGGGTAGAGATGTAGAGAACCTCACAAAAAAAGTTCGCGAACCCGTTTGCAAACTTCCGCCAAAAAGTGCGAACGTTCGCGAACTTTGCGAACCCCATAGACTTCAATGGGAAGGCGAACTTTAAAACCTAGAAAAGCCATTTCTGGCCAGAAAACTGATTTTAAAGTTGTTTAAAGGGTGCCACAACCTGGACAGTGGCATGCAGGAGGGGGATCAAGGGCAAAAATTTCTCTGAAAAATACATTGTTGACACAGCATTGCGTTTTGTGCTGTAAAGGGCACAAATCACACTACATTTCTAAACTTGTGTAATAAACTGCTTTTAAAATGTCCGGCGTCTACATGTCAATCAAGTCGTGTAAAGGTTACTAGCCGGTTCACACGCAAAGACAAAACGCAGCGTTTACTGCAATGAAAAAAAACACAATAAGCTTTAATGATACCGTCAAGTGAGCGAATAATAGTTTTTACTAGTTGCTTGTCACCTCCAGGACTGTCCTGTTGGTGGGAATATTTCTGTAGTGGTGTGTTTAGCAGTCACCGTGCTTGTGCGCACGTGCACGGTCAGGCAGAGGTAATTCAATGTACAGTGAAGTGAACCAAAAAACACTGATTCTGCAGTGTGGGCCCAGTTTTGGCCTACTTTATTGATCACCTGCGGTGACCATAAAAGATACGATTTTGCCGCTGTTGCAGAACCCTGAAAAATCAGGAATGTGTACAATCCTGAAAAATTAGGGTTTTTTTGTCGCAGCCACTGAAGCACAGAGGCCAGAAAAAATATGTTAGATAAATTTTGAAAATATTCGTTTTTTTTTTGTTGTGGCAGCCACTGAAGCACAGAGGACAGAAAAAATATGGTAGATAAATGATATAACAACCATTTTCTTAGGCAAACCCTTTCCAAAAACTAATATAGCATACCAAGCACTGATCAACCATGTTTTAACAGCGAATTTTGATAGCTGCACATTGGAAAACTCCAACGCCAGCCTGACTGTCCCTTCTCAGCCTGTCAGTTATAGCTTCTAATGCTAACGGCCTAATGCTGCACAAATATGGCCGCCCCCTCATAGAGGGACATGGGGGATCAGATAGGGAATGTAAAAGCTTGGACAAATATATGTTAGATAAATGTTGAAAATCTTTGTTTTTTTGTTGTGGCAGCCACTGAAGCACAGAGGACACAAAAAATATGTTAGATACATTTTGAAAATTTTCGTTTTTTTTTGTTGTGGCAGCCACAGAAGCACAGAGGACAGAAAAAATATGTTAGATAAATGTTGAAAATCTTTGTTTTTTTGTTGTGGAAGCCACTGAAGCACAGAGGACAGAAAAAATATGTTAGATAAATGTTGAAAATCTTTGTTTTTTTGTTGTCGCAGCCACTGAAGCACAGAGGCCAGAAAAACTCAGGATTTACCTGTCCAAAAAGTTTGGCTTAAAATGAAACCAGTAGGATTTGCACCGTAGTTTGTACGGTGGTGGAGGAGGACGCTAAAGGACAGCTGTGTGTGGAGTCATGCGGCGTGCAGAGAAGGACAGCTGCATGGGCAGTCAGAACAAGTCTTCCGGCGTGCAGTAACCCTCTGAGATCCATTCCTCAAACCAGTAGGATTTGCACCCTAGTTTGTACGGTGGCGGAGGAGGATGCTAAAGGACAGCTGTGTGTGGTGTCATGTGGCGTGCAGAGAAGGACAGCTGCATGGGCAGTCAGAACAAGTCTTCCGGCGTGCAGTAACCCTCCGAGATCCATGCCTCATTCATTTTAATAAAGGTCAGGTAATCCATACTTTTGTGACCTAGGCGAGTTCTCTTCTCAGTTACAATCCCTCCTGCTGCACTGAAGGTCCTTTCTGAGAGGACACTTGAGGCAGGGCAAGACAACAGATTTATGGCAAATTATGACAGCTCTGGCCACAGATCAAGCCTGTGCACCCAGTAGTCCAGGGGTTCATTGCTCCTCAGAGTGTCGATATCTGCAGTTAATGCCAGGTAGTCCGCTACCTGCCGGTCGAGGCGTTCTCTGAGGGTGGATCCAGAAGGGTCCTGGCGCTGCCTTGGACTGAAAAAACTTTGCATGTCTGACGTTACAGAGTGGCCAAAGTGCATTGTCCTTGCAGGTGTGCTCGTGGGAGGATTACCGGCACCTCTGCCCCTGGAATGTGGAGTGACATCACCCTTAAAAGCATTGTACAACATGTTTTGCAGGCTGGTTTGGAAATGCAGCATCCTTTCGGACTTGTGGTACGTTGGTAACATTTCTGCCACTTTATGCTTGTAACGAGGGTCTAATAGCGTTGCCACCCAGTACAGGTCCTTCTCCTTAAGCCTCTTGATACGGGGGTTCTTCAACAGGCATGACAGCATGAAAGACCCCATTCTCACAAGGTTGGATGCAGAGGTATCCATCTCCCCTTCCTCGTTATCAAGGACTACGTCGTCCTCCACCACGGTCTCCTGCCCCCAGCCACCTACAAGACCAGGGGTCCCCAAAAGGTGACCACAAGCCCCCCGGGAAGCCTGCTCCTGTTGGTCTTCTGCCTCCACAAAGCCACCTTCCTCCTCTGACTCCACTTCTGACACCTCTCCCTGCGTTGCAGCAGGTGCCTGGTCTCGTTCTGGTGATTCCGCCCAGAAATCATGCTCTTCATGCTCCTGGTCACACTGGTCTACAGCGTCATCTGTCACTCGTCACACGGCACGCTCCAGGAAAAAAGCAAAGGGTATTAGGTCGCTGATGGTGCCTTCGGTGCGACTAACCATATTTGTGACCTCGTCAAAAGGGCGCATCAACAAAAGCCAAGTTAGAAGACGAGTTAGAAGACGACTTAGAAGACGAGTTAGAGAGCAAAGGAGGAGTAGAGGTGGTGGCAGACCCACATGCAACCCGTGGCGGTGACATCAACTCCACTGTTGTTGAACCACGCATTCCCTGCTTCCCAGCCATCACCAGGTTCACCCAGTGGGCAGTGTAGGTGACATACCTGCCCTGACCATGCTTGGAGGACCATGTTTCAGTAGTCATTTGGACCTTTGCCCCAACACTAAATGACAGAGATGCGGTGACTTGGCTCTGCACATGCTGGTACAGGTGTGGTATTCCCTTCTGTGAAAAAAAATTGCGGCTGGGTACCTTCCACTGCGGTGTCCCAATTGCTACAAATTTGTGGAAGGCCTCAGAGTCCACCAGCTGGTATGGTAAAAGCTGGCGGGCTAAGAGTGCAGACAATCCAGCTGTCAGACGCCGGGCAAGGGGATGACTCGGAGGCATTGGTTTCTTACGCTCAAACATGGCCCTCACAGAAACTTGGCTGGGGGCAGATGAGCAGCAACTGGTGGTCAAGGTGGAAGGCGGAGTGGAGGGTGGTTGAGACGGGTCAAGGACAGCAGAGGTAGAGCAGTAAGATGCTGGAGCAGAAGGAGGGTGGCTTAGAGTTTGGCTGCTGCCTTTGAGGTGTTGCTCCCATAGTGCTTTGTGTTTGGCGTTCATGTGCCTTCGCATAGCAGTTGTACCTAAGTGGGTGTTGGGCTTCCCAAGACTCAGTTTCTGACTGCACTCATTGCAAATTACAGCACTTTTGTCAGAGGCACACACATTAAAAAAATGCCACACTGCTGAGCCTTTTGATGCAGGCTTTCTAGCGGTAACAGTAGAAGTTGGCAGGTGCGTTGGCTGGCTGACCACAGGTGCCGATTCATGTTGTTGCCCTACTGTTCCCTGCAAGCTGTCCCTGCTTCTTCCAAGTCTTATTCTCCTCCTGCCTCTCTGACTCTCCGTCTCTCCATCTGAACTATCCTCCTCTTGCTCTCTTCTTCTGGGCACCCACAAAACATCAATCTCCTCATCATCATTCTCCTCAGATGCATCAATTTCTTCTGACAGCTCACAGAAGACAGCAGCAGCGGGGACCTCATCACACCTTATGTCCATCTCTGTTGTGTTGCCTGCCTGAATTATGATATCTGGTGTAACGTCCTCATCTCCTTCATCTTCTTCTGGCAATAATGGTTGCGCATCACTCAGTTCAACAAACTCATGTGAAAACAACTCCTCTGACTCATCCAGTGAAGAAGGGGTGGCGGTGGTGGAGGAAGTGGTACGTGGGGTGCCCATAGCAGAGGAGGATGAGGATGTTGTGGCAAAGTTAGAAACGGTAGAGGATGGGGTGTGCTGTGTAAGCCAGTCAACTACCTCTTCAGCATTTTTGGAGTTCAGGGTAAGTGCCTTCGGAACACTGGTCGATTTCCTAGGGCCACAGGATATCATAGCCGCACGGCCCCTAGTGCCTCTGCGTGGCGGCCTGCCTTTGCCTGGCATTTTTTTTATTTTTACAAAACAACAACAACTTGGGTGATGTTTCTGGACACGGAATTATTATTGTTATTTAGACAGAATGTGAAAAAGCTCACACAGCACAGGTGGCACTTGGTTGAAAAAGACAGTGGGCAACAACAAGGCCTGCAATGGCAAAGTATACAGTAGTGGATGTAGTATTGCCGGTGGAAAAACGTCACTCAGGTGATGTTTTTGGACACGGAATTATTATTGCTATTTAGACAGAATGTGAAAAAGCTCACACAGCTAGGAGGCACTTGGTTGAAAAAGACAGTGGCAACAACAAGGCCTGCAATGGCAAAGTATACAGTAGTGGATGTAGTATTGCCGCTGGAAAAACGTCACTCAGGTGATGTTTCTGGACACGGAATTATTATTGTTATTTTTAGACAGAATGTCTAAATAAATATCTAAATATCTATATCTAATATATATATCTAATATATATATCTAATATCTAAATATCTAATAAGATAAATAAAAAAATAAAATAATAATAAAACAAAAGTGATCTCTGGTTGGTGCTGGTGGTGAACTACTAGGAGCAGCACACCAGTCCCCAACACAGCTAGACTAATAGCACTGGGCTCTATAAATTACAGTAGCAAAGTAAAAAAACACAAATAAAAAAAAAATTATGTGTTAAACGGTGGTTAGTGCTTAGTGCACTACTCAGAGCAGCACACCTGTCTCCAACACACACAGACGGAGCTGCTGTACACAATGAAAAGAAAACTAGAGTAACAGTAATCAGAAAATAAAAGCAGTCCTTACAAGGACTATTGGGTTACAGCAGATGATCAGCACAGGACAGCTGCCTGCCCACAGCACCTACATACAGAGCAGTAGAAAGTAGATCACTAGTCAGACTCAGCAAAGCTACCTAAACTCTCCCTCAAATCCCTGCACAACTCTCTCCCTATGTGCTACTACAGAGCAGTAGAAAGTAGATCACTAGTCAGACCCAGCAAAGCTACCTAAACTTTCCCTCAAATCCCTGCACAACTCTCCCCTATGCTATCTCTTCAAACACACACAGGCAGAATGTAAAATGGCTGCTGGGCTTCGGTTTATATATGGAAGGGAGTGGTCCAGGGTTGGGGGGGGTGGTCCAGGAGGGAGAGCTGCTTGATTGGCTGCCATGTATCTGCTGACTCTGGGGTGAGAGGTCAAAATTTTGCGCCAGCTAAGGCGAACCCAAATTGTGAGCATACGCCGAAAGTTCGCGAACTTCCGGACTTGCGAACACCCGATGTTCGCGCAAATTAGTTCGCCGGCGAACAGTTCGCTACATCCCTATTGCAGGGCCCCTCTGTCTGGTAATCAGTGTGGATGGACATGCGCCTTGGTAATTTGATGGCAAACCCGCCTCAATATGTGGTGAACAGGGAAATTTATGAGCCCTACATAATCCTCACAAAATTGACAGAATTTTGCCAGGACTTCTCGGGCAACCTTGGAAAACTGAAGTAATGCATAGGCCATCCCACTGGCGATTTACATTCTTGCTGGTGGGATGGCATGTCAGGGAGATTAGTCACCCGCTAGAGTGAAGATTTATCACAAACGACTAATTCAGACCCTGCCACTGCCCTTAGGGTGAAAACATACGGAGCTACTTAGTAGCACCTACTTGTGACAGCTACTAAATGGCAGAAACTACCCTGCCATAGGCAATACTGAGAATTGCCTCTGTTAAAACACACATAGAGATGGTTATCAATAAATGATCAGCATTGTCTATTTTAGTTGCCATGACAAGTAGGTGCTACTAGTAACTCCATGTGTCTTCACCCTTAAGCTGGCCATACACGTGGCGATCTGACGATGTTTCGTGCGACCACCGGTCGCACGAAACATCGTCAGATCCGCCACACACCATTCAGGGCTGGATCGGCAGGTAAGGAAGTAGAAACAATAGGATTTCTACCTCCTTCTGCCGATTCAGCGCTGAAGGGAGATTTTGGTCAGGCGCCTTCTATGGCGCCCGATCAAAATTTTCAAACTGGTCCGATCGGCGAATCGGACGATATCAGCAGCTTCCTGCGATATCGGTTGACTCGGCGACATACCATACACGCACCGAATATCGTACGAAACGAGGTTTCGTACGATATTATCGGTGCGTGTATGGCCACCTTTAAAGTGGGAAGTACTTACGATTATCAGAGAGTATTTACCAGGGCTTATGTGTTTACACAAGTCTATCATGAGGAATATGGATATCTGTGAGCATTTCCTGTTGCTGAACATTATCATGTGCAATACAAAAATTATGTCAAAATGTTACAGTACATAGCATTGAATGACTCCCTGGGCCAACTTTCACAACAATTAGATATAAAGCCACATGATATAGGTTTTTATATGGGTCCAATATGGAAGTGAGTATGAGCTGAAGGGATTAACCAGGGGCTCACTGGGAGATCCTCATGCTCTAGTAGACTAGTACGACCCTGCCAATATATATAGAGATCTTATCCTACCAGGCTTCCTGCCTAGATATATAAACAGTAATCCTATGTGTTCTTTGTACTAAAGGTAAGTATTATTACAGTTATTATGTCTCAAGCTATCATCATTCAAAAGAATAGGGCTGACATGCTTAATGAGTGCAGGCCTGTTTCACTTGTTAACCATGATGATGCCAAAATATTAGTTTATGTGCTTACAAACTACCTAAAGCCACATTTAAGACATTATTAATGAAGACCATATTAGTTTCTTTCTTCAAACAATATGTTATATAAACTAAAGACCATTTATAATTTAAAGGAATACTGTCATGGAAAAACATTTTTTTTTCGAAAACTCATCAGTTGATAGAGATTCTCCAGCAGAATCCTGCATTGCATTTATATTTAATTTTGAAATTTCACATGGGGCTAGCCATATTCTTCATTTCCCAGGGTGCAACAGCCATGTGACCTGTGCTCTGATAAACTTAAGTCACACTTTACTGCTGCGCTGCAAGTTGGAGTGATATCAATGGAAAGGTAGCAAGATAGCAGCTCCCAGTAGATATCAGAACAGCACAGTAAGTCCGGCTTGGGACTCCTCCAGTCTCATGAGAGTAGGAGAGTAGGTTACCTGAAAGCAGTTCTAATGTGTAGTGCTGGCTCCTTCTGAAAGCTCAGACTCTGGCACAATGTACTGATATGGCTGCCTACACACCAATATTACAACTAAAAAAATATACATTTCTTGGTTCATGAATAAGATTTTAAATAGTAGAGTGAATTATCTGCTATGTAACAGTGTAATTTTGAAATAAAAAGAACATAATAAAAATTATAACAGTATCCCTTTAAATAGATATACTGTAGATTTCCTTACATTTTGGACAACACTGAAGGTTTAAAGGACTACTAAAATGCTACTGCTGAATTTAGCTTAGTACAAAGCATTGCAATATATTTTGGCTGCACTATTCATACATTAAATCTGATAGATGGCTTTTACCTGTATTATAGCTGGCCCTATATCCTTGTTCACAATATTATTGCTTTAAAGACCATAACCTTGCCCTTTCAGTGCCCTCCGTAATATGTTTTTTTACACTTTCTATTGAAGCCCTTTTGCCCTTTTTTACCCTTAATTATGCTGCTGTCGGTCTTTGTTATTGAGATGCCCTCAGTATAATAACATGCTGCATGTGACACAATCTCATCTCCATGCAAACTTAAAAACAGATTTGAAATGCCATTTGAACAAGTTAATAAATATATTAACAAGACACTAGAGCATCATATTTGAAAGGCTGTCATAGTATCCTATTGAATCATAGGACTAATAATATCCTATTAAATCTATCAGGACTTAATATACCAGGCCTTGTTTACAAATCATATCAGCTCTCTAAACTCTTAGTTAGTCATTGTCTTTAGGGGAGGCCACATGGGACATAACTGTGTTATATAGTGTAGTAGTGTTATGGCCATTATGTTAGACATCCATTCACTCACACAGCCTTTATAGATGACATTTTTGCCTAACTATATTGAAAACATTTTTTATTTTGCGCAGTCTATATATTTTGCTAATTTTCATTTTTACACTGAACTGCTCCTTTAAAAGTAAAAGTTAAATAATGCTTGGGGTGAAAATGGTTAAACCACTTTGATTAATTCCACAGGGATTAAACGTACCTTAACATATATATATATATATATATATATATGGGATCCCTTATCTGGAAACCTGTTAACCAGAAATCTCCAAATTACAGGAAGGCTATCTCCCATAGGCTCCATTTTAAACAAATAATTCTATTTTTTTCAATAGAAGTTGCATGATTCCATATATAATTTTGGTTTTAATTAATGTTGGCCATTTTTCAAGAAGGTGCAGCACTTTCAATGTAACACTGCACTGTATTGTGCAGAACAAGTACTCCATAGATGGGTTCTAAACTCCAGCACTTGCTCCCTTGGAAACAGTCAATGAGTTCCACAGCCCTTTCAAATAAGAAGCTAGATGGTTTTTTTTATACATGAACGTTTAGTTGCATAACTGATTAATAAATATGCCATACAGTCAAACCTTTAGTTTGATGTATGAATAATATATGCTTAATTACACATATTACATTTTTATTTGCTTTTGTCTTTACCATTTGCAGTATTAAATCCAGAATTTTTGGGACCTGGGTTTTTCAGTAAAGCATCTTTCTGTAATTTGGATCACTTATACCTTAATTTTGCTAAACATCATTTAAACATGAGATAAACCCAATAGGATCGTTTTGCCACCAATATGGATTTATTCAGCTTAGTTACCATCAAGTACAAGGCAGAAATGTCAATGACAGGTTTGTGAGCCAGGGGAAATCACAAAATCACTGCTGAAGCTGAAAAATTGTACCTTTGTTCGCAAAAGCATCAGATTATGTCACTGAACACTTGCTGCGCATGCCCACCTGACTTTGTGAGACTATGGAAAAATTGGAAGAATGCTGCTGGGGGACAGGAGAAAGGGGTAGAGCCTTCAAAATCGCATAACTCCTAAGGAAATAAGAGGGGCTGACAGCTCTGACAAGGTACTGTTTTTACAGGGAAATAGAAACTTATGAAAACAAAAAATTAGTTATTTGTTTAAAATGGACTCCATAGGAGATGACGTTGCTGGAGTTCAGAGCTTTCTGGATATTAAGTTTTCAGATAAGAAATCCTGCACAGTCTTAGAAAGTTAAAACTCTAAAAAAATTACAGCCTACGGACCATAGAGCAATAGTCTTATAACTTATTATTTAAAAGTGAATAATCACAAACAAAAGTGGTAATTTACTACATGCATAGTGTTGTGGAGATCTTAAAGGAGTTGTTCACTTTTGATGTCACGCATACTACTGGCAGCAGACTTAACTCCTATTGGCTGTGTCTCCTGTCAATCTGACACTGCTTCCTGTGCCTGCAAATCTAACACAACGGTATGTTAGATTTGTGATATGCTGTCTGAAAACTAATCAGTGAGACAGAAGAAGGACTGATTTAACAGGTATAAAAAGTAGCTTTTACGGTGGCCTTTTTATTATTTTTTTTTATGGAAAATGGATTTCTGGCATGCTGAGAGCATTTTTCGGTGGTTTAATAAGATTTGGACATTGAAGGTGAACCCCATTTAATACCTTGGAAAAAACACCTTTTTTTGTGGTGTTAGGTGCTGTACTGGAGGATAGCAGATAGTTCCACAAGCCTCTTAATAAGCAGTCCCACCTAGTGCAGGGACCCTGAGCTGAATAAATTCCTGCACCACTAACTACAGCACTTCATTTTATACAGTGTGCTGCTCGTTTTGCATTTACTATATGCAGGGCTGAGTGCAAAGTGCAAAACACAGTGTGCCCTGCCTTGCAATGGAAAAATCTCAGCAGGGCTCTATTCTTCACAACATAATGCATATACTTGCATCCCAACATAACATAGAGCTGTATTTATAAGAAGCAGAATGGGGGAAGTACCTCCTACCTATTCCCCAGATCCTGAACACAAGTGCTTTTTAAAGAACTGTGGGGCACTTTTTGCTCCCCTTAGTACTCCTGCAGTTAAGCCTGGGTATCTGTAAATGACCCCCAGATATGAATTTCAAGAATATAACACAGAATCAAATCATTCCTGCTATGCAGTACACTCTCATTGAAACAGCCCTGTTGTTATCATGGGATAATTGTCAGTCAAATAATTGTCAGTCAAACTTTCTGTAGGTCTCCTCTGCTCAATATCATCAGCAATCTGTTTAGAGGCTGCTAAACTTATAAGTGAATCTAACTGTTATACTGTTACAGCAGCGCATATATGGTAACAGCATGCTATGACATCCTCCATGTGATCCTTTCATGGGATCGGTATCAAAACGTTAACGTTACCCAATTTCTTTTGTTGATATTTCTTTTTTTACTCGGTGGGAACATTCAATATTTTATCTGAAAAAATTCAGATAAAAAAATTAACCAGACTACTCAGAAATGCTTTTTAAAAATAACTGCATTTCTAAGAATTTTAAAGAATACTTGCCTCATGTTTAAAACAAGAACAGATTTTTTAAAATGCATTTTGAACTCAACTGTAAGCTTTCAACATTTGAATCCTTCTTAGCAGACTTAAATGGAGGCTAAATTATGGTACTGTCTGATCCCACAGCACTGTGTCAGACATCATTTAGTAAGAAAATCCCAACATGCAACCTGTATATGAACATATTCTTGTAATGAAGGTATGGGATGTGTTCACGCAGCCTCTGCATCTCCAATAAATATGCACTTTTCAATGTAAATATACTGAAACCTAACTATCTTCCTGAAGCTAAAGGTAACCAATGGTATATCTATTTGTATACATCACTTTATATTTTGCTACAACATCTTTGTACACATGCTGTTGAAATGGATTTGAAAATACATTCAGTGGTTGCCACATAAACATGTTCTCACTCCCTACTTAGGACTTGGAGCAATTTGCAATCCTTTGTCAGTAAATAAAAGCCCACTGAGACATGTATTTTGAGTAGAGAGTTTACCAGCTGCTATCCACTGCTAGGTTTCATTAGAGGCCTGCTGTTCTGCTGAGAACCACACCACATGCTACACCCTCTGTTGTCTGCATATTAGCCTGTTGCTACTCTTTAAATTACCAGGTACAAAAGGTTGTTCTGTTTTTCCACAACGAACTACCACTCTTATCCTCCTTCAAGTGGCTCTATATCATGATCTCTATAACTAATTAAGGGTCTCAGACAGGCCACAGGTTGACAGAGAGGAATCTTTCCAATGGCTGCGGTCTTTATCTGTGTTTTTGCAAATGATTAAAGCTTGGGTGTCCTCAGATTCAACAGTCTGTTCAAAGAGATATGAAATGTTTGAAATGAATTTGTTTTCTGTTTTAGTCACAAACAAAGACGGAGAAAGGAGAAGAAAGAAAGGAATAATTGAAATATACAGCTTTTCCTTGGTATGGTGCCAATTCTATTTTGAAAAACAGACAAAGCTTTCTGAAAAATGAAATCTGATGATAAATTGGGGAAAACAAAGCAAATTTCTATTGTGAATCATTTTTATTTAGATTTAAAAATGTAAATAAGTTGTTTTAAATGAATCATTATTAATAATAGGAATGCACAGGCACAAAAAATATGCCTGTTGCTATTACATAAAAAATTATGTGGTGCCAATCCCAAATAAAAATTAAAATGTTATGGGAAAGATGAAAACAACTACCACATTGTTTTGAAGAAAGCAAGTTTTCTTTGCATTTCAAAATACCCTTTGGATAATTTCATGTGATACAATAAGTGCTTTTCCCCTAAGCAATTTGATTTGATCAGTTTGCTACAAGTTAGACAAGATTTTGATGGTTGCTATGGGTAACTGTTTTGGCACAGTATAGCTTATATAGTAAGTATAGTATAGTAGTCCTTCTATTTTCATTTTAGGCCCAGTACTTTATTTCACCAACAGGCCAAAAAGTCAAGAGTTTCAAATGAAAATTTCTTCAGAGTGGAGCCAATTTGGTTTCACCACAATATTGAATCAGTTCCATAGCTACTTGTGTATGCTTCAGTGCAATTTATTAAAGTGTTGTATGATTGTAGGTGCTCATCTTTTTCTAGCAGAGGCAACACAGTTCTACCAGTCTCTCTGCAAACAGTTTTGTTAGGTTAAAGAACTGAAGAATTTCTTAGTTTTATAGAACTTATAGGAGTATATTTATATATATATATATATATATGCTACTGTATGAATAAAAAACCCCACCAAAAAAACAAAATAACATAAAAATTGTACTTGAAAGAATAATGTGTACTATTCATTGAAGAAACAGAATTATTAGCCATTCTATAAAATGTTATTTTGCATAATTCCTAAAAAGATATGTATTTTTTAAATGTGTCCTTTTAGTCAAATATGCTACATTTGGTTGAAGTTTGTCCGAAACGGTTAATTAAGACATTTTGTATA
Organism: Xenopus tropicalis; assembly: GCF_000004195.4. Lineage (NCBI taxonomy): Eukaryota > Metazoa > Chordata > Amphibia > Anura > Pipidae > Xenopus > Xenopus tropicalis. Next base: position 81,923,151 of record NC_030681.2, on the reverse strand, counting down.
GGGAGTCTTGATTTTAAAATTATGGATAAATAGCCCATATGGAGTAGTTCTTTTTTATTGCTGGTTATTAGTCTCTAGTGCATTTTATGTTTTCTAACTCTACCCTTCATAGTATCCTGTAATTTGTGCTGATTATCTTCTAGTATCACGTGGAACACAATTTTGAGATTGTCTTTTTTTACTTTTACGTCAGTGTGTTTTGATCAGAGCGCAGAGCTAATGATTTTATGAATGGGAACAAAGGGACAGGATCTTAGGCTAAGTTAACAATGATAATCTGCCTATTCTAAACCCTGTGATCTTTATAGTATTGTTAATTGGTGTATGGTTTAATGTCTCTGGCTTCTTAGTAGTTTCTTTTTGTTCCATGGTCCTGTGTTTTGGCGACAGAGGTGACATCATTCATTTATTCATATTCAACTGTAAGTAAAGAAAAAAATGTTTTTTTACTATGTTACTATGAATAAATTAGTAGCAGTATATGTGGAATGCACAAAGATCCTTAGTTCATAATTCTTTGAAAACACTTGTATTTTTCTTTACGTTTTTTATCCTTTCAAGCTGACTAAAATAACATATAACAATAAAAACACAAGTACCATTGGAAGTAGACTGTTACTTAATGTTAAAAAAAGATCTATAAAATGTTCAGTATGTACAACATTATTATACTGTATAATTCTGTATAATGCCTCTAGAAAACAGTTGCTTTTTTTACCCACAACTTTTAGGGGGCGATGCACCTGATATGATTTCGGCAAATACATTAAAACGAGCGCAGTTGCATGTGCCCTTTGATGCAAATTTTTTGTATTCATATGTCATCATTTTTGCCACTTTCCTTTAAAATGATGTCTGCGCCCAATTCTTTAGGTGCACATTTGCTACATCAGATAAATTCTGTTGTTGGAACCCTTGAAGATGGCAGTGGCTCCCCTTTCTTACATACAATTCACAAGAGGATGTGGTATAGAAGCAGTGGTGATTCTGAAAGTGGTCCTTAGCCAGCTAAACCTTCAAACATCTTACCACCTTTGGGCAGGCAGCAAGGACAGGGCCCAGATGTGGAAAACAGAGGCCTGCAGCTAGGTGCACAATGCCCCATGCAGTTGGCAAAGTTTTGTGCTTTTTGTGCACTTTGCCTACAGCACAGGACCTTTTTAATGAGGCCTCTTATCTGATACTAAGAAAATATTTAATTTAAAAACAGGTTAGTCTTCCATGCCTATAATAACATAGCCTCTAATACAATATATGAAGTCAAGTCTACATTTCAGCTGTGAATCTATAAACAGTGAAAGAATTGCTGCCATTCTAATCCGGTTAAAATTAGTTATAGCATAGCATCAGCACCTATTTATGACTCCACCATAGAGCTGTTCTTTAAATGCTGTCCATCTGTAATTACTTTTTTATGCAACTATTTCTTTAGTTTACTCTGATTTATTGTTAACCAAAAGGACAGAAAATAACTACTACAGTACTTGGCTACTGTACCCACTGAGATATTTGCCCAGTGCTTACTATTGACATTGAGTTGATAACACTGGATACATTCCCCAAGGTACTGTACAATATTTAGTTACATTTTTTATAGCATCTTGTAGATTTACTATGACAGGCCTAAACTGAACACTAACTTATACTGCCTATATGAAATACAGAATAAGGATTAGGTATTTTGAGAGAAGGAAAGAGATTTATGGTGCCCATAGATTTCTATCAAATACTGATTGTTAAAATGGTTGATGGTTAAAATTTTGGAAGCTCCCAGTTCAAGATAGATATGATATGATGTGACAACAGTTTTGTCTGAAGCATATTTTGCATATTACAGATGACATTTCAGTCTACTTAATAATAAGACATGACTTACCCTAAATAACAGAATAACATTTTTACTGCAAAATCATTTCTTTAAAAACTCAGTTCTAAATGAATTTCACCTTTGAGCATGTACATTCAATGTGTACATAAAGCTGCCAGGAATCCCTTCAGTTATAGAAAGACAGACATCATTAAATACTGAATTCAAGTGTTCATTGCTCTTGAAAATGTAATAGCTGTATATGTGGTATCAATCGTTATATTCAAGGCCACAAGTGTTGCTTCCTCCTTGTCATCTTGGGAGGTGGAGGTCATATAACAGGCCTTACTTGATTGCAAACACATAGTTTGCGGTCGTTCAGTGCTGATCTATTGCCTACATTTAAGTAGAGCAAAAGGATGATGATGAAATTAGGTAAAGGAGCTTGTACTAGTCCACAAATATGCTTATGAAAAAATCATATTAGTCACGATAATATCGTATTGGCGATCCGAAAGTCCCAAAATTTTCGTACCAAACGATCGTAAAATACAGGAAAACCTTTCCGGCTTTGATCCTTCAGTGCATGATTTTGGAAGCCTCCCATAGGAATCAATGGCATTGTGCAGCTCCAACCTGGCCCAAGGAAAGTCACAATAACGAAGCTTGAATGAATCCGAATCTTTCATACTCAGCACGACAATACGATTTTGTCCCACAAGTACGAAAAAGTTGCGAAAAATACGTTTGTGGATTAGTACATGTCCCCCTAGGTTTTGCTGTTGAAAACATATTAAGATTACCCATTGTTACAGCATAATCAAACATCAGAAGAGTGGATATAAATAAATATAGGGTAGATATAAAAACTGCATAAAAAAGGACATGGGTGCGGTTATAGACATAGTAGGCAAGATTGTAATTGAAGGATTTTGTAAAAGGTAAGCCATTGATCCTAGAACTGAGAACAGTTTTAGTATGTAGTCTTGCTTTAAAGGGGCAGCAAACACTGTAAACACCTTTTTTTTTTTTTTTTTTAAAAACAAAAATGAGCACATTAAAAAGGACTTGTGTTGAAATTACATTTTGACTATTGTTTTAATTTAAAAAGCCATGTTTTCTTATTTTTTGCCAATATAAAGCACACATTTGAAAGTTGGGCTATGCTCATTGAACTCACCTCATTCTTTAAAAAAAAAATTGTTTAGAGCTCTGGATCTACCCTTAAGCAAACCTCTCCGTTTTCCATACCCACAGCCTTTGAGCAGCTTATTATCAGGGGCTTCTCAGTGGACTGGTAATTAGTTTTATCAGCTGCTTTGAGATTCTTTGGGACCAGAGTTGACAGAAAGTACTAAACTTACTTCATATTCTTGTTTAGAGACAAAAAAATAACAGAAACCATAGATATTTCTTAATTTAAACTGTTCATGTTGAGAAGGGGTAAAAACTGTCCCTTTAAGGATGCAACCAGTTGCTGGACCACAGCTGCCAGCATGCCTCATTCCCTGATAACATGTGGCAATTCTGCGTTTGAAGGTTTGTGCCCCCTTTTGGATGAGAAATGGGGCAAACTGTTTCAAAAGTCTCTATATACAGCAACACTGCTAGATTTGACATAATTTTCATGTTTTTTTCTGCACCCAAAACCTAAAGTTTAAAATTGATCACTCAATATTTACTATATTTTAAACAATTTATTTGGTTGCATAATTTAGCTAATCATTTAACAAATAACAATTGCTGGTTAGCTGTTTTTGCTTCATTTTCTTATTTGCCTCTTTGAAGTCCCCATTTTGAATTTGACTGCTATGCCTAGGCCATCTGATTAACCTTCCAAATATTACCATGAGAATTACTGGTAATCTAAACTCCATCTGAATCGTGCAAGTCAATTAAAACAAACACAAAGTCCAAAGATCTCAGGTGCTGCTTTGAAAAAAAATGATCAAATACTGGATAAACATGCAAAAGAATACACAATAGTTTCTTTTAGAGAGGGAAGGATAATTTAATTGAATCTTAAGATTCTAAAAAAGGCAACAAAGAGGAGTTATGACCTGAATGCTGCAGGCTTGTTCAGGAAGACTGGATGGAAGATATATGTTTTTATTAAGGTTGAATAAAGTTCAAGCCTTCACTCAGTTCTTCTTTACATTATAGTTATTGCTGATTCACAGAAAGTCAACAGACAAACAAAAACAGCAGCATCTGAGACATCTCATAATTGCCTGACATACATGGAATGGTCCTTCCTTATTTCAAAATAGCTGTTGGAGCACTTTAATTCTTTTCCAAACTTAATCATAACCCCTAAGTTCACGTAACTTTTTTCTCTATAAGACCATTTGTTCATCTTATAATGTACACTTATCACTACCAATCAGATGCTTTGCAGTTGTTACTTATTTGCATAAAAATAGAAAAAGTTATTTGGAGCATTTATTACCCCTTGCAATGAATATGTTTATCGACTGAAAGCAGCCATGTTGTCATGCAAAAGCCTGTTGTAGATTATATTCCCCAAAGACAAACATCTTGAAGGCCACTTCTTTCCATTTTCATTCTCAGATTATATAATTATATATATGGGGAGGCAACCAAATTTTATTTTCTCTTTTTCACACAGAAAGATAAAGGCAGAATTTAGAAATTACACAGCAATGTGCAATTGCTTTATGGAGCATGAATCTCTAGATGCAGGAACAACTGCTGATGCAACATACTGTTCTAGCACTAAAAATGCAGACGCTGCAAGTTGCAAAGTGCCAAAAGGAACAAGTGTTCCATGAATTGTCACAATGTGATAACATCACCTCCGCTGTCATCAATTTAGTTTTATAGGGTTTCGGATGTTTGTAATGAGCAGTTAGACTTACAAACACTATGTCAGATGGAAACAACAGAGGTTGCAAGTAAAGTGATATACATGCCAATTCCTATTACTGCTCTGTCATATGTTTCTCTCTTATGGGAATCTGACCATTGCTGGTACCATATTTAATGGCGAATGTTGTAGATAAACCTCCATCAGGAAGAATTGTCTTTGTAAATCCCCCTACGGCTATCCATTTAAAAAGATAGGTGGTAACAATGATTTTAAGCTCATATGAAGTACAAGCCAAAAAGATAAAGTGGACAACTGCAAATACTATAAGCAGAAGGATTGCCACCCTAGACTAAGTAAAGAAAAAATCCTGTTAGCATTTAGCTTTTACTAGTGTCTGTCAGAAAACATTAATTAGGTCTCAACAATAGCTAGTTCACAGTTCACTGCTTCTATTTTCATACTAGGTCAGCAAAACAATAGCTGATTATGGAACCATTCTTCAATGATGGCCAAGTCTCCTAAACTAGACAACAGAGTGTAGACTGCTGAAGGGGCTCGGATAACTTACCAGAGCTACACTCCTTTAACTGGAATAAAATGTACCTTGAGTGTCTTCTTTATTATGTATAGGACATGCTTTCCATATAAATATATTGTTGTGCTAAATTCCAATTCTACATGAAATGCCCCCAATTAATAACGTGATGCATATAATTATCTATCAAGACCAATTCCAGAAACTTGCATCAATATCCAGGCAAGCCCTTCACATCTGATACATTGTAGGTACAGGTATGGGATCTATTATCTCGAAACCCATTATCCAGAAAGCACTGGAAGGCCATCTGGGAAGGCCATCTTTCATAGACTCCATTTTAATCAAATAATTCACATTTTTAGAATTATTTTCTCAGTAAAATGTACTTGATCCCAACTAAGATATGATGAATCCTTATTGGAGGCAAAACACTCCTATTGGGTTTAATTAACGTTTAAATGTTTTGGTTTTTTTTTAGCAAACTTAAGGTATGGAGAAAAGATTTGAAAAACTCCAGGTGCTAAGCATTCTGCATATACCTGTACATAATGGCAGATAGATCCTGCTCAATTACACAAACAAGCCATGCCTTTCCGATATATTATGCAACATTTATTAAAATATAGCATGCCATTTGTGGGTTTATAAAAAAATTTTTAGTGAGAAACTGTGCAAATTTTTTTCTTGCAATTTTCATTAGCTTGAGCAGCCAATTTTAATATATCCAATAAGAACATATGCATGTGATTCATTACAGCTGACTGGATGGGCACAAGGAGTGTGTTTAGAAGTACCAAAATGAATGGGGTCAATCTGTGCAACTTTTGTATCTATTTTTAGCTAATTTCCGGCTCAAAACATTATTTAAACAAATATTTTTCTTTCTCAATCAAAATATTGGTTAGAAAGAGATTTTGAGGAATTAGCTCATATCTTTAGAAATGTTAGCTCTTAGCTAAATTATACAGTGATTGTACCATTATTTCTTACATTTATTGTAAGCTCTGTGGGACAGGGACCTCCTTTGTCCAATGTCTCTTTACCACGTGGCACTTAAACTTTGTATATTTATACTTATTAATTGCAAAATGAATCCATTGACATATTTTACCAAACATAATGTTGTCTTATCACCGGCAGGAGCAAATCTTCTGTTTCTTATATAAATGAGGGAAGAAACAGCCTCATGACAGTAGTCTAATTAAACATAGGAATAAAGGACACACATATTTCTGTACTTAATACTTCCAACTCCAATTGCAGGAACAAAGAACATGGAGTCAATTTACACAGCTCAATTGGGTTTCTCATTGGGGGATTATTTTAAATTTTAATGCTGCCACTGGCTTTGCAGAGATGGGATATTTTAATTTTATACACAGAGGCAAAAAAGAGCCTCATGTGGCAGTAGCCTTACAGTGTAATATAATGCAGCTAAAGTGACATAATAATCACTGTATGTGATGTAACAGCAAGATTAGTGACATAATGGCAATAATCAACATTCTCACTGGTGAATTCTCTTGCATCTATAATTAAGCTTTTGATCAGTGGAATTCTTACTGGTACATTTTCTTGCATATGTAATTAGGTTTCCTGTCAGATTTGATAGGTTATTAAGTTTGTTGTTGGGTTTAGAACCCTTTAAGTTGAATATCACCTTCAAAAGGGAAACCAAACTCAAGCATAAAGCTGTCCACGAGTCCCCCGCTAGTTCTCTGTAGAAGGTGAATGTATTTACACATGGAACCAAAAACCAAACCTGACCAAAAACTAATTATAACTGCACTATAATTTACCAATTAGAATGCTACCAGGCATCTTGTCCTTATCTTACATATTATCAATAATATTCTTAGCAATTATTATGTCATTTTGGCTTCATCATATTACACTGTAATCAGACATGAGGATAAAGGACATACACACTTACTGTGCTTAATGCTCCCAACTCCAGTCACAGGAACAAAGAACATGGAGCCAGATTTAGACAGATCAGCTGGGATTCTCATTGGAGGAATATTTTGCATATTAATGCAGCTGCTGTCCCTGGAGAGGGGGGCATTTTATTGAACAATATTGTTTAAAGAGTACAACTCTGATATAGCTGGACTACAACTCCCAGAATGCCCTAAACTTGATAATATCTTAATGTATTACTGGGATTTGTAGCCCAGCAACAACTTTGTAAAGTGTGGTTACACACTACAATACAGCAGTATTTAATATCCCTTTGACTCTTATTTTGTAATGTCCTATTTATTTTTAAAACGTAGGTTAATATGCTTAGTTTCATACTACTTATGGTTAATCAGTAAGAACACAATGCTTCTTGATACATATATGTGGATGCAATGCACTTACTATTTTACCATGATATATGTAGCATAGAGTGTTTGCACTTCTCTATAACGATAAGAATTAATTAGTTTTATTTCAAATACATTTTTTACATTCAGCTTGAAATATTTAAGCAATTTAAAATATTATGGTTCTGCTAAAATATTTTTTTTAAGATGGCATCTTCATATGCACAATTTCATTAGCACTAGGAGGCTGTCATGCATTGCACGAACATATTCTGATGCAAAGTGCTTCATATGCAACGGCAATTATGGTCGCTGCTATAAATTGTCGAGTCTGAGCATTGCACTGAGGTGTCAGGATATTTATATAGACCCTTTGGCCATATTGTCATTAATGATTAGGAGATGACTCAGACCTATTAAAAGATAACTGCAAATCCAACAACACCATTCTTATTTTGTACGAAGAGAAAGTAGAGCATTAATTTTTATTCTGGCAAAGGGTTAAAATATCTTCCATATATATAAATAAAACCACATATTTTGACCATTATATTCTTTGTTATCACAAAATTAATGTTTAGAATATATGTCAAAAGAAAATGCAGGAAATGTATATACTCTGTAAAATATTTCACTATCCATATTAGTATATTTGAATAATTTCATATTTTTATGCATTTCCATATCTCATTTACAGTGTGTCTGATATGTACATTATAGTATTTGAAAAATGATTGTTTTATCATATAGCAAAATGATCATGCAGTGAGAACGATACTTATATGGTTGTTAGATACACTGCACAAAACATGGCATTAAAAATAATAGCAAACAGACCTTCATTTTGGTCATGCTCTAATATATTCTAATTGCTCCAATGATTTGTCTGACCAACCATTGTTATCTCTTTGACAAATAGAAATCTATTAGTGAATTGGTTATTACAGAGAAATCTGTCACTTCCTATAAATGCTATTACTTGTAAATGATCAAGCACATGTATTATAGGCTGTTGACTTTCTTTGCATTATATGAAATAATTTCTGGTTCCTACTGAAGAAACTGCATGTAGTAGATAATGAGAAAAATTATCTGGCCTGTGCTTATTTTCTTGGCACTTGCAGTTTGGTTCTATGTGAGGTAGATGAAGCATTTGCATCCCCTATCTGCATAATGAGTTCTACAGAGAGTGATTGCAACGCATGCAAAAGACAGGGTGGCATGTTTTCAGTTTTAATGGGGACACTCAGAAAACTTCCAATCTCTCTTGACATTTCTTATAGCAAAATAAATGTGGTCTTGGCTGGAGTGTCTATTATGAAAATAAGAGAAGACCAAGTCAATTATATTTCAATGACTGAATAGCCAGGGGTCCTCATTAAAATGATCAGAAAAGGCTTCAATGTTCCTTTCCTATATGTAGTCACTGATTAAGTTATAGAATGACATGGATATTTTGGAGGAGTGCATACTGATATTTGACCAAACCAAATTTTTGACACCTAAAAAGTGTAAATCACTGAAAAATAAAGAATTTAGAGAATAGAGAATTTGCTTCTTAAAGGGTCACAGATAATTACAAAAATGGTTACATCTGTTTCATGGGAAACAGTCACAGTAAAGCTAAATGTAAATGGGTTCAGTTAAGATGCCTTTGGAATATTGAACCAGTGATATGATATGTTATTCTTTCTGCTAGGATTCCTGAAAAACATTTTATAGGATACGACTAAGACAAATACTATTCATATTGCTTCCATGACTGAATATTTAGATTATATTATCTCTGATATACATATCCATGTATTTATTGAGGAGTTATATAAAGGGACAAACCAAATCCCTATGGGTTAAAAACTTGGGGCTAAATATTTAATAAATATGTTTCCATGATTTTTGGATGAGTTTTGCATTCGTGTTTTCAACTTGTCTCTTTTTTCTATATGGCTCCTTCTAGTAAACGCTACTATGGAACTCAGAATTGCTTTTCTGCTTTAGCTAATTACCAAATGGGAGTTTTTCTAATCTAAGAGCAGCCAAATAAATGGTATACTTTCCAGAAAATAAATGTTAACATTTTACTTCCCACCAATAAAGTGTTCTGAAATATATAAAAATTGTGGGCACATATTTGTATTTCATTGGAAAACATTAAGCAAATATATTTTACTTGAAATTTTAATATTACTCCATATCAGTCTTTTGTTTGGTTATCCTATATATATATATATAGATAGACGTTTTTCACAATAAACTCCACTATATTTTTTCACTAGGTCCTGTGAGTGTGGTATTCTGTTTCAACTGTTAACATTTGTATTTTGTATACTGCACCCAGGCATTTTTTATATATAATAAGAGTGCCTGCTCCCTACCAGCTCTATATATATATATATATATATATATATATATATATAATATGACTAGCCAATCTTACTAACTTATTCTTTCTTTGTGACACAATAGCTGACTTCTTGCCTTTTGCTCTATCATAAACATTAAAAGCAGTTGCGAAGGACCTATTTCAAATGTACATACTGTATATTTTTCAAGTTTACATTTTTTTATGCTAAGAGTAGATTAAACACTAGTTTACTACTAATTATGTTCTATATGGCTTTTATATTCCAAAACTGAAACCAATGCATAACAAATGTTATCTGGCAAACCAGTTTGCTTCTGAAATTATTGAAATTCCTTTATATGACTCAAAATTGTGGGCACATATTTGTATTTCATTTGAAAATATTAAGCAAATATATTTTACTTGAAATGTTAATATTACTCCATATCACTCTTTTGTTTGGTTATCCTATATAGAATGGTTTTGTCTACAGTGATGTGAAGCTAATGTCTGTAGATTATCCCTGCCACTTAATATATCCATATGAAAATGCAAGGTATCCTTCTGCACAGAATGATAGATAAGATATATGAACTAGATAATCATGTAAATCTATATGCAAATACATTGGTAATTATAATAATTGATTTAAAAATACCTCCTAGAAATCCAATGCAGTAGACATGACCTAATATCTACAGTGAGCTATTTAAACCAGCTTTTCAACCTGTGTCTTATCACAATAATTGGCCTTTTACTTGATTTGACTAACTGACATCAAGGCCACTAATAATTACCTATGGCAGCTTTTTATATTTTGTTTTATATTAGAATATGCCACTAATGAGTTCTTTATATATTACAAAATAAAAGGAGTGGCGAGTGCTTCGATTATCATTTAAATAATTTCCTCTGGATTTGTGATCTCATACGTATGACCAAAACACAGACATTTAATTAAATCAAACAAGAGTATATGCGCACCACTGTTAAATAAGCTCATTACATCTAGTATTAATTTTGATGATTTGCTGCAATATCCCTTTAAACCAATGACATGCTTTCATCTGTATTTAGATATGTCTATTACAAAGATTATAGAGCAGAATCAAATATAACAGTGTACAGACATCTGTCCAGACCCCAGCTGGCAACAGGCTTAGCCTTCACTTTCACTCTATGCACACTATGCTATTGCTTTATTTTTCTATCTATTGAATGACTCCTCAGCGTAAATGAGTATGAAACCAAAGTGAAGAGATATGTTAGCTTACGGGACCTTTTGATAAAGGTGAACATTTGAAGATTATTTTATAAGGTAAGTTCCAGCAACATTATTAAATCATAATTAAACATAATTAAAGCAATAATGATTTGGTAATGATGTTTACTGTTCCATTATTTATGTATATCTGTATATTTTGCGTATGCGTATGTATAGTAATTCAAGTACCAACTCATATCCATAATATTGGTCATAATTCATTCAATGGAATATTTGGTAGTATCATATGTTGGATATCATGTACATCAGAAAAAATCCTTATTACAGGTATGGGATCTAATAAAAGCTTGGGACTTGAAGTGGAGGGGGTTCTGGATATGGGGTATTTTCAATGTAGAAGCCATGGCTTATGGCTACTAAAAATATCTTTTTGCCATCAAAATGGATTTATGCTAGCTTGGTTAACATCAAGTACACATTTTTGTGCCACTATTACACAGAAAAGAAATCCTTAAGATATTCCAAGGAAGAAAAAAATCATTACTTGTGAAAAACATTATTGCCTATGTAAAGCTGCCTTATAAATAAATGTATTTGCTGCTAGTTATACAGCCTTTGGGACTAATTTACTTTGACTTTGAGCAAAAATTTCATGAAATGTTTGGTTTCTCAGAAGTTGATATATTTAGACTATTTAAATAAAATTTTATATATATATATATATATATATATATAAATAGTCACAAATAACAGGACATTATATGAACATTTCAGATCAGTTTACGTTGCAATTGCACTTTATAATGCATGATATGATATGCTGTGTTTATTGAGATTATGAGCCAATCCATATTTTAGACTAGAATACAGAAGGATCAAGCACCTTGTTACTTTAAGGACTGCTAGTAATCAAATAAAGTGTACAGTTTGTCTTATTGGCCCCTTCTCTTCGACCAGGTACAAAAAAAGTATTCTTATTTTAAGAACTAATAATAATTTAATAATTACTGTATTATTTATCAGTCAAATTATAGTCTGGTCTGTATATGTTATTGTACAAGATATTTCTAAGCTTGAATTTACTGAAAAGCATGCTGTGCCACTATGATTACTATTAAATTATATTGTATATTAATTCGCCAGTGACAATGGACAATCTGAGAACAGTGAGAACAGACAAACAATTGCCTGACTGGGGTTTTCCTTAATAAATATTTCAGATCAAAATGTTGACCCTTGCTGAGGTATTTGACAGATACAGGGCATATACAAGTATTCATTGTATAGTAAAATATAATACTGGCAGCATCATGTTGTAAGCTGTTAGCAGGGACTGACCATCTTTTTATAAAAGAATAAAAAAATGGGTTTTGCTAAATACAGGTAATGCTGCTTGGCAGTTTCAGCTGCTAATGAACTGAAGCATGGACCGGAGTTATTTTTTTAGCAGGAGAATGAAAACTGGAAAGGTTCTAGAAGAAAAAGCTGAATGTCAATCCAACAGAGACTCTGAGGGACTATTAAAAAATTGTGTGCATCATTGTACTAACATGAACAAGCTGGAAGAATGGCCCAAAATCATTCCTGCACAGTATACAAAGCTGGTACACACACAACAAAAACTAATATTGTTGCAAAAAGTGTTTGTACAATATATTAGTTTGGGGATTCAATACTTGTAAATGCATGAATGTCTTTTGCAATCTAAACCTTTGGGCTGAACTAATTTTAATAATGTATTATGAATGTAAGAAATCATAGATGAGGTAACAAAAGAGAAAACCTAGGGGTAGGATTTGATTGCAATATAATAATAATAATATGGATAATATATATTTCTTTCACAGTATCTACTAAAGTCTGAACGAATTAATCTAATAAATGCTAATAAAATAAATGCTAATAAAATCTTAATCTGGCTGTTGTACACCGGCCTAAAAACCAACAGACATATTCATATATAAGCACAAATCAGTTCTGAACTTGGTAAATATATTATGTCATTGACAGGGGAGGACACAGTCTGTGTTGTGCTTGTGAAAAAATGGAAATGTGGCTAGGGAAAATGTTACTCTCTAAAATACAAAAACACTATAACATGCAACAGGATATGAGTAAAGGCTTCCCAGTCTAAAGATAAATACAAAATGAAATGTCAACAAGACACCATTGTACAAAATGGCTGGCAGCAACTACTTATCTAAACCAATATGGAAGATCAGAATCATCCTTCATATTTGTCATACAACATGGGGAGAAAGGAGATAAACACACCGCTTTATATGTCTCTTCAGACATTTGGATTTATCAGAAAAGGATCTTACGAAGGTGAGTAAACTTAAGTGACATGCAGGTAAATTTATTCAATTGCAATTATATTACCTTTTGTTTTGGGTACATAGGAAATGTTTTAGTGGAGAAGGCCCAAAACAACATATAATCAATATAATGGAAAGTGCAGTGTGTTACTGTACCATATGAGTCTGTTTTATCCTGCTAATTTGTATATATATTTTCAACTTGATTTGTAAAAAACATGTAAGCTATTTTTTTGTTTAGACTACTTCTCTTCAACCTTCTCAAAAAGTAGAGTCGCTTTAGTAGAGGCTTTAGTGACCACAGCCATGCTATTCTCTTTCCAGGAGAGGATTAGAAATTGAATTGAGTTTTATTGCTTTGTCTCTGTCTCCTCTATAAAGAAAGCCCAATGCTGTCTGGTTGATCATCTAAAATGTTTCATCCTTTCTTTTGTTTTTACAGAGATCAAGATGAGGTCAATGTCTTTACTACACTTGTACACTTGTACAATGAATCATTGCAATTTTGATTTGTTTTTTCACATGTGCTTACATTTTTTATCAACTTCTATAGATAAATATGTATTATTTATCCATGGTTTGGTTTAGTTCCCATTTAAAGCAGTGAGAACTCTAGCTCGGTTTTTAGAGGCATTAAAGACATTTATATTATGTATATAAGTGGTTCTGTGCAGAATTGTAAGATTCTCAATGAAACACCATGAATATAGAATTTGTCTGGAAGTCATGTTTGTAATGCTGCACTTAAAGCGCTTGTAATTTTTATTATCCTGGCCGAATAGACTTGTGTTGCTGGAGAGTTTCAGCTTTGCATACTCTTTCTATGCCTTTCTTATAGTCTTTTCCAATGTGTATCTCAAGAATCTATAATGTTCAGAGTCTCTGAACAAGAAGGGTTTGTGCTGATCCTAAGTTTAAAAAAATGCACATATTTACGACAACAGATTGATATTATGGTCTGTTTTTAGAAATAATGCTATTAATAAAAATATTGTATGTATGTATGTATGTATGTATGTATGTATGTATATTTTTATTTATAAAGCGCTACTTATGTACGCAGCGCTGTACAGTAGAATTCATTAATATAGACAGGGGGTTAAAGATAATGGATAAATACAAAGTACAACAATAAATACAAATAAATACAAGGTGCAGTTGCAATAAGAGTCAGAAACACAAGATGAAGGAGGTCCCTGCCCCATAGAGCTTACAATCAATTGTGAACACAATTTGTAACATTATTAAAAAATGCTTTGGATTTAATTTAACCCTGAAAAGGTTAGTCCCTTTTAGTAGTGATTTACTTGGTACTAAGGTTTGTCAGGCCCAAAATTGGGTTGAATAACGCAAGAACACCACCTAGATTCTGTTTAAAAGAAATGTTTTCTTTCTGGCAAAAAATCTAAATACATAATCTGAATCAAAAAGAATGTTCGCAGAACCACTCACTGAAGTACAATTAAAACTATAGGATCCGTTTACAGTTAAAACTATAGGATCCGTTAGCCAGAAATCCATTATTCAAAAAGCTCCAAATTATGGTATGGCATCTCCCATAGACATTTTACATTTTAATCAAATAAGTAAAAATAATTTATATTTACCCAGTAATAATAAAACAGTACCTTGCAATTGATTCCTGCTAAGATACAATTAATTGTTATTGAAGGCAAAACAATTCTATTGGGTTTAGCTAATGTTTACATAATTTTTTAGAAGAGTGAAAGTAAGGAAATAAAATATGGAAAGAATCCTTATCTGGAAAACCCTGAGCATTCTGGATAACTGGTCCCATACCTGTACTACTAATCAGGCCAAAATAACTATAAACACATGAGAAAGAGATTTAGCAATGGATTGGCCCCATTTTATACTAGTGTAACCTTATAGAAGGGGACAAGTAAAATCCCCTCTGATCACAGCGCAGAGCATTGTTATATTGCAACCTCATTACTCAGCTATATCCTCACTGTACGTGTCTGGAGAAAGGGTATTGTTGCTGAATTGGTACCATGACAGTAGAAATACTGGGAACGAAAAATCAATGGTAACTCAACACCATTTTTGCTTATGTTACCTTGGGGCTTGCTCTCCTGTTCTGAGGCCTAATTGTACTTCAAGCAGATCCACCTTCTGTTATGATGAAGTACTAAAAGAAAGTGAGTATATTTTCCCTCCCTATTTATAGACCAGGGAACCAGGAACTGCTGAACTACCTTTGGCAAAATGACAATACACAGATAATTGGTTGCTAACTAAGGACGTCCTGAATAGTAGGGGAAAGTTAGCCCTTAAATTTTTCCACATTAGTAATTATTTACGTCACACATATTTATAATCATAAAATCATACTAAATCCAAGCCAAGGTAAACAACATGGTAGTGGTATCTTTTTCCATCTGGTGATATTTATCATAGGATGTCACCACCTAAAATCCCCCATAATGGTAGAACTTCCATTAAACGTCAACTATAGTTCAATCCACTATCTTTGCATTTGTGTATAAACCACAATATTGGAAATAGGGATGCAACCACTAAAAAATGCTCTACTAAATACAAAAAAAATACTGTTTGAATCCTCCATTATTGCAGACTGACAGGTGTGAGGATGTATTACATCTGTGTTAAGTTTCATTGGAAGTCCCTTTTAAGCAAAACATTGTGGTCTGCCCCATGCCAGTGGGATGTGGACAAATTAGTTTTATATTACAGGTGTTTACAGGGTCTCCTTGTATACACCCTATGCAGTGGGTTATGGGGTAAATAACAAAAGGTTCATTAGATTTCTTCTTTTCTGTAGATAGTGGGTTTAGGCTAATATCAATGCATTTCATAGGAGTGGGTTGGTAGAGGTGGTTAGGAGGCAAAATGTTGCTGTCTATAAAACAGTAGAATGCTCCTTAAAATTAAGTTGTTACATTTCATCATGATTGCTCTGTAACCAGCATTTTGGGTTCACCGGATCTTGTTCCCATTTCTTTATAAATGATGTGGTAATCTATTAGGACTATATGAAAATAACAGATCTGTTACTAGCACACTTTTATTATATGAGCTAGTTACCCAGTGTTACATAAACCTGGGTTTATTAGGGTGTTTGACAATGAAACAAGTAGGTCTGTGTTAGCATATATTAATAAAACTGTGAACTCTTTCACCCTACCGCTTGTATGAAATTGTGAAATGTCATCATACATCATTATCTCTAATTAAGTAAAACAGCAAATTCTAGTTGTAAGGAAGTATTCATCTTTGCAAAGTGTTAACATAACATTATAATATTTCGAAAATGACTGTGAAATAAAAAAGGCAGCATGGAAAAAGAACTGGATGACACTGAATTAACAAATGAAATTTCTAAAATAATTTTTGACTTCTATTTAGTGATAATATGTTTCTGTTGAATAATGTTGAATTTTTTTCTCTATATAATTTAACATTACAAAATTTGCATAACTCTGGGTAATAAAAAACATGAAGTGAACACTGACTGGCAGTAAGTTGTCACTGAATGCTTACAGGTTAAGGTTTATATGGGACTCTTTATATGGGGTGTTCAATCGAACACTCCAAGCGTACTTTCGCTGAATTTTTCGGCGCTTGCGTGACTTTTTTGTACACTTGTACTCTTGCGCGACTTTTTCATGCAACTTTTTCGCGCAAAAGGTTTTCCGCCTGTTTACAATCGCTCAGTACAAAAATGTTGTGACTTTCGGATCGCCAATACGATATTATTGTGACTAATACGTAAGCATTTTCCATAAGCATTTTCGTGATATTTGCGATCTTCAGAAATTTTCGTATCCAATCCGAATTTATTCCATTCGGGATTCAAACTCGTGATTTCATGAATCTGCCCCTATGTCTTGTACACTGAAAAAAAAGTTTAACAAGTTTAACAATATAAGCCATGTTGGTGTTAGAAAACTCCTATGTCCTGTTTGTTTTACACCTTGTCATCTAAATGCCCCCGTCTTAACAATGAATAGAAGAAACCTTTAGTATTTTTGGTGCACTCGTGGCTTCAACAGTATAGAACAAAATCAGTAAAAATTATCTGATACCTGCTACTTGCCTTTCTTTTGTTGTTAAGACAAAAACTCTTAAGCATTAACCCTACAAACCAAAGGTGGTGTTTGGTAATGTCATTGTTAGATAACACAAATATAATGCTATGAAAAGTGTGCTCACAGGAATAAGTGACAGATGAGATGTTAGGTGTAAATGTAATTTTATGCAAATGGGGGGGTGGTTGTGCAGTCATTAGATAGCTTTAATAAGACATTGGGTGGCTTTTAATCAAGTGAGACGATACAGGGTTACTGAAATTAGCTCTTAGAACAAAGTTCATTCCAGAACCGGTCCAATTGTCATCTTGAAGTAAGAATTTTTTCCACCACTGAGCAAAATTGAAGAGGCTTCAGATGATGCTTTCCACCTTCCTCTGGATCAACTATCCATTAAGCAGGTTTCATTTAGACAAAGAGGTTGAACTTGATGGACATATGTCTTGTTTTCAGCCTAAACTACTAGAATAAAATGAATGTTTATGTATATGCTCAGAACATATTTAAACATATGTTTAAACTAAACATATTTAGTTGGGGGTTTAATTTCACCCTCCCAAATCCTAATGAAAATAAAATTGAAATAAATTCTTCCATCCAAAATGTGCCTAAATTTACATATTGCTCTTAGTTGGGATGTGGGCTAGTAGGGTAAAAAAAACATTCTCAGGTTATCTAAGGGCACACTCTCTACAAACTCTACTGGGATCTACTTGGGATCAGTGCTTTAATCTCAATGTCTACAACATGTAACCTATTATGCTTTATCAAGTGTTAGAAATCCATTTTATTCCTCTGAACCATATCTGGTAAGTGAATCCACAAGCACTGTATCATCAATGACTGAACTTATCTGACATTTTCACTTACATTTAGAGATGTGAGAAAAATTTCTGCATGTACAGTTTTGGTGCAAATTTACATGGTTCGCCATGGGCAATGTTTTACAAAACCATGGGCAAAATTCACCCCACATTTAGTTTTACTTGGAAACAAAAGATGCGCATCAAAGACACAAAAAGTGTGAAAAGTCACACACATAAATTTTATCCTTCCCTTCTACATGATCTGAGCCCTCCCACTGTGCAGAGGAGGCCATAACTCAGTGCATTGTTGGTAGTGGTTAGAGTAGGAACTTGGGATAGTTGTTGTGTGATTTAGCTAGGTAGAGTAGGCATCTGTTGAGCTAATAGTTTGAGTCAGTGCAAGTGAAGTTGTGGATTTCAGTTTTACTGATTTCCCTCTTCTGCTTGCCTGCTCACTGTGGGACCCACAAGCCCTTGTTAGGGCTGCATTTGTCTGTCTGTGTTTGTATGTGCATCCCTTGTGGATGAACATTACTGCTGGATTTTATTTATTTTTTGCTGATTTTAATTTGTTTTTTATTTTTTTTTTGGGGGGGGGGGTGGGTTTATCTATTCTTCCTTTCCACTAGGCAACCAATACAATTGCAGCAGGCAGAGGCAGTGGTAGACTGGCTCACCCAGGCTAACTCATTCGCTGCAGGCACAAACAGCGCCAGTTTTTTAAACACAGCACCCAGAGGTTCCTGCTGCAGGCGGAAGGCAGAATATGATAAAGCCCCTTTGGGGATGCCTGGAGTCCAGGACCTCGAGAGGCAAATAATGTTACGGCTACAAAGGTGTCTGAGAAGCCGATTGAACATCAACATGGAGCTTCGGGTCATACAGTAGGTCTAAAGTGACCTAAAGTGGATGCATCCAGACCTGGTCCAGGAGATACAGTTGAAGGTTGAATTTTTTTACAGAATACATTGGTCTTTCTTCTTAATTACAATAAAGATGCCTATTTTCTAGAATTTAAATATTAGTCAAAATGCCTTCATCACCACAAATCATATGTATTTTGCTCTTTTTTAAGAATGATGTGCCTGTCATATTATTGCAGAGAACAAGGAAATCAGCTATCAAGTATAAATTATCTGCTACAAAGAACTCTTAAAAATGGTCCTACCCCATACTGCCCATTCTTACAGATGATGTTTTTTCTGTAGTTACAGCACATCCTCAGCCTGTATAATGTGTATTGTACAAATGCAAATGGTGTATTACTTGAAATTATGTAATTGCCTTGCCAGCTGAATGGCTCCATGCTCAGGGAGAAGTGGCACCACCTCCAGCAGCAGAATCAGAGATGGAAGTGGCACCACTACTGGAAGAGCTCCCAAGGCAGCAGAACCACTGGCCACAGCAGCAGCCAGGCCCGGATTTGTGGAGAGGCCACAAAGGCCCGGGCCTAGGGCAGCATGCTGCCCCGCCGCACCAAAATCATAAAATTTTTGTTCCCATATTCTCCCCACAGCTCCGTATGCAAGTTTGGCCTACCGCACCCCCCCCCCCCCCGTCCCGTTCCGTTCCGTTCCCGTTCCCAGCTACCTCCCCAGGGTGTGGCAACACAGACTAGGGAGCAGTTCAGGACCCCTCAGACCTCCTGTTCCTACAGAAAATTAGTATGACGCAGTAGCTACAGGAGGTGAAGAACAGTACCGGTGATGTTGCTCATAGCAACCAATTAGATCTTTGCTTTTGTTTCTTGTAGGTGACAGTTTAAATCTAATTGCTGGTTGGTTGCTATAGGCAACATCACTGGTAATATTGACTTACACACTATAATATATATGTAAGTGATGTTATGCTCAACTCACTGGTGGAAAATGTGCAAGTTGCCCACTGTACTTGATGTAAATAATTTTCAATGTTTGAAAAGAAGAACAGAACTATTACATTTAGCCTAATAAATAACATAATATTATAACAATATTTAGGGTTACTCCCAGTGTAACACATTCAGGGTTAGACCATTACATATTTTTGCCATTTAAGCATAATTCAATTCATGCATGCACATGTGTATTATTTTAGAAAACCTACATTTTAGCCAGGTCCAGTGCATTATTATGAAATGTTATGTTGACACATTAATTGAGCGTAATTGTCAAAATTGCAGGTCATTAATTTGTTTTCAGATTT
Organism: Xenopus tropicalis; assembly: GCF_000004195.4. Lineage (NCBI taxonomy): Eukaryota > Metazoa > Chordata > Amphibia > Anura > Pipidae > Xenopus > Xenopus tropicalis. The sequence goes on along the minus strand of NC_030681.2, from coordinate 81,902,717 downwards.
TCTCTGTGAAAATCTAAACCTGTAAATGTGCCATAGTCAATTATGTTGCATCTGAAGTGATCTAATTATGAATGCACAGTGAAACAATACCTACAAAACAGAGCAGGGGGCTTCTTTTAAGGGGATTCAATTTGGACCTGACATGTCTTGTAATATTGGTATCTATGTTTCATATATATATATATATATATATATATATATATATATATATGATACTAACTAGAAAATGTCATTCTGTGTAAATTTTTAAAATGTGAAAAACTACTATAATAAACAAAGCAATATCTAAATTGTTAACTGGTTGATTTTTTTAATACTGTTCCTTATTGCTTTAAAAATATTGAGTTACCAAATTAATTGCAGAATATTAATGATCCGATATCACCATCTACCCCTGTTTGCTTTGTTTGATGCACTAACTCACCTCTGCTCCATAGGGCTCATTTATGAAGGCAAGTGTATAATACTGATTCAAGTTGACTGATCCTAGAAGCATGTCATTCATTAGCTTTTAGACAGCTATTAGAACTGATAGTCAAGAAATTCCACCACCAAACATTATCCCATGCTGAGCAAATAGCTCTAGAGAATTTAAAAAAGATGAGGATATAGTAATTCGATCGCATATAAGGAAATTTTAATCCCACAATTCACATTTTGCCATTGGCAATTTTTTTCACGAAACTGCTGCTACAAATTCACCATGACAAAAAATTAGAGAAAAACACCCTTTGATTTTAATGTATTAGGAGTAAGAAAAAAATTGTGGCCAGGTCAAAAAGTTGCAGTTGCTTCTTAAAAGTTGCAATCATACCAAAAAACGTTGTGTTCACATCAAAAAAGTCAAGGTTGCATCATCACTGTTCAGGAAATTTTCTATTCAAGGTAGCACAGATTTATCATCAGTGACAAATCTCCAAATGGGCCAGTGCCCTTAGGATTTCAATAGAGCCTATTAATGTTACTGTTTTCTATTAGTGTTTTCTAATGTGTATTTTTTATTTTATTTTCTCTTTGCAATGTAATTGGTGAACATTCATTTAAATACATTTTTCCTAGTTTGATTTCTTCAGTCATCTAACCTTTACTTTTTCAAGTGTGAATTGTACATTGTAAAACATGCTTTTTTCTTGACATTAAGGCTCCATCAACTAATTATTGGATTACTTTTTCAGCAGCAAAATTTTACTTCAACAGCAAAATACCACTGTTTAAGTTTCGATTCCATGTCACCTTGTTGACTTCTGTGAATTAATTTATTTTTCCTTTCTACTTTGCTAAGGGCAGTGGCACACAGGAAGATTAGTTGCCCATGATAAGTCTTCGTTAATGCGGGCGACTAATCTCTAAGAATGTAAATCGTCGGTGGGATGGCATACACATTGCTTCATTTTCCGGAAGTCACCCAAAGTTGCCTCTTAAGGAAACTTCGGGCGACTTTAGGAAAACGAAGCGACGCGTATGCCATCCCACCGCCAATTTATATTCTTGCCGGTGGGATGGCATTACGATGTGTAACGAAGATTTATCATAGGGCAACTAATCTCCCCATGTTAGAAAAGCAAAAACAAGGGGAAAGAAAAAGTGTGCTTAATCAAAAAAGTTATTTACCAGATATGGCATTCACAAGGTGTTTTCCACCTAAATTCCTAAAGTCGCAACACACGAAGAAGTTTTTGTGTTTCTGCCATTAAAATGTAGCTTTTATTTACTATCATTAAAAGTAACCATCATTGATGGTTACTTTTAATGATAGTAAATAAAAGCTACATTTTAATGGCAGAAACACAAAAACTTCTTCGTGTGTTGCGACTTTAATCTCCCCATGTGCCACTGCCCTAAACATCTCTGCCACTAAGGGTGAAGACACTAGTAGCAGCTTTTTGTCACGGCTACTAAAAAAGACAATGCTGATCATTTACTGATAATTGTTTTTAAGTGTGTTTTAGCAGAGGCAATTTTCAGCATTGTCTATGGCAGGGTATTTTCTGGCCATGAATTAGCTGCTACTAAGTAGCCCTGTGTGCTTTCACCCTAAGAGAACCTATGATATATTCAACAGAAAGTCCTTGCAACCAGGGTTACCTTGAAAAAGTGGCATCTTCTTGAAGGGTCTGCTTAACCCACTACAATCTGCAAAAAGTTAAATAGTTAATTTGACTATCTATGTATGAGTATATTGGAGAATATATTTCTATTTCTATACGTTCCAAGGATTAGGTACCGCTCACACAGGACTTAAAGTTCATTTTGATATTTTTATTTATGTGAACAAACCACTATTGTTTCGGGTGTGACACCAGCCTTTATCAAAGTAACACGGTGAAATAAAAAGAAACCTTATATACAGTGTATGGCGGGAAAGCCTGCAAGTAGTGACGTGGGAGTGTGAAACACAAGCCCACTATAAGTGATGACATCACGAACCCACCCCCTTACTGGATAGCAAAAAAGTGAAAGATAAACACTAAAAAATAAAAATGAAGAATAAAAAATAAAAAGAAAGCGACAAAAAAATCATTACGGCTGTACTGTAACATATTTACACAGCCGAATTATCTCATCGATAAGACAAACAATAAGAGATGACTAGGTACTAAGAGAGCTGCTGTAATGGTAGGGGAGTTTTAAACCAACTAATTGAGTGAAGAAGGTGGTGTATCAGAAGAGAATGTAGGCTGTAGTACTGCTCACTTCATGAAACAGTTTGATTAGAATATGCAATCCATAGTAATTAGCACCCATTTTTCTGTGAATAAAAATGTTTAATGGGCAAATCAGACTTCACCTGAATTTTTGAATTTTTTGGTTTAAATTTAAAATGCTGCCTTTCTCACACTATTTATGTCAGGGTTCCCAAACTTTGCACACTCAGTCACTGGCTGACCACGTATTCAGGGTTAGAAAAAGTGGGCAGAACCACCAACAGCCAATCCATTTCCACCCATTAAATTTCATTGGTTTATATTTAAACTGAGGCCATTATGTAAGTACTAATTCCAGGGTTGTTAAACTTTCCAAAGTTAGTCACTGGGTATTTGCCGTTCAAAGATAGAAAAAGTGGGCGGAGCCACCAACAGCCAATCACATTTCATCTATTTACTTTCAATGGCGAAGTGTAAAATGCTGTCAGTTCCACAATTTTTATGCCCCCAAACTTTGGAATGTTGGTCACTGGGGGACTGCAGTTCAAAAATAGGAAAAGTTTGTTGGGCCACTTACAGCCAGTCAGATTTCATCCTTTGAATTGTATTGGTTTAAATTTAAAATGCTGCCATTCTCACACTATTTATGCCAGGGTGCCCACTGTTTGTCACTGAATGACTTCGACTCAAGGTTAGAAAAATTGGTCACACCCACCAACCACCAATCACAATTTTCCTATTGACTTTTATTGGTTTAAATTTAAACTGCTGCTGTTCTTTAACTATTAATCCTAGGGTCCCTAAACTTTGCAGAGTTAGTCACTGGGTAACTGCAGTTCCAGGTGAGAAAAAGTGGGCGGAGCCATCAACTGCTAATCTGATGTCACTCGTTGACTTTCAGTGGGGAAATTTAAATTGCTGCCATTCAGACACCATTAAAACCAGAGTCCCCAAACTTTGCACAGTGGTTTTTACTATATAATCATGGTCCAAGGTTAGAAAAAGTGGGCAGAGCCAACAACAGATCAGATTTCATTCAGTGACTTCACGTTTTTCAAACCAACATAAAGTTTGTTCTGAAACTTCTCTTTCTAGTTTAACTTGCATCCTTCTTAGGCACAGTGCGAAGGAGCTGCTGATTCAAGCTCGACAAAAAATATGAAATGTATATAAAGAGATGTGCTAAAGGGAGCATGCCATAGCCACTTTAACCTAAATCCTTATTTTGATGCTTTGTCTAAAGTAGGTAAAAACACATTAATATTTTCAAACATCTTTGCTAACACCGATGATACTCTAATTTTAATTTATGCTCTCTTTGTATTTGTCACCAAGGTGTTGTTTTCTTTCAGATAAGTAATTAGAACATCAAGTAGGGTGGTGTACAGAACGGTGTGAATGAGAAGAGGCAAAATAATTCAATACTTATTTACAGTAGTGGAGGCTAGCTCACATGTTCATCTGATGATGGTGGTAGCTGGGAACAGCATCTAACTAACAATACACATCCAGCAATAAATGACATTTTATCCTGTTATTCATTATTTATTCTGTCACAAAAGTCCTGCAGATTTGGTCTATTTTCAATTATACTAGCCACTTACTTACAGGTATTGTGTGGAGCTGTTATGCACATACGCCAGGCCCTCTGCACTATTGTAGTTGTCAACAAAAGACAATGATTACATTCTACAAAGCTTTAAAAGAGATGTCAGTACAATGGGCAAAGCCAATGAGTGGCATAATCACTTTCTATTAGATATCTGCTACAATAACATGAACAGGGACACACTGCCTCTTTGAAGTTCATTTTCATTCGAACATCAAATGTGCTGCAAGGTTTATCACTCTCAGTTTTGAAGTGTAAATTTACACCAAACCCAGGTCAACAGATAATTTAACAGATGCCTGGGAAAGAATATTTTTCTTTTTCTTTGCAATGGATTATTATAAACTTGGCTTTAAATAGTGTAATATGAGATCTGCCATGGGCAGGTATTTTATATTAGAGATATATGATGATCAGATGATGGTACCTAATGCCTACTGAACTTTCCTGCTTCTGATTTTCCTTTGCATTTTTTGCCGCTATACTGTTTGTCTTTTTTGCACAAATATAGTTTATGACACTATATTTGTAATTATTTGCTTTTGCATTATTTCATAATAAAAATGAAGGGAATGGTAGTATATCACAAGATTTTCATGGAATATAATAGTGTTACATAGGTAAACACCTTCCTGTATTAAGTTATTCCTATTGACAATCTGTAGTTAAAGTTTACTACTTAAGTACTAGAACAATAAAATGGTGAAATATCTCAATTGCCATTAATTGCATTAGTTGAATGAACATAACTGCATTTTCCCCAACTCCTAATGTAGCCATGGTTTTGATGTAAGCAGAGAAAGAAATATAGCTTGCAGTAAAAGCTGTTTGTAACTTTGTAACTATAATGGAGTGGAGGGTACTTAAAGGTGTTGTAAACCCTACCATTACACTGTCCCACTGCGCTCCCTAGTTTTGCTATAAAAGTTGCCAAAAACATAATTATAGATGCAAAAATAATTACCAAGGCATTATAACTGCAAAGTAATTGACCAATGAGAATGCACTGTGTCAGGCATCTTGCTGTTATCTTAAATACAGAGATAATTGTGTCGTTTTTCCCTTCATTATATGACACAGGGGATAAAGGACAGACTTGTTCAGTGATAGGAAACTGTGCTTAATGCTTCCAACTCCAATTGCAGGAATAAAGAACAGGGAGCCATATATACACACATCAGCTGGGATTCTCATTGGAGGATTTCTTGCATTTTAATGCAGCCACTAGACCTAGAGATTTAAGAGGAAAGTTCTGGAAAAGTTCTACTGTGGCAATATTGCTTTAAAGATACAACCCTAATGTTGCAGGACTACAGATCCCAGCATGCATCAACCATCATTATATGTTACAATTCTGAGATTTGTAGTCCAGCAACAACTGAGTAAGGTTGAGCAGTGCAGCACAGCAGGGTTTAGTACCCCTTTAACCCCTGCTCAAAGCTTATTTATCTGGTCACTCCATGCTATTTTAGATGATCTGAAGTTCTAGAGGTGACACGTGGCCCTGTAATTCAGAGATGCCTTATTGTTTCCAGCAGACATTCCTGCTTATTTTGTGAAATTGGCATGAATTTACTAGTAAACCATGGTGTGAGCCAAAGTACCCTGATAAATTGTTGAGCATGTGCCAGCTAGGAAGAGGTACCTTGCATAGGAATACAATTTCTATTATATTAAGAGCAAATTAAAAGGATAAAATAACTTTTGCATATGTTGGACTAATGGCAGGAGTTTTTTGAAAGCTTCTAGGATGAGGACTCAAGGGCCATGGAAGAGGGATAAGTACATTATGCTCGTCTACGCTATCACCTTAGACCAACTGGCATACCTGTTCGTGCCCAAACTCACCAGGAAGTGTCAACTGTGGTGGAGCAATCTGATCACTTGGGGGGAGATCTACAACAATCTAGGTGCATGAAAGTACTGGTGATTTTTTTAAAGAGTAGTACTGGCCTATCGTAGGAGTGATCAAAATGTACAGTATTATACTGTAAACACACTTTTATTGCTTCTTCTTGCCCACAGGTCCATGCCCCAGATCAACCCCTGCAATGCCCTGTTATGTTTAAACCCTGTCCATGATCCACTATACACCCTTTACAGCCTGAAAGTTGAACCCTTGTGTCTCATGGGGCCCCTTTTTTGAGTCCTCCCAGTCCCCTTCTGATGGTGGCCATGATTATAGATTCTGGATTATATGTATCTATATGGACAAAATGCCAGTGGCTCTCCTTGTGGGGACTTAAAAAGGACAAACAGTTTTTCAGCACCATTGCTCCACTAAGATGTAACTTGACTACAAGTCAAAGCAAACTCCATTCTATTATCCATACTAAGTAATGAGTGAGAAGGTAGGCCAAATTATACACTTAGGGGTGTTCTTCATTACACAAGCCATGGGAATGGCTTCAGCAGCTGGCAGTCAAAGAGTTAAAGGTTTCAACAATCAATTATAAGGACTTAGGAGTAACTGATAAACATGTGAATACTGATCTAGCCAAAATAAATAATATAATAATACAGATGGTAGTCACTATCACATATGAAACATTTATTTGCTCACAAAATGATAATACATTTATTCGAAATGTTTTAAAAAAAATCAACCTTGCCAAAGGGACAGAAGTGCATCAGTGCTCCATGGTCTCTGTGCTCATCCTTCCTAACGCGTTTTGCATCCTTGGGCGTTTCATCAGATTTTTCTGAATTTCAGATAAATGTATTATTGTTTTGTGTATTACAGTCAAAAAAATCAAACACATTGAAGACATTGATAAGTAACAAAACAGCAAGTTTTGGTTTAGGGACTTTAACACATATTTCCATGTGTTTACCCTGTTCTTTGCAACCTCATACTCAAAAATGTCTGATATTTACAGTATAAGAAAAAAATATCTTTATCTAAGTTATCTTTGCATGTATGTTATATTCAATTAGAACTGGTGTCTTTTTATTTCGTGTTAAAATGTGTAATGTGTGTCTTTCAAGACTTTTCATCACAGGTGGCTCTGTCAGGGGCTTTAATTTTCAGGCATCTCCATCAGCAAGTGCCAGATCCATCTGTCTTTTGTGTACATATTCAAAAGGATTGCCTTGTGTAAAATGTGAATTTGCTGTCTATATGAGACTAGGGTTTTTTAAACATACACCAGAGAGGCTAAATAAAAATCAGTAATGCTTATTTGCTTTCCATCGCAGATGCAAATCTGACCAGTGCCATAACCCTTAGGGCTCATACTCACAAGCGTTTCCTTCTGTGCTTTCCTGCTTTGCGTTCCCCTGCATTCCATCTCAGGGTAGCACAGAATCAAATACATGCTATTCTTACTAATGTGCTCATCTTCACACAGGTGCATATAAACACAGGTGGGATGCAGTATGCTGTTTCCACCTGCATTCAGCACTTACATGAGCATGAGTACAGGCTCCTACAGAAGAATAGGGTGCTTTACTTGTGTGCTCCCCTATGGTAGAACACAGAGGAATGCACTGCAAGAAAATGCTGAACAAACTCTTGCGACTATGAGTGCTTATGGTAATAACACACTGGTAGATATGCTCTGTTTGTTTGCTCCAGCTATAGCTCCGATGGTTTGGACAAAACTCTGCAACTAGTGATAAGTAAATTTTTTTGCCAGGTTTCACCACGAAATACACCCGTTGACTCCAATGCAGTTTGCACGTTTTTGCCATTTCTCAGATTTTTCGGCAAGTGGGACAGATTCATTCAATACCAACTGCAGTCTCTCCCCCCCTTTTAAAGTAAAAGGAAACACATTGTCATGCTGAGTAACAGTTACATACTGCTTAAAAATACAGACCCATGTTTTTTTTAAGAGGCTTGTGCCTGTCACTAGCATGGTGATCATGTCACTGGCCATTCTCTTTACATAAGGAGGAGAGTTGCAGTGCTTTGTCCCCCACCCTTGGAGCCATAAATGCTGCAATTCTCCCTGCGCGGAAACCATAAGACTGAACAAATGTGAATGAATGACACACAAATTACCTTAATGTACAGAATGTATATCTTTATTTATAAAGCCCTAGTTATGTACGCAGTGTACGCAGTGTATGACCCACCTTTTTTGTTCTGCTCTTTACTTTATAAGCTGATATCTCACTCTATCCTTCACTGACTGTGATGCACAAAAAAGAGGAAGAAGCAGAAATCTAAATGATATAAATAACTACAGCTTGATCATGATCCACCTTGATTTTGCTGAAGATATTTAGTGCAATGGATTTCAACTGAAATTTGTAAATCAGTTTGAGCCTATTCAACCAAAACTGGAAGTCCTTATGGTAATAATAATTGTTGCTATATGTCTTATTTGGAAGGTCATCACAATTATTCCCCTGGATGAAGGTAACTTATCTCCTGTTCTGCAGGATGAAGGATGACACAAAGTGCATGTGGGGACTTAGCTAGTCAGCACTATCATGTCAGGTCCTTGTGGTTTTATAAGATGTGATATTGAATTTATATTTTACACTTTACATACACAGCATATTTATATACTTTTATCTCCTACCTCACCTGCCTTGGGTTTTCTTTGGGGACACTGGGGGATTTTATGTGTCCCTTTATACAGAACTTACTTGTCATAAGTGAGTGTCTCAACACTCCAGCCCTTAAGAAGGATATTATTGAGCTGGAGAGAGTGCAGAGACGTGCAAATAAACTGGTAAAGGGGATGGAAGATTTAAACCATGAGGTTAGATTGTCAAGGTTGGGGTGGTTCTCTCTGGAATAAAAGGTACTTTGCGAGGGGATATGATTACTCTCTACAAGTACATTAGAGCGGATTATAGACAGTTAAATGGAGTTCTTTTTTCCCTTAAATCAGCACACCAGAGGCTACACATTTAGATTATAGGAACAAAACTTTCATTTGAAGCAGCGTAGGTGGTTTTTCACGGTGAGGGCAGTGAGGTTGGGGAATGCCCTTCCTAGTGATGTTGTGATGGCAGATTCTGTTAATGCCTTTAAGAGGAGCTTGGCTAACTTATTGAAAAAGCATAATATCCAGAGCTTTGTGAGTTTATAGATAGGTCAGTATGGGTTTATGTGTGTGCCGGATTCACTTGGAAGGGTTGAACTTGATGGACTTTTTTTAACCCAACCTAACTGTAATATGACATGCAAGATAAGGAGCAGTGCTGCCTCAATGGGGCCCTGTACTTCAGAAGGTGGTAAGGACAGGGTAAGGGTTGTTACCTTAGTGAAGGGGAATAACAGCTGGGTATGCTGGGGGGGGTGGGGGGTACCCCACTGATGTAAAGGGGTGGACTCATTATGTAGAGGGGCAGAAACGGGAAGGGACAATGGTGTTGATGGTCAGGCTGATGGGTTTGGTGGAAGGAGCGAAGACGTCAACTGATGAACCATGAGGTGGATTCTTGATCAGCAGGAATAAGGTAGTATGAGCAGGAATTTGGGCAGTTTAGGGGCGAGCAGGTGGCTTTGCAAATTTACCAGCAAGCACATTGCTGTTAAATTTGTAATGCTGATAGAAGGGGTTAAAACACAATAGGGCTGATTCACTAAGGTGCGTTAAAACGAGTGCTATTTATAGCATGCATTAAAAATGTTATTGTGTCTTATTTTTCGTGTCTTAACGCACGATTCAATAAAAGGATATTTGCGTAAATTGAGACGCGATGCTGTTTGAGTTATTTGCGGTATTTGATGCAACGCGCGCGAATTAACGCACGCACGCTACTTTTTGCGCGCACACCATATTAGCCATACACGCCATTACATTCGTAAAACGACTTTTTCCCTGCAAACTGGAGGATGCATCACTCTAGGGCCAACACATACTTGAATAAATCACACTGCAAAGTCCATATTGTGTTGCCAAAAGCTCATGAACTGTACTTTTCTATAATTACCGCCTGCTCCAAGTAGGTGTTAATTTTCGCATAGACTAATGCGATATTTAGCGCGTCTAAGTGTTTGTGAATCATGCGTTAGTATTATTTCTGCGCGCTAATTAACGCAATGTGGTAAAATTAACACATGTGGTTGCACGCTAATTAACACACGCAATATGCGACTTAACGCATGTGATAATACTTTAGTGAACCGCGCGTTTTTTTCACATCTATTTTAACCCAAAAAACCATGCCATAAGCGTTATCGCACTTTAGTGAATCAACCCTAATATGTAGAAAATGTAGTGCACATTGGCTAAAAAAAGCATACACTTACAGGTCTTTCAATAAACCGCAATATTTAGAAATAAGATATTGTGATCATTTCCAAAGACCTGTAAGTGCATGCTACTTTCTTGCTTTAATTTACACTATTTGCACATGGACATAAATTATCTATAGACAGAGTGCACTTATAATTTTATATATCTATGTGGGTGACTGTGAGGGGAGGAGCCTTGAGCTCACAAGTGCTTTAAAGCAGCACTGATTGCCAGCACTTGTCCTTAGAATCCTCAGAAGCTGCAGCCGAGATTCAACTTCCTTCAGTTGAATTTTAATGCCACCATGTGGATATAATAATGAATTTCTGTTCACTTACTCATGCACACATACAATAGTTAAATGTATATATTTAGAATACAATTGTGTATTAAGATATTACAAATATTAATTAAAACAAACATCTATATAATCACATCCTAGTTTACTTACACAGAACCCAGGAAACCCAGAATTAATATTGCTCTAGTCAGAGAAATTGTTATGTATGTTTAAAAATGTATTATTAAATACAAATGTGGCCTATTATTAATTTTTAGTACTCTACATAATCATTATTAACATTACTAAGACTTAGCAACTTTGTATGCTTTATATGCAAGCAACATCACAAAGTACAATAGTAGCTAAAGTCAACAGACCCAAATATGCCTTTATGAGATTTTAGTATAATAGGCCAGAATCTTGAATAGTCCCTTATACCTACTCCCTGCACAATGTTCATCCTTTCTCGCACTCCAAAAAAACAAGTCTGTCCTCTAACCATCAACCTTGTGTTTATTTGAATTATTTTTCATATTAGTTTCCCGAACATCCAGGACTCTAGGAGTAGTCTAGTGTTAATTGCTATAATGAGAAATTTCCCATTTAGGTTAGGCATATTCTGTATTAGAAATTATTTGGCTAAAATGTGTGAGGTGCTATAAGCATAGTCTCATAATTCCAGGTTTAGCCTGAGGCTGTGGAGCATAAGGCAGGCGTTTAGTGAGAGGTTGCCACAAAGAACCCCATGAATGATGGCTAGAGAGACTAAGTACTATACCCTTATATAGTTTGCTTTAGTAGCAAAAGCTAGGTGCAGGGTAGCTAGCAAGAACAGCCCTGTGCTCCAACCAGGAAAGTGGTGGGGCTAGTGACCTAGGCAATCGTCTCTAGACCTAGAGTGGGGACTTAAGTGAGAAAGTACAGATTTCCTTGGAGCTATTAATTTGAAGAGTATAGTGGAAGTAGAACTGATAACACAACTACTAATGTACTGTATTTAAGCATATATTCCTCAAAGGATACATACAAAACTGGAGATTTCCATCAACATGCTGTCCTCTTTATTAAATTTGTTTTAGTGATTATCTATGTAGATGGCATCCAAATACAGGTATATACCATGTATTGCGAGGTTTTTCAAATACAGAAAAAAATTCACATGTAAGTAGCATGCGGAAAGGTTTGCAGATTGTTTGCCAGCTTTCATAAGTCTCTAACATCAGTACTAAGATTCTATAGTTCTCACTACCTTGTGTAGCTTTGGTAGCAATCGATAGGGGCTTTATCTATGCTTGAACAATTTCTTCTCTTAAATTGCCAATTTTTGTTAGAGGCTAACAAACGTTAAACCAAACTTTTCAGCTAAAATAACAATAACCTGCTTGATTCTTGTACCCATTCTCATTTAAAACCTTCAGGTGAATGATTTTTTTATTCAAGTATTTGCATAATGGAAGACTGTCCTTGTCCTTGAAAATACCCCAGTCGGTGGAAAATAAGCCCTTACAAAAATAATATACAAGCTGAAACATACTGTCACGGTCGGCACCCTAAAACCAGAACTGATGCCAAGTTCCCTGGACTCAGCTCGGCTTCACCAGTATTGTGACCGCCTTTGGCTTCGGGAGGAGCCCTCAGCTACTCGGATGCCACCTGGACTTAATGAGAGGAACAAGGCGAGGAGTTCTGGCAAGCAAAGGGGCATGACAGTAGTTAAAGTCAGTTAGGCCGAAGATCACGGTACAAAAGGATAAGGCAAGTTCGTAGTCAGGCAGGCTGGGTCGAGGCAGGCGGAAATCAAGGATCGTCAGACAGGCAAGGGTCAACCAGGTAATCAAACAGCAGGATGAGACAAAATCGGAGTCAAAGTACAAGCCGGGGTCAAAATACAGATATCAGAATAGTCGGGGACAGGCCGGGTCAAAACCACAGGAAAGCATAAACAGGATACAGGAATAAATGCACAAGGCTCAGGAAAAGGCACCAGGAATCAATCCTATCATGGGCAACGAAAAAGTAACCAAGGTCCCTTTAAATATTTATTTGCGAATGCACCTATAAGTTACAGCGGTGCGCGCGCGGCGCACACTAGGAAGCAGCCGGCACAAGAAGAGGACGGCGTGGCGGGCGTCCCCGTCGCGCCGGTAAGTTATGTTTTATTACACATATAAATAAAACCGTATTCAACTCATAATGGATAATTTACAAACTGGAAAGCAGGGTGCAAAGTACAGTGGTGCATTTGGTACATCACTAGTAAAAGTAATGTAACACATATAGTAGATTTGTTTATGGGATAAGGTTTGTGATTTGAGAACATACAGTGGGTTATGCAGTAGCCTGGGCAAATCTTTCCCAGCACTAGTAATCCATGGCAATTGATTACACTTGGGGGCTGATTCATCAAAGTATGAGTTCGAATCCCAAAATGGGTAAAATTTGGATTAGATATGATAATTTCTGATGATTGCAAATATCACGAAAATGCTTACAAAAAAATCGTATTAGTCACGATAAAATCGTATTGGTGATCTGAAGGTCACAAATTTTTGTATCCGAACGATTGTAAATGGCGGGAAAACCTTTCTGACTTTGAACCTTCAGTGCATGTTTTTGGAAGTCTCCCATAGGACTCAATGGCACTCTACAGCTCCAACCTGGCCAAAGGAAAGTCTCCCATAGGGCTCAATGGCACTCTGCAGCTCCAACCTGGCCAAAGGAAAGTCACAATACCGAAGCTTGAATGAATCTGAAACTTTCATACTTGGCGCAACAAATTCGATTTTGTCGCACAAATAGTCGCGTTTTTTGTCACAAATTAACAAAAAGTCGCAAAAAATATGCACAGTACGCACAAAACGATTTTTATGCATTCGAAAGCAATCGTACTTTAATAAATGAGCCCTTTGGTTTTACTTTTCTAGTGAAGCTAGAATAATGAAAACCAATGCTTTGGAAAGGAAATATGTGTAATGAAATTGTGACTACAAGTTATAAAGGATGTGTATCAAGTTTAACATAGCACTGAGACCTTATAAAAAATAAAGCCTGAACATCTAAATAATACATTTTCTGAGTATGCTGTTTCTTTGATAAAATCAAACGTAGAACTAGATTATTTTCTGTTTGTGGTTGCATAATAAAGACATCTCTTTCTGGAGATATAAGTGGCTCAGTCTGTAAGAGTAGCCATTTTGGTGAAGAGTTGCTAGATACTGTAATATAGGGAGGGCTGCTAATAATAAACTGCATTGTAAGATTCAATAGCAAACAGATATGGCTGTTTCAATTGCCATCATTCAAGGAACATAATGCTGCCTATTACTTTAATTTTTTAGTCTTGTAATAGTGAGTTGCAAGAGAGGATTTTCAATAACAATGCAGATGGAAAGCTACCGAGCACAGAACCAGCTGAACACAAGCTATTCCTCAAGACACAAATAAGTTGTAATAACAAGATTTACAATGTCGCTAAATAGACATGGGCTCTGGCAGATGTGACCCATTCAATTCCTGTGCATAGCAGACCACTGGAAATGATTGTACATTTCATTCATTTACAAAAAAAAAAAAATCATCTGTTCCAAAGGAAGTTTCTTTCATTTTTGCCACCCCCCTAAAAATGTATTTCTTATATTCTTATATAATAGTGTACTGTTTTTCTGTTACTAATTGTGACTAGAATAAATATTTTACCTTCAGACTGCATGCCTTTATCATGCCATATACATTTCTAAAACATTTATTTTGTTGAGTTGTTTCTTAACTTTATCATAACTTTAGCTTTACCATACCTGAGTAAACAGCCCTAGAAGCTACCTCTGTTTGTTTAAGATAGCAGCTGCCATGTTAGCTTGGTGTGACGCAACTTCCCTCTCCTGCACCCTTGTGTCTCTGGCTTGATTGTAAAGGTGCCCATACATGTTAAGATCCGCTCGCTTGGCGATGTTTGGGCTGAGAGAAGGAAAACTGATACAAAAGCCAATATCTACACAATAGAAATAAATGAACACCATGTTTCTTTTGACAGCGGACTGTGAGTGTTTATTGGTGTATTTACAAAGACCTTTCTGATAAAGCTTACTTAGTTTTAACATTTCCATCTTCTTTAACATTTCAGAATATATATTTGACAAATCTTGTCAAAATATGTATGGTGCCTTGGTAAAACTAGTATTTGACGGTGTCCTAACCTCTGTTACATTATGGTGCATTCTAGTGAATATTCTCAGCTGTAAGAACAAACTTGAAAGCTTCCTTCCTAGTTTCATGAATTGGCCTTCTCTGGCTTTTCCCTCTGTGAATTTATACCTATTCTTCACCAAATATTTGGACTATTGTTCATCTAAACTTAAATTTTAATCATACAGAAATGTGTCCCAGAACCTTACTTTTCCTCTTTTACATTTGGTTTCACAATAGATTTAAAGGAAAGTCAAAATCTATTAAGCACACTATTAAATAGTACTACTATTGCTATGTAAAAACGCTATATTTCTGGCTTACCTAATGAAAGATTTACAGAGATACACCTGCTACATTCTACATATTTGTTTCAGTGAACGGCTCCGCCATCTTTATCAAGGGATGCGCACTCCCTTTCCCTCACCGTCTCTACTGCGCATGCGTCCCCAACATCCTCCAGCATTCTCCTTGCGGCCCCCACTCCCCCAGCACCCGCCTGCTGCATCCTTCTGTGTCCCCCCCACAGCACCTGCATGCTGCATCCTTCTGCGTCTTTCTGTGTCTGGCTCACACACCACTCCCCCCCTGCTCTGCTCCCCCCCCAGCACCTGCCGGCTGCTTCTTTGTCCGGCTCACACACCAACTCCACACCCCCCCGCTCCGCTCCCTGCTCCCCGCTTCCCCCCCAGCACCTGCCGGCTGTGTCCTCTTCTTATGGCCCCAGCTTGCCGCTGCATCCACTTTTTATAAAGGCGTCACCATAGCAACCAGACGCTAGGGGGAGCGCTCCTGCTTGTGCACATGTGCTTACTAAAGAGCTGGTCTTAGTGTCTGTGCAGGAACATTGCATTATGGGAATCTTCTCTACTCATCTCAGCGTTTTTTCTTCCTGTTTGGCTTCTGATCATCTGAACAATTGAAATATGGGGAAACTTAAGGGCACTATTGACACAACGGAAGGTATGCCTGCAGCTTGAGATTAACTCTTTACTAGCCTTTCCTTCTCCTTTAAGAATCATGTGTCCCTTATGTGTTTATCACCCTAATACCATGCTGGCATATTTTCCATGCCAATATAACAAAGAACAAATAAACATAAATTGCCTTTATTTGGAGTATAGTCACCAAGACTGATAAAAAATAGCTTCAGCGTAGACATTTTTTTGGTGGCAGATGAAGAAGAATCCAATAGCTTCCAATATTTTCAAACATATTAACAACTAATACCCTGTGGGTACTGGGTATTGGGTACACCCCTACTGGGTGCAGCTTACCTTTAACAACAATTTAAATAACCCTATAAGTGCTAGTTAGTCTGTAAGGGAACTGCTACCACTAATATTATTCCTATGATATAACTACAGGTATGGGACCCGTTATCTCGAAACCTGTTATCCAGAAAGTTCCAAATTACGGAAAGGCCATCTCCCATAGACTCCATTTTAAAAAAAGAATTCAGATTTTTAAAAAATATTCCCTTTTTCTCTGTAATAATAAAACAATACCTTGTACTTGATCCCAACTAAAATATAATTAATCCTTATTGGAGGCAAAACAATCTTATTGGGTTTATTTAATATTTAAATCATTTTTAGGTAGGGAGATCCAAATTACAAAAAGACCCCTTATCAGGAAAACCCCAGGTCCCAAGCATTCTGGATAACAGGTCCCATACCTGTACTAATACACATCCTTCCACTGTCTAAAGATTTAGCGACTTTTTTCACAGAATTTTGGAGATAGTTGGAGAAAAATTTTGCTCATTGCTGCTTATAGACAATTTTATTAGTAAAAAAATTGTCATAAGCTTCATGCAAGCTTTGCTGATCTATTTAATTGTTTTTTGATTTCACAGCTGTAGTTGACCTTACAGGGAAACTCAATAGTGAGCTTAATATAAGCAAGTGGTAAATAGAATTCTGAAATCTGAAAGGTGTAGTAAAATATGTATAGTTGAGATCTTCTGGTAAGTTTTAGACTTCTGCATGTTATTTTCAGCATCGGCTATTATTTTAAACAAGCTCCATATTTTCCTTTATTTGTTCATTATTATATACTAATAATTCATTGTTTGTTTTTTACCCTTACTAACTCCCCTTCCTGCCACTGGATTATGTAATATTAGCTTTGTAAATACTAACCCTTTACACCCCACTCCCCCAGCTGCTGTAAGGTGTAAAGATAAAAAGGAGTTCATTATACAGCGTACAGGGTAATTTGATTAAATATGTCTGTTATGCCCTGTACATTGCACTTGGGCCCAATTCATCAGCACAAGTGCATTTAGGCTACAGCCAGGGAAAATTTATGGGGGCAAAGTATATTTGTATATATTGTCACACACAATTTTGCATCCATTTTAGTGCTCTGCACTCATGCTTGCATTCATAAATGAGACAAATCTAATAAAACAATCTTTGAACCAAATAGCACAATATTTAAAGGGGAACTCTGGCTTCCAAACCAAAATTTGTTAAAGAGCCCCACACAACACAGAAACCTCTATTGTACCTATCACTGTAATCTTTTCCTTTAAAAAGTATGACTTAATACCATTTTATATGCTGAAATACAGCTGCATAGGAAGAATTTCAATAAGGCTAGGGGAGGCTAAGCCTCCCCAAACCTACTTGGCACCTTAAAGGAATACTGTTATGGGAAAATGTTTTTTTCAAAACACATCAGTTAATAGAGCTTCTCCAGCAGAATCCTGCATTGAAATCCGTTTTTCAAAAACATAAACAAATGTTTTATATTTAATTTTCAAATTTCACATGAGGCCAGCCATATTCTTCTTTTCCCAGGGTGCCAGAGCCATGTGACTTGTGCGCTGATAAACTTCAGTCACACTTTACTGCTGCGCTGCAAGTTAAAGTGATATCACCCCCCTCCCTTTCCCCCCAGCAGCCAATCAGAAGAACAATAGGAAGGTAGCTAGATAGCAGCTCCCAGTAGATATCAGAATAAATGCAAGTCCGGCTTAGGACTCCTCCAATTACATGAGAGTAGGATAAATAATAGGTTACCTGAAAGCAAATCTAATGTGTAGCGCTGGCTCCTTCTGAAAGCTCAGACTCAGGTACAATGCACTGAGATCGCTGCCTACACAACAATATTACAACTAAAAAAAATACATTTATTGGTTCCAGAATAACATTTGAAATGGCAGAGTGAATTAATTGCTATATAATCATTGCAATTTAGAAATAAAAAGTATACTTTAAAAATCATAATAGTATCCCTTAAAAAACCCTCAATTTCTGCACTGTTCTGGAACCCTTAACATCAGGGAAATCTTTCATTCCTGCAAGCTTCAGTTCTGTTGTAAGCAGCTGTGCTCTCTGGATCTTTCTTCTTGTGGCTTCTCCAATCAGAGCACAGCTCTTTTGACAATAACATTGACCAATAAGACAGTAAAATTGACCAATCAAGGCACAGAAGTAGACAGGGCTGGGAAGATATTCAGGAAGGATCTAGAGCTGAATCACCAATTGAAATTAAATAATTTTTTGTCACCATTTGTTTTTTGCACTTCCTTACGTTTGTCATTGTTTTGTTCATTTCTAGTTAGTTACAGTGGCCCTCATGAGACTGCATAGCTGGGAAACAAACAAATGCTGTGTATCAGTGCCAGTGTTATGGTGCCAGTTCCTGAATATATGACATCAGTACCCATTGTATCTCACTGCATATAATGTGCTGGTTTTGTAAATACAGGCTGCGTCTCACTGCATATAATGTGCTGGTTTTGTAAATACAGGCTGCGTCTCACTGTATATAATGTGCCTGGGATGTCAGTTCCCACTGCCTTTCTTTCTATAAAACGAACTAAAACACATTTAAGCTAACTGATCACAAACACAAATGGATGGAGAACCCCTCACAGAAGTGCATTTGTAAATATTTTTTACATCCTAAGAATTTTAGGGTGAAAAAAGCCCTCCCACCCGCACTTTTGCACGCTATTCCTGGAAGTCAGTGGGAACAGCAAGAGGTAGTTGGAAGGTTCATTTTTTACACCACCAGCAAATCCAAGTCTCACATGAGCTTTAGGTTAGTTTATGAATGGCCCATCATTATCTTCCTCAAACAAAAAGTCACCTTCAGCCTATATCCAGCTGCAAAACAGTTCTTTTTTGCATCATTTAAAATCCTGACAGAGGATTGACTAAAACATTGATGTTACAAATTGTAACAACTTCTCCACAGCTTACACAAACAGCATGCAGGAACTACATAACCCACAATGCACTGCACTATGATGTTACTTTCCTTATTGAAATCACTTGTGCAGGGGATTATATTTTTTTGCAAAAAGCTTTTAAGTTGTGTTTGGGTGGAGTTCCCCTTTAAAAAGTTACATTGTTTTCTACTTTCTTTTCAATATTGTTACAGAAGGAAACAATGCCAAAACAATAACTATTACAATATAGTCCTGAATATAAAAGAAGGCTGTCTAGATAAGTATATTGCTGAAAAGGATGATGTGGAATTTAATTTGATTGCAAATAACAACAAAGGGACAATTGATTTCCTACTGGGTAAAGGTTAAAGGGTGCTCTTGCTGTTAGAAAACACCTGTTGAACAAAATAGCTTAAATGTAATTATTATACAAATCCAACAAAAACAAATTTGACACATTCATGCATTATCTTCATCAATACTATCATCAACATCAATAACAGCAATTGTCAGAATCCACAGATGTAAAATATTGTGATATCACTAAATTGGGCTTTTTTGCTTATTGTGTTCTATTCCACTGTAAGTGTTGTTTATATATCTAAATGTAAAAATGTTGCTGTAAACTAAATAATCTTTACTGGAAAAAAGTATGTGTTAGACCTGGACTTTCTGTAAGTCAAACCTATAAAATAATAAATAATAACCTAATAAAAACCCCTAAACTTGTAACATGGTTACAGATATAGGAAAATATTGGTATAGCAACAATTTGGGGTTAACAATTCTTAAAATAATAAATAAGGCCAATAGAAGTAAATGTCTGAAAAGAAGTTATAGAGCTGTGCAGGAATGCCCTCTAGTGACCAAAAAAGGAAAAAGTAAGAATTTAATTTAATTTAATATATATTCTTGCACACATGATAACATTAAAAGGGTAGTTTATTTAAATCTATTAAAACTACTTGAACACCATATAGATGGCCTAACAGGCTAGAATATCTGTTATATAAACAAATATGTTCATATAAAAATATACTTTCATATAAAAATATCTCCATGTGGTGGGATATATAGCATTACAAGCAGCCAATATGTAGGGATGTAGCGAACCTCAAAAAAAAAGTTCGCGAACCTGTTCGCCGAAAATTGCGAATATTCGCGAACTTTGCGAACCCCATAGACTTCAATGGGAAGGCGAACTTTAAAACCTAGAAAAGCCATTTCTGGCCAGAAAACTGATTTTAAAGTTGTTTAAAGGGTGCCACGACCTGGACAGTGGCATGCAGGAGGGGGATCAAGGGCAAAAACTTCTCTGAAAAATTGACACACGCCGTTTTTCGAAATGAAAAATTTTGCGACTTTTTCGTAATTTCCGGCTCTTTCGTAAAGTTATCGTTAGTTTTGTGACTTTTTCGGAGCATTCGTAACGTTATCGTAAGTTTTGCGACTTTTTCGGAGCATTCGTAACGTTATCGTAAGTTTTGCGACTTTTTCGGAGCATTCGTAACGTTATCGTAAGTTTTGCGACTTTTTCGGAGCAGTCGTACCGTTATCGTAAGTTTTGCGACTTTTTCGGAGCATTCGTAACGTTATCGTAAGTTTTGCGACTTTTTCGGAGCATTCGTAACGTTATCGTAAGTTTTGCGACTTTTTCGGAGCATTCGTAACGTTATCGTAAGTTTTGCGACTTTTTCGGAGCATTCGTAACGTTATCGTAAGTTTTGCAACTTTTTCGGAGCATTCGTAACGTTATCGTAAGTTTTGCGATTTTTTCGGTGCCGGCGAACCCAAATTGCGAACATCACGAAAAGTTCGCGAATTTGCGGACTTGCGAACACCCGATGTTCGCGCGAATTAGTTCGCCGGCGAACAGTTCGCTACATCTCTACCAATATGCAAAGTTTAGAGGTCTCCCACACCAGTGCTTAAATGTTCCTAATGATTAAAATCAAAACATTGGATGTACTTGGTTTTAGAGCATCCAGCTTTGGTAGCAAAATATTTTTTTACTATGCTTCTGCATTCTATAACAATGTCATGCTGTCCTGCGATATACAATGATTTTCGGAATGTTAGTGTCAGGTGCAGAAGAGGCAAAACTCAACAGGGCTCACATATGTTTGCAAGTGCAATTTTAATCACAACCGGCATGATTTTTTCCCACAATGCAGGGTTTTCCCCCCAGAATTCCAGCATTATTGTGGTCACAAAGGGGTGATGCCCTTGACACAATTGCTTCCAATTCGACAAAATGAATGCAACTGTGTGTGCTTTGACACAACCTGAGCGGAATTGCCTGCCATCATTGAGAGTGCAGCTATAAGGAATGCATTCTGATGCGAATACCTTTAATAAAAGTTCTTTTACACACAACTGACTGTGGGGAAATGGTGGGGACTGTAACTGTGCTTGTGGCTGTAAAGGAGCCCTAATGCCTTTGTACCAAAGTGATCAGACTCTAAACAATAATAGAAACAGGCTAGGAGTAACAAAAATATCAATGCACAAGATCAGTTGGATACCATACAAGGTTAGCTCATATATGCCCTTTACTCTGGACCACTCCCAGCGCCGGATTTATCTTCCAGGCGCCCCTAGGCCGCCCCCCGTTGATCGCCCCATCGCACCAGCCCCCCCACCCAAACGCACATGCGCAAACTCGCGAACACACCCCCCCTGCGTAGCCGTGAGTGCGCATGCGCATACATTTAAAGTCCCATACGGAGCATTGGGGAGAGGTCCCCATTGCTGCATATGGGAGCAAAATTTCAAAATATCATTGCGGCGGGGCGGCATGCCACCCCTTCATTTCTGCCTCCCTAGGTCTGGGCCTTTGTGGCCTCTCCACAAATCCGGGCCTGACCACTCCCTCTGCCCAGCGTTGTGGGCATTTCTATGTGTCCCATCAGGGACCCCAGTATAATCACACCCCAGCATTAATTATAGTAATACCACTGTGCAATGTAAAATTGCACAGCATAGTACACAAAACATAATATTGCGATTGCTTCATTAGCTATCGGATCCTTTCCTAAACCCTTCTTTGTGTTGATGTCATCAAAGTTGCAGTTCCCAAAACATCACTTTCCAGATTAACAAGGTGCAATCTGTTTACTGCTTCATTATTTTAGAAACCCTCAGAGAGATAACGAAACAATAGAACAACATTTCACATGCCACTAGTTATAGAGCACCAAATAAAATCACAGTGTAATAAAACAAAGAGAGACCAACAAGAGCACCTTACTGGGGTTAATAAGAGCCTTAATAGCATTGCAAACAGTCATTCTATCTGAAGTAGCCAGCCAGTATTAATATCAATGCCATCTATTTTTTCCCCAACCATTTTCTATTCGGTCTTTGCTTTACATATGGTAATGTTCTTGTTTTCATGTTTTGTTTGATGTCCACCAGGCACTTTAGATGAAAAGTGTACTAGAACACAAACTACAAATTAGAACATGAAGTTTAGGAATAAACTATTCCTTTGTTTTCTGACTAGACACTTGCATTAGTATACATATGTATATTCGCAAAAAGTAGTTGAGATGTTGACCAGAAATTTTTATGAGCCAATGGAAGTGCAATAATTAATTTTATTAATGGAATGGAATATTGGCATAGGACATAATATTTGTAATTGGATAGAGAATTGGCTGAAGGACAGATTACAAACAGTGGTGGTAAATGGAACATTTTCTAATTGGGCCAGTGTTGTCAGTGGAGTACCGCAGCGTTCAGTCCTTGGTCCTTTGCTTTTTAACTTGTTTATTAACAGTCTTGAGACTGGCATTGTCGGTAGTGTTTTTATTTTGCTGACGATACTAAATTGTGCAAAGTTATAAATTCAATGCAGGATGCTGCCGCTTTACAGAGCGATTTGATTCAATTGGAAAACTGGGCAGCAAAATGGAAAATGAGGTTCAGTGTTGAAAAGTGCAAAGTTATGCACTTTGGTACAAATAATATAAACATGAGTTATACACTAAATGATGTGTTGGGGGGATCCTTAATTAAGTTGTCTAATTCCAGGCAGTAATAATAATAAAGTATAATAAAGGTTTTACATTATCAATACTTAGTTACAGTCACAACTTTCATTACTGCAGGTACATGAAGTAGAAAAATATCTTGAAGTTGTGTGTATGATTTCTGATGGCTGGCAAATTCTTTCAATTCTTGGCCTGCAAGTATAAAGCACATTCACATTTATTGGTACAAAAAGTAATGGCAACACCGGTTGTCGAGGAAAATAGACTGTTTGCATATTTGTACTCACTATTTTTCAAAATTCTAAATGATAGTTTTGATACTTAAAGGAGAACTAAACCCCCCTAGGTACAAAAACCCCCTCAACTGCCCTCTATCTCCCCTCTTCACCTCTCCCTTCTGGCAGAGCCTATTACATTGAAAAGTGGCCCTGTGTAAAAAACGGAGCTAAAAAAGCAGAGCATAGCAGCAGAGTACCTAAGCACTACCTTCTGTCCATTAGAAAATGCTTCAGGTCTCATCACCGGCACGAACCATGTGAAGTTGAAGCTGATTCCCGACTAGGCCCAACTGTGCATCTCCTGTAGGAGATCCAAAGCATTTTCTAATGCTATTTAAAGGGCAGCATTATTGTTACACTACATTTTTAATACTACTCATCTATTAGCAGAATTATTAGAATTAGATCCTACAAGGTACATTGAATTCTACATCGCTATCTAGTGAGTAGAAAAAGATTCTGATTGGCCCATATTTTAGTAAGTAAAACCTTGTTTGACTCTAGAGAGGTATCTATTACCTCCTGTATACGGTCAAAGTACCTCATCCTGTGCCTAATTACACCATAACAGAAAAGAAGTAAAAAGTAGTTACACAAGCTGCTCCTCACCCTCCTTGGTTCAAACCACTGGTTGTGGTGCTGGATTGGTGGTGCTTCAACCGTAATACAATACTGGACCATGCAAGAATGTTAGAATTTTACTTTAAATACTTGGGGTTGCTCCCATTTGAATTAAACTGTTCTTTTTAGCCTTGGGAAAGCATTAGGCTTGCCAAAAATCATTCTAGGGACTGGGAATTTTTGGTCCTTGAGATCAATTATCCCCTGTATTACTTCATTTATTTGAAGTCCTTAATGTCTTATCTCCCAGATCAGGTAGGGCACTGTGTTGCTATGGCAGATATCACTTGTTTGTCCTTAATCCATGTGCCCATGTGCCCAGGTTTGATGGCAAGTGCTTGTCCCCTCATCTTTGTGCCTGCTTACAAAGAGTCCAGCGGCAGTGATGTGTGCGGCCCCTACACCCCTTGTAATTTTTATGGATGGGAGAGGGAGGTGGCAGTTAGCTAAGTATCAGGGATTTTGACCAACCTAGCCCATTAAGGTGACTCACTACCAGCTGGGGAGTCCTGGATTTTCTCATTCGGCAGCTTATGCTGACTGATATTTGGCCTAAAATTGGACAGATCTTGATCAGGCAGATTTGATTTTACTATTGGATCAGGGATCGCATTGGCTTGTTGATTTGGTCCTTGGTCCAACTGCCCATATACTCGCCATTTTAATTAGCCCAATATCGTCCACCTTAGATGGGCATATCTGCAGAAGATCCATTAGGTTGTGAAACAAATGGATCACAGCTTGTATGGCCACCTTAAGATAGGTACTAAACCACACAAATACAGTTACCCATAGCAACCACTTATTTTTTTTCTAAAATGCTGATCAAAAGTAACTGCTGCATTTGAGTATTTTAGCAGCTGTAAGAAGTTTGTAAATAAGCCCTGGTATGTATTATTCTGTACTTTAAAACTGCTGACAGCCACACTGGAAATCTGTTCTTTAGCAAAAGCTAAATAGCCATGTCATAGGAGGATTTTAATAAAGGCTTGGGGAGGCTACCAGCAGGCTTCAGTTTCCTACCAAGCACAGGTGGAGGGTTACACAAGCTCTAAATAATGTGTTTTGAACTTCAGGAAGACAATGGTTACATTTACACTTCAGAGGATGAGGTGTATTAATCAGGCAAGTGTTGTTCAATTTCAAAACCCTTTGCTGTCCTGGGAAATCAACATACACCATTTGCTGATTAGAAAGTAAGTAACTGACACTGTATGGACGATCACAAAAGCATCCAAGTAGAGAACTTAGCAGGAGAGTTGTAAGTTAGTCCTTACCTATAAGGTACTGTCTTGCATGATAAAGGATATTAACTCAAGAGATGGAAACATGAGAAACCATGCCTATTGACTCCAATGCTATTTGTGAGAGAAAAAAACACAAGAAAAACACGTATGATTTCTATGCATTTGACCCAAGTATAAACTTGAAAAAAAGCCAATTGACTTCAATTGGCAAGTAGCAATTCAATTTCAGGTAGCTCAGATACTCAGTAAATAGAAAAATTCAGGTACATTGACACTAACACCCCTAATTCACTTTGGGGTATATTTATCATACTGTGTAAAAAGTAGATTGAAGCATTACCAGGGCAACCAATCAGCATTTATATTTCAACAGTTGGAAAACCAAAGCAAAGCATCTGATTGGCTGCTATGAGCAACATCACCGGTAATGTTTTACTCCACTTTTTACACAGCATGATAAATATATTCCCTAGTGTATTACTCAGACTTCACAGGTACTTGTTCCTGTGCCAGGCTGCCTGAAGGGTTTTCCATGTCCATCAAGTGCAACCTTAATGCACTCCATATATAACCTTTCCCCATTCTAGATGGGGCCTTACCAGCGCTCTGTAAAGGGGAAGAATAACCCCCTCCACCCTTAAATCTATGCCCCTCAAATACAGCTCAAAACCTTGTTTGCCCTTGCAGCTGCTGCCTGGCATTGCTTGCTACAGCCAAGTTTATTATCTACAAGGACTCCAAGGTCCTTCTCCATTATGGATTTGCCTAGTGCAGTCCGATTAAGGGTATAAGTGGCTTGCATATTTTTACATTCCAGGTGCATGACCTTACATTTATCCACATTAAATTTAATCTGCCACTTAGCAGCCCAGATTGCCAGTTGGTCAAGATCCTGCTGCAAGGATGCCACATCCTGGATAGAACTGACTGGGCTGCAGAGTTTTGTGTCATCTGCAAACAGTGATACATTACTTATAATACCCTCCCCTAAGTCATTAATGAACTAGCTAAACAAAAGTGGACCCAGTACAGGACCCTGAGGGACCCCACTTAGGGGTATATTTATCATGCTGTGTAAAAAGTGGAGTAAAACATTACTGGTGATGTTGCTCATAGCAGCCAATCAGATGCTTAAAGTTGAGGTCCCTGCAAATGAGGTATTAGTAAGTAGCTCCAATACCAGTACACTCTAAGGGGCATATTTATTATAGTGTGTAGGCTAACATTACCCATAGCAATCAATCAGCAATTAGATCTGAATGGTCACTTACAAGCTATAAAACAAAAGCAAATATTGTATTGGTTGCTATGGGCAACATCACTAGTGATATTGGCTTAAACCCTATAATAAATAAATAATAAATAATAGTGTAATTCAGTGAGGGTTGAGCTAGAAAGAGCAGTCCTAAACTCCAAAATAGGAGTGGCAGATTGGCGGTATCTCTTCCAGGCCATATTGCTTGCAGTGTAGGGATCCAAGTGGGTAATGAATGAGGATAGAGAATTCCCTAAAGTTGTTACAGTAACATGGTACAAAAGGGGTCAGGCAAGGCAACGTCAGAGGAACCTGTTATAATGCTACAACATTGTGTGCATCTCAAACATGGATACATACCTTTCTCTCTAGGTGCTAATGTCGAATAATCTCTTTTAGCAGTTCCAATGTCAGCTTTTGCTCCTAAGGCTTATGTCTAACAGAGATATTAGTTGGCCTTTCCACAAGCGATTCATAATGTTGCAGGTGGAAAGGCATTTTGGAGTGATTAGTTGCCCACGGTAGCAGAGATCTATTGCGGGTGACTAAATCTCTCTATGGGACATCAGCCTTATAATTCTTTTATATAGAATATAGTTGGCAGTGGATGCTGGGACTTGTATTTACAAATGACAGGGTTTGAGGTCAGTTTCTCTATACCAGATTTAGTGGGTGTATAATAAGCCTATTGTTATTTGCTATTTATCATAATTATGTTTATGTTTATAATGGTTATGTTATAGCTCTGTAAAGACCAGAACAACTTGACCTTCTCTAGAGAGTCACTGACAATAAGCAATAATCAGACTCAAATTGGAAAATCTCTATTGTATTGGTAAGTTCTAAGAAAAAGTCGCTCTTGGAGGTTGCTGTGGCAATGTGTGTGGCTACACACACATACTGTATATGTGGTATTTAGCATATGCTGTTCCATTCCATAAGATAAATGTAACTAGAAAGGGAAGTTTGAGAACAAACTTCATGTTGGGTTGAAAAACGTTGTCACTGACGGTTTTCACTGAATGAAATCTGATCTGTTGTTGGCTCTGCCCACTTTTTCTAACCTTGGATTACAGTTATATAGTAAAAACCACTGTGCAAAGATTGGGGACCCTGGTTTTAATAGTGTCTGAATGGCAGCAATTTAAATTTCTCCACTGAAAGTCAACGAGTGACATCTGGTGGCTCCGCCCACTTCGAACTGCAGTTACCCAGTGACTAACTCTGCAAAGTTTAGGGACACTAGGATTAATAGTTAAAGAACGGCAGCAGTTTAAATTTAAACCAATAAAAGTCAATAGGTAAATTGTGATTGGTGGTTGGTGGCTCCGCCCACTTTCTATAACCTTGAGTCGAAGTCACCCAGTGACAAACAGTGGGCACCCTGGCATAAATAGTGTGAGAATGACAGCATTTTACATTTAAACCAATAAAATTCAATGTATGAAATCTGATTGGATGAAATTTAATGGGTGGAAATGGATTGGCTGTTGGTGGCTCTGCTTTGCAAAGTTTGGGGACCTTAGTATTAATATTTAAAGAATGGCAGCAGTTTAAATTTAAACATATGAAGTCTATAGGTAAAATCTGATTGGCTGTTGTTGGCTCTGCCCACTTTTTCAAAACTTGAACATAGTCACCCAGTGACAAACAAAGTTTGGGGACCCTGACATCAAACGAATAAAATTCAATAGGTGAAATATGATTGGCTGTTGTTGGCTCTGCCCACTTTTTCAAAACTAAAACTGCAGTCCCATAGTGACCAACTGTGAAAAGTTTGGGGATCCTGGTGTTAATACTGTGACAATCACAGCAGGTTGACTTTTCTCCATTGAAAGTCAATAGGTAAAACCTGATTGGCTGTGGCTCCACCCACTTTTTCTAACCTTGAACCACAGTTACCTGGTGCCTAACTCTGCAAAGTTTGGGGACCCCGGTGTTATTACTGTGAGAATGGCAGCAGGTTGGATTTCTGCCAAGTCAATAGGTAAAATCTGATTGGCTGTTCACAGCTCCGCCCACTTTTGGGCATCCAACAATCATATTTTCATTCAGGCTGACCCCATGACTATGTGATTCAAATTTGGGGAGTGTAGCCTCAAAGCTGTAAGATTGGCAGCAGTTTCAATTTCCTCATAAAAGTCAAAGGGTGAAATTTGATTGGCTGTTGTTGGCCCCTCCCACTTTGGGGTCATCCAACAAATGTCGCTGTTTCATTCGAGGTGACCCCATTATTGTGTTATTCAAGTTTGGGGGGTGTAGCTTCAAAGCTGTAAGTGTGGCAGCAGTTTGAAAATCTTCCCTGTCAAAGTCAATGGAAAAATTGGGGGGTTCAAATTGGGGGGTTCAGAGGGGCGCCACAAAAAGATGGGGGGTGGGATCGCTTAGAAAAGCACAAGCAACCTGCTCCGCTATAGGGCAAACAAGAGTGGATAGTTTGGGTGTTGTACCCCTAAAACTGTAGGAGGAGTAGCGTTTAAAAAATGGGGGGGTGCTAAGACGACGACCTTACCATTTTGGTGGACGGGGGGGGTTGGACTGTACCATTTTATTGGAGGGGGGAGTCAGACCGTACCATTTTTTTGGAGGGGAGGGGGGGGTCGGACCGTACCATTTTTTTGGGGGGGGGGGGTCGGACTATACCATATTGGTGGACGGGGGGTTGGACTGCACCATTTTATTGGGGGGGGGGTCAGACCGTACCATTTTTTTGGATGGGGGGGGTCGGACTGTACCATTTTTTGGAGGGGGGCGGACCATACCATTTTTTTGGTACGGTGGCCGCCGTCAATAGGAAAAATCTGATTGGCCGTTCACAGCTCCACCCACTTTTTTGCATCCAACAATCATCATATTTTCATTCAGGCGACCCCCATGACTATGTGATTCAAAAGCAGCTTCAAAGCTGTAAGCTGTAGCGTTTAGAAAATGGGGGGTGCTAAGACGAAGAAGAAGAAGAAAAAGCGGAAGAATAAGCTGAAGTCGAAGAACAATAGGTTGGGTTTTTCAACCCAACATAATTAATTTTTAAAAAAAACAAGAAAAATCTGACATTTAGCTGCAAGTGATGGCTACTGAAGAGAGAATCCTTGATATAATTTTTCAAAACATATGAAAGTGCTCCATCTACTGGCTTAGTAAGTTAATGTTTTTATATTTGGTTTTTAATCTTTGCTACATATTGTACATCCAGTGATCCCCGGTGTCTCAGGAAGTCTTTCTACAGAGCACTGGGAAATAGAATGGGCAGCCTATAGTTGAATTCATTCTGACTACTAGAAGTTATCTTCTCCCTTTAGAATAAATACAGGCAGAGCCAGTGAACGGATTCTGGACCACAGGGCTTTCTGTTTAAAAGTCCAACAACATATAAAGGAGAAATAAAGGTTAACTAAAGACATAGGCTAGAAATGTTGTACATTATGTTTTGGACTTCTGTACCAGCCATAGGCAACCACAGCCCTTTAGCAGGGAAAATCTGTGCCCCTAAAGATGCCCCAGTAGCTCCCAATCTTCTTTTCTGCTGATTCACTGCACATGCTCTGTGCTGCTGTCACTTACCTGAGCTTATATAATATAAATGTCACACACAATATAAGGCTGATTAGTAATTAACACAGATGATTACTGCATGGCAGCTCTGAAACCAGTGCTATTAGCATCAAACTTTAATCATCAGCTTGTTAGGATCATCTTATATGACAGTTGCTCAGAGTACACTTCTAACAGAAGTATCTAGTATGTCCAGTATTGTCACCCCCTGTGACAACTTTAAATGACTAGATCATTACTGCTATAAAGATATTGAACCTTTAGGCTGGTTCAATAAGTTCATTATAGAAAATATGCTTTTGAAGCAGACAGCCTGGTTCTTAGGCAGTACTTCCCTCTGATTGATGTGGAATGCGACCAATTACAGACCGCCACGTCACCTTGCCACTCACTCACTCCCCAATGGTATCATGCCCGTCCCCAACAACATCATGCCCCCCTCCTGACTTTGCTGCCCTGGCCATGTCTGGATCAAGCTACAGCCTAGCCACCCTGCTGCCAGTATTGTCTTATAATTGCAGAGAAAAGGCAAAAAAGTCATAAATTAACAGTTGTTTAAATGGGACACTCTGGAAAAAAACACTGCTATACTTTGGAGCTTTCAGGATAATGTCATTTTGGATAATAGTCCCTATAGTTGTGTAGAGACCCATGGGGTTAATGTGCCCCTATGGCTTTAAACCCTACTCGCTGAATCCTGTTATACCTCATCTGAGAGTGAGTATTGATTTGCCCTGCATTACCTTTTGTCTTGGACAAATAAACGGTTATCTTTGTTTGCAAGAACTCCTTGTGTCCACCTATTTAATTACAGCACTTTTCACATACACGTTGCAGTGGGAGGTATGGTTATACAATACCCTCCATAAGCAACTTCCATTTAGCGAAGGCCCATCCTGTTGAAACCGAGTCACATGTCCCCCGTGCTCAATCCTAGCTGGACAATTTACAGCCAAATAGGGGTTACACTTGTACTGTATATCTTATAAATTACAGCTAATATCACTTCTTGCTAAGCAATATTTCTTATAATAAGTAAGTAATTAACAGTGTATAGTTTAAAAGTTTTGTATAAATCATAGTACTCGTTGCTTAAATTAGAAATGGTAATGTTAACCTATTATTGTGCATTCACCGAAATTCCAGGGTATAGTTTGAATGCTTTCAAGTCAACCAAAAATGCAAGCACGAGTGCAGACAAGCAGAAAAAGAGCATATGGTGAAATGCAAATTGCTGGCTTATGACTGGCAAACAAATCCTTAAAAGGGTTCTGACATTATGAAAATTTGACACGGATTTAATGAGTGTTTAGGCAGAATAAATAATGAGACGAGGGAATAGTTCCAATATGCTGCATATGGGAAAGCAGCAAGCCTCTGAGAACAAGTACAGTGAATATGAATGTAACATGTAGGCCATTATAGATTCAGTTCATAATTCATAATACATTAGAAAGATAGTTAAAGGTATTTCTTTTCCTGAAAATAACATTATATCATAACTGTATTTTTTCTTTGTCGCTTATTATTTTATATGCTAAAATATATCTCCATTATACTGACCGTTGTAAGCACAGAATCTGCCAATATGAATAAAAGTTAACACTTACCTGGTTTTAGTGGCAAGTGTCTTGGGGGAATCAATAATTATGTCTAGTGATGAGCGAATCTGTCCCATTTTGCTTCAACGAAAAAAATTGCAAAACTGCAAAAAAAATTCACGAAACAACGAAAAATTTGTAAAATGCTGCTACCATAGGACTCTTTTGATACAATTTATTTAATGTGACTGAGACCTTTTTGACATGCATGTGACTTTTTCCTCACTGGTCAAATATTTGTTTTGAGAAAAATTCACCAATGACGAATAGCGAAATATCATAGAGAATCCATGCCGCTAATTATGTCAATGGTACATTTGGTCGAAAACTTGCGAAATGGCAAAAAATTTGCGAAACGCATTTGTCGTGCAATTGGTTTTTTTGTTGCCCGCATCTTTTTTGATGCAACCGCGCCAAAATTTTGACTTGACTGTGCCCTTTTTGACTCAACTACGCCCAATTTGACGCACGACAAAAACAAATTTACGCACTGCGAATTTTCAATAAAATTTCGCAAAACTATTCACCAATGCCGAAATTCACAGCGAATCCATGCCTGGCGAAAAAAAACACTCATCACTAGTCTAGAGGATTAGTAAATTATCCAGCATGCTGGAAAATAAAAAAGTAAAATTCCCTGATTACAGAAGAACTGCACTGGGGACTGGTCCCTTCTCCCATGGGCAAAGCATTAGGGCTGATTCACTAAAGTGCGTTAAAACACGCATTATTTATAGCATGTGTTAAAATTTTTATCGCGTCTAATTTTTTGCATCTTAACGCATGATTCACTAAAAGGATACTTGCGTTAATTAACGCGCGATACTGCTTGCGTTATTTTAGTCGCAGAGACTATTTTCGTGCGGTATTTGACAGAACGAGCGCTAATCAACGCACCATGTACAAATATTTGCCACGTGCGAAAAAATGCAAGCCATGTTAGCCATACACGGCATTACTTTCGTAAAACTACTTTTATGAAAATGACCATTTCCCTGCAAACTGGAGGCTGCATTACTCTATTGCCAACACATACTTGAATAAATCCCACTGCAAAGTCCATATTTTATTGCCAAAAGCTTATTAACTGTACTTTTTTAAAATTACCGGCTGCCTCAAGTAGGTGTTAATTTTCGCATAGACTAATGCGATATCTAGCGCATCTAAGTGTTTGTGAATCATGCGTTAGTATTATTTCTGCACGCTAATTAATGCAATGCGGTAAAATTAACACATGCGTTTGCACGTAAATTAACACATGCGATACGCGACTTAACGCATGCGGTAATACTGTAGCGAATCGTGCATTAATTTCCGCGTGAATTTTAACGCAAAAAAGCATGCGATAAAAATTAACGCACTTTAGTGAATCAGCCCTATTGTGTTTTCAGTAGAGTGTATTTCCGCTTATCTTTCTGAACCTCTTCAGTTGAATTCAATTAAATGTATCTTTCTGAACCACCAGTAGCATATATTTATATGTGCCCTTTTAAAATGCAGCAAATGGACAATTTCATGTTCGGCTTGCTAAAATCACAAAGTTCATGCTCATCAGCAGCTCTAAGTATTGGCAGTTATGTCAGTTTTCTTTTTAATCTTTCTCCATCTGCACAAAATGAAAGTTTTCCTTCATTCTTAACCCCAACCCAGCCTGCCCAATCAGTGTTGTTTATGTTACAATTAGGCTAATTTTTAGCTGATTTTTTCAATTAGTATTCTCTTCATGTTGGAGATATAAGGCTGATGCCACACCAGGCGTAGGGCTGATTTTTTCGGCAAGCGGAAAAACGCTTGCCGAAAATTCAGCCCTACGCCTGCTACTTGTGCCTGCACCCGAATGAATGGAATACGCTCGGGTGCAGGCACATGTAGCCGATATACGCACGAAAACGCGAGAGAATGCAAAGTCTCGCGTTTTCGTGCGTATATCGGCTACATGTGCCTGCACCCAAGCGTATCCCATTCATTCGGGTGCAGGCACAAGTAGCAGGCGTAGGGCTGAATTTTCGGCAAGCGTTTTTCCGCTTGCCGAAAAAATCAGCCCTACGCCTGGTGTGGCATCAGCCTAAAACTGACGAGGGGACTCACGTCTCATGCCTTTTGGGGATGCCCAGTTTTGGGTCATTACTGGTCCCCAGTAAAACATATAATTAAGACAATAATGGACATTGATATCTCCAGTGAACCCTTACCGTTACCCTTACACAGCACACCTCTCCAACCCAAGCAGTATATAAGAAATCACTCTAGATACTTCAGATACAGCTGAGCACCCATTCTGCAATATTGGAGAATAAAAGCAATGACTCTGCTATGACACTGGCTACAGAAGCTTCACAAAACTAATAGATCTGAAGAACTGAAATCACAATCCGTGTGATACACAAAAATACACTCAAAATGTTTTTTTTGGGCATGCGTTATCCAAAAAGAGCACTGTAAAGTTTGAGTTTTTGTTAAGCTGTGTGTATTTATATAGTGCTATAAGAAGAACAGTAGTACTCCTAAATGGTGAAAGAAAAGTGGCTTATTCGTTCCACAAACTGGGCAATGATTTGGGATTCATCAACCTTTGAAGGGGTTTTACAATAAAGGGGCTTTGCCAAGGGGCTTTACATTGCAGTGATTCATACTGATGCGATAGAAACAATATGCATACTAGTTTCACATCTCTTCCATAAAAATTCCCAGAAGTGAAAAACCCCATAAGGGCTTTCCATGTATCCATATTGTCCCTGACATACTGCCATAGTAGTCCACAAGCCACCCAAGTAATTGAATTTCTCTAAGAATCTATAATCTTCTGAAAATCAATAATGAAAATCTTAAGTAATGGCAAACAGTTGCAAAGAATAGTTCAGAACTGGCAACGAGTCCATGGCAAAATCAAATAGGTTAGCTACAGAAAATAAGTTTTTAAAGAAAACTTCTCCTCCTAAACTTGGCATGGAGGAAGAAGATCCTGTAACTGTAGTAAAGCCCAGAAAAGAAAAGGGCCCAGCAGGGCCCTAATTAATTAATTGATATTGATGTTGATATATATTAGTAAATCAGGTCAAGTTTTTGGTATTTTGGGAAGCCCTTAAATTAGTGCTCAGTAACATCTATTTTTGCCATTCTGTAGGATGCGTTAGCAGTGTTAATGTTCTCATGTAAAACATGTATACCGGATAGTTTGTATACAAGTACAGTCTTACAATGTTAACTGAAGAGCAATTGTAAAGATAAGAGAGCAGCCATTAGAATGTTCAGATGTACATCACAGCAAGAACATTTTGTGAACAGCTGTACTGACAGAGAGATAACAGCAAGGATTTATAACTTAATTTTTAGATTGGATTTTAGGAAAGGATTTTTTAACTTAAAGGGATCTGTAATAATTTTATGGTGTATTTTTCATTTCTAAATTACACTGTTTACATAGCCAATAATTCAATCTACCCTATTATTCTTGAACCAACAAATGTATTTTTTTAGCTGTAATATTGGTGTGTAGGCAGCCATCTCAGTGCATTGTGCTGAGTCTGAGCTTTCAGAAAGAGCCAGCGCTACACATTAGAACTGCTTTCAGGTAACCTATTGTTTCTTCTAATCCCATTTAACTGGAGGAGTCCCAAGCTGGACTTGGATTTCTTACTATTGCATGCTATTCTGATATCTACTGGGAGCTGCTATCTTGCTACCTTCCCATTGTTCTGCTGATCAGCGGCTGGGAGGGGGGTGATATCACTCCAACTTGCAGCTCAGCAGTAAAGTGCGACTGAAGTTTATCAGAGTACAGGCCACATGTCTGTTTTTGAAAAACAGATTTAAATGCAGAATTCTGCATGGAGAAGCTCTATTAACTGATGAGTTTTGAAAAAAAAACAATTTTTTTGTTTTACCATGACAGTATTCCTTTAATTTTTACATTGGCGTGTAGGAAACTATATTACCATTTATATCTGTCACCAGGGACCACCAGGGGACCTAAATGGAGTCACAGCGGTGACTGGTTGAAGTATTTTGAAATAGAGACCTAGGAGGCCTCTGGCTGGGAAACAGACAGGAGTCAACAGGACAGACAGTAGTATTAATTAGAAAGGGAAGTTTGAGAACAAACTTCATGTTGGGTTGAAAAACATGACGTCACTGAATGGGCTCTGCCCACTTTCTCTGACCTTGGAGCACAGTTATATAGTAAAAACCACTGTGCAAAGTTTGGGGACCCTGGTTTTAATAGTGTCTGAATGGCAGCAATTTAAATTTCCCCACTGAAAGTCAACAAGTGACATCTGATTGGCGGTTGGTGGCTCCACCCCCTTTTTCTAACCTGGAACTGCAGTTACCCAGTGACTAACTCTGCAAAGTTTAGGGACCCTAGGATTAATAGTTAAAGAACGGCAGCATTTTAAATTTAAACCAATAAAATTCAATGGATGAAATCTGATTGGCCCAACCCACTTTTCCTATTTTTGAACTGCAGTCCCCCAGTGACCAACTTTGCAAATTTTGGGAACTTAGGCATAAAAATAGTGAGACTGACAGCATTTTACACTTCACCATTGAAAGTAAATAGATGAAATGTTACTGGCTGTTGGTGGCTTCGCCCACTTTTTTCGAATTTTGAACGGCAAACACCCAGTGACTAACTCTGGAAACTTTAACAGCCCTGGAATTAATATTTAAATAATGAAATCAGTTTAAATATAAACCAATGAAATCTAATGGGTGGAAATGTATTTGCTGTTGGTGGCTCCACCCACTTGTTCTAACTCTGAATATGTAGTCACCCAGTGACTGACTGTGCAAAGTTTGGGAACTTTGACATAAATAGTGTGAGAAAGGCAGCATTTTAAATTTAAACAAAAAAAATCAATAGGTGATGTCTGATTGGCTGTTGGTGGCTCCACCCATTTTTTAAAACCTAAAAAATGCAGCCCCCTAGTCACCCTGGTGTTAATACTGTAAGAATGGCAGCAGGTTTAAATTCCCCATTGAAAATCAATAGTTAAAATATAATTGGCTGTTGGTGGCTCCACCCACTTTTTTCTAACTCTGAACCGCAGTTACCTGGTAACTAACTCTGCAAAGTTTGGAGACCTTAGTATTATTATTTAAAGAATAGCAGCAGTTTAAATTTAAACCTATGAAGTCTATAGGTGAAATCTGATTGGTTGTTGTTGGCCCCGCCCACTTTTCTAAACTTGGAACATAGTCACCCAGTGACAAACTGTGCTAAGTTTGGGGACCCTGACATTAAACATGTGAAACAATGAAAGAAATGTGATTGGCTTTTGGCGGCCCCGCCCACTTTTTCTAACCTTGAGTACGAAGTCACGCAGTGACTGTGCAAAGTTTGCGAACCCTGGCATCAAACCAATAAAATTCAATAGGTGAAATCTGATTGGTTGTTGGTGGCTACGCCCACTTTTCAAAACTCAAACTTCAGTCCCCTAGTGACCAACTGTGAAAAGTTTGGGGACCCTGGTGTTAATTCTGTGAGAATGGCAGCAGATTGAATTTCCCCATTGAAAGTCAATAGGTAAACTCTGATTGGCTGTTGGTGGCTCCACCCACTTTTTCTTACCTTGAACCACAGTTACCTGGTGCCTAACCCTGCAAAGTTTGGGGACTCTGGGGTTATTACTGTGAGAATGGCAGCAGGTTGGATTTCTGCCAAGTCCATAGGTAAAATTTGATTGGTTGTTCATAGCTCCGCCCACATTTGGGCATCCAACAATCATCATATTTTCATTCAGGCTGACCCCATGACTATGTGATTCAACTTTGGGGAGTGTAGCCTCAAAGCTGTAAGATTGGCAGCAGTTTCAATTTTCCCATAAAAGTCAATGGGTAAAATTTGATTGGCTGTTGTTGGCCCCTCCCACTGTGTGGTTTTTTTTTTTTTAAAAAACTTGAGTGTGTAGTCACCCAGTGACTGGCTGTGCAAATTTGGGAACTCTGGCTTCAAACCAATAAAAATCAATAGGTAAAATTTGATTGGCTGTTGGTGGCTCCGCCCACTTTTCAAATCTAAAACTGCAGTCCCCTAGTGACCAAGTGTAAAAAGTTTGGGGACCCTGGCATTATTACTGTGAGAATGGCAGCAGGTTGAATTTCCGCCAAATCAATAGGTAAAATCTGATTGGCTGTTCACAGCTCTGCCCACTTTTGGGCATCCAGCAATCATCATATTTCCATTCAGGCTGACCCCATGACTATGTGATTCAAGTTTGGGGAGTGTGGCCTCAAAGCTGGAAGATTGGCCGCAGTTTCAATTTCCCCATTAAAGTCAATGGGTGAAATTTGATTGGCTGTTGCTGGCCCCTCCCACTTTGGGGTCATCCAAAAAATGTTGCTGTTTCATTTGGGGT
Organism: Xenopus tropicalis; assembly: GCF_000004195.4. Lineage (NCBI taxonomy): Eukaryota > Metazoa > Chordata > Amphibia > Anura > Pipidae > Xenopus > Xenopus tropicalis. Next base: position 81,864,707 of record NC_030681.2, on the reverse strand, counting down.
GACCCCATGATTATGTTATTCAAGTTTGGGGGTGTAGCTTCAAAGCTGTAAGAGTGGCAGCAGTTTGAAAATCTTCCCTGTCAAAGTCAATGGGAAAATTGGGGGGTTCGGAGCGGCACCACAAAAAGACGGGGGGCCGGATCGCTTAGAAAAGTACAAGCAACCTGCTCTGCTATAGGGCGAAGCTGTGTGGCGAGTTTGGGTGTTGTACCCCTAAAACTGTAGGAGGAGTAGTGTTTAGAAAATGGGGGGCGCTAAGAATAAGAAGAAGAAGCGGAAGAATAAGCCAAAGTCGAAGAACAGTATGTTGGGGTTTTCAACCCAACATAACTAGAGGTAGGCCCTAGCATTTGAAGGCAAGGCAGGAAGAAAGTCCATGGCTAAACTGAGTTTCACCAGCTCAATAACAAAACCACTGAGACAGGACTATCCTCACAATCTCTAAACTGTTTAACAATTCTATTGCATCCTCCATATCCTTTAACTCGTTCTTATCCTGTTGCTTCAACACAATCTTACTACTTAAAATATCTGACAAACACTGTTACATTTCGGCATGCTGAATTTATGGGACAAAGAAATATACCCACATGAAATAAATGCACGGGTATATGTTACTAATTATCAGCAGGTTCAATAGATTTTCATTCATCCTTTTTTGAATATGAGTTATCTTTTGATGCATGTTCCTTAGCTACAATCCTTCAATCATAAAGACTGATCCGTAGGGAAATCATTTATAGAAAAGAGATGATTAATGCATCGCTGACTCTGACTGAATTTATTCTATTAAAAGTCCAGTCTGGAAATAGCTGTCTGTTTATCTTCTCAAGCCTGTCTCATTACTGACAAATAGTCAAGAAATTATAAATAACATGAAAAGGAACCCAAATGATAATTATGGAGAATCATTTCCCTGAATGAATACTTTTTCATTTTGATATTTCATATGAAGATTACAGCTAATGTAGAAAATTTTGAACTATTTTACTTACTTAGGACTCTAGTTAATAAAGGCTGAACTTTAAATATTTTCTACCTCAAAATCCACTGGGAAAGAAGGGGAGCTGCATATACCTATCCATTTCCAATGCTTTTTTTTTTGTTTTCAAACAATTATTACAGGACAATAAACAATACTATACTGAATTGCTCAACCACTGCATTGTTGGGACTACAAGTCCCAACATAGTTTTATTTGTTATCAAGATTAAGGGGTATATTTATCATGCTGTGAATAAAGTGGAATGAAAAATTACTGGTGATGTTGCTCATAGCAGCCAATCAGATGCTTTGCTTTGATGTTCTTTGGCCTTGCAATGTGAGTTGAAAGTCTGCCCTTTATTCCCATGTTTGATTATGGCAGTGATCCCTAGCCAGTGGCTCGTGAGCAACATGTTCTTTACCAACCTGCTTATTTTTTAATCCTGGCTTGAGGGTAAGCTTCTGTATATTGCATTTTGTCCAACTGGTGGAATGTATATTATGCATTGTAATTGTATTTACTGTTCTGTGAATATTTTCCTTATAAAGAGCATTATATGTTAAACATACCATTTTCTGCCTTTTGTGGTTAGTAGGTGTGCATTGAGTAACTGATTGATTTGAAGGCAAGCTTTAGTTACATCAAAACCATAAGTATTGTCAAACAGAGCCTCTTATAGACTGTCTGTCCACATAGGGGTCATCAATAGCCCATATTTGAAACTTTGGTTTCAACAACATACTAATAACATAATAATAACATACTAATAACATAATAATAACAACATAATAATCTCTGTATGTAAGATAAATGCAGAATTCCTGGCATAGTGCATAGTAAGTTTCTGGTCAGTATAATTCACATTGACAAATTGTTTTCCATGTGTAATTGTGTTTTATTGTCAACTTCTTATGAGAACTAGCAGGAGCAATGGGACAGACTGAAGGTTTGGTTTAGTTCCTTCCTAAAAGCATGAAGCTTCCTTGGAATGCTGATATTTCAGCTGATCTCTTGTATATTAAATTGTGAGTAGCAGGGTGCGAATTGGGGTGTTTAGTGAGAAATCCTTGGAGCAGTCAGGAAGACTACAATTTCAAAAGTGAGAGATTTGTGTACCTTGTAAAAAAAGCAGTCTGTCTGTGTTGTTTAGAGTAAAGTCCAGACAAGATCCTGCCATTTTGTGTACATGTCTTTTTTTCTGCGTAAGAACCCAAAAAATCAAATACAGTCATCCATAATTCCAAGGAACATGTTTCAGCAAATCTAAATCTTACAATCAGTTGTGGCTTTAGGATTTGTTATCTGTTCCCCTACTCAGTGGGCAATTCATTTAACATTTCTACAGCTTCATTATCTTTCCTAATTAGCTGGCAAGATGTTGCCTTACCAGCAGGCATTTCTACTTCTCCATGCAAATTGTGTATTATATTTGATTACAAATTTTCTGTTTTTAGATGGAAATGTGTATCTCTCAGAGCACCACAGAGCAAGTTACTGGATTAAAAATTCACACTTTATTCATCAGTACAGAAATGATTCTCATATCACAGACCTATACACTTGACCCATAGACTTTTGTAGCCTTCCACTTTCTCAACATTTCTATTTTTAGATCCCTATATTTTGTTACTTACTTTCTTGCTATTTTCCTTGCCAGGATAATCAAATTTCTTGTGGCTTTTTGTTCTTGTTTGCTTTTTTTAAAGAGTTATTATAGATGTTGCTATTTACAATGTTACCAGGAGTGGCTTTTTGCCACCCTTGGTGACTTGGACCACTACCACCTAAAGTTCTCAACTCTCCTCATGGCAGAAACACCACTCCCTCAGGGGTGATGCAAGAGTTTTGAATCCTGGGACTTTTTTTTTGTAATACCAGAATTATTGCTGGGAGAGACGTAGGGGAGAGATGGACAAGTATTATAGGGTTATAGAGAACAGGAGAGAAGAAGAAAATAGGGGAAACAAACAGAGAAAATAAAGGTAGAGAACAGTAGCAGAGGAATGGTGAGAGGATGATATATATTAAATAATGTGGGGTAATATAAAATATGCTGTTTTACTACACACAATATGCAGGCAGGGTGCCGTGTTTGCAGAGGCTGAGAAAATTCATATGCACTACTACACATACTTGTAAATCTTTGCATATTGAGTATCAACCTGTTCAGTACATTAAAATAGCCAAATGGCTTTGCTTTAAAGTGAGTGAAACCAGAAGTGTTGGTGGGCAAGGTGTATTATATCAGTGGTCATGGCTTGTAATAGTAGGAGGGGCTTATTTTTGGCACGCCTCTCTACGTGCAGTGTACGTAACATCCCTCCACTTTTTTCACTCCAATTCAAGCACTGTGTATTGTGCAAGTGAATGATCATAATGTGTCTGTATATTTACAGTCTGCACAGTGACATTCACTTTTAAACTCATGAAAGTAATATACTCCTTTTTATCATATATTTATTATTCACGCTGTTTATACAGTGTTTTATAAAATATGCTGACATGTACATCTTTGGCAACTGTGCACATAAATGCAATTGCCACATAATCACAGTAAGGTAGGCTGAATAAGGCTGTTTTAAAAACCAAAACAGCTCAATCTCTTTTTATACAATCTGCATCTATATTATAGAATTTTGGACAGATGATAGTCCAAATAGTTTTATTATACAGAATCATTGTTGAACACATCATATAAATACACTCTCTATACACATTGTAATAAATATGACTAATCTAACAGACTATCCTACAAGTGAACACAAACTTAAGTCCTATTAGTGCTAACAAAATAAATATGGTCATTTTCTGGCACTGTGGATATTCATATGCTTTGTATTTGAATTTTTAAAATGCAGAGTTATCTACTGCTAACTTAAAAGGAAAAGGTATATTTTAAACTGCTCTATATATCAATTACAAAATTATTTATTAGCATTCTAGAGCCTACAACCCTTTGGGAGTCTAAGCAAGTGGTGAATAGTAATTAAGATAGCTATAGTGCAGGTATTATATCATTATTGAGGCCAATCATTACATTCCTCTACTTGCCATCTGACTAGGGACCCCATTGACTATGCATTGGTCTTATATAACTTTAAATGATCATGAAAAGCCAAGACTCAATGAGGTGCCTTAGGGTTAATCATCCCAAGTGAGATGCTTATGGTATAGGACCTGTTATCCAGAATGCTTGGAGATATTTCCATAATTTGGATCTCCATACCTTAATTCTACTAAAAAAAATTTAAACAATAAATAAACCCAATAAGATTGTTTTACCTCCAATATATTTTTGCTGGGATCAAGTTCAGGATACTGTATTACTATTATTTCAGAGAAAAGGAAAAATCTGAATTATTTGATTAAAATGGAGCATATCGGAGATGGCCTTTCCGTAATTCGGAGCTTTCTAGATAACAGGTTTCTGGATAATGGATCCCAAAAGAAACATAAGAACGGAGAATGTCTATCTGAAGCATCAGGCATACAGCCATATCCTTTCTCCTACTGAAATGAACAATAAACAGGGTTTTCCAACAGGCTGAGATAGGGAGCTATTAAACTATTTTAGTATTTATTCCTACATAACTACTACTGTGGTTTACGTACTGTAAATTTAATAGCTGTAATTAGCTCAAGTCACTACTAATTATCCACAACCCCACATCATTCATTGTTTCACTGATAAGTTAATGGCACACATGTAAATTTCAGGCTTTGCATTAAGTAGCCCAAAAATACAGTGCCAACGCACCCCAGGTAAAAAAAGACTTATGCAAAGGGTTTGTCAGGCAATAGTTGCCTTGAAAAGCAGCAGTCCACTTAGGCAAACTATTGCCTGCCAAGCTCTTCCATAGACACTTATAAGCCATTCTTATGCAGTTTAATAGGGGAAGTTTAAATTACTTTGGCACCAAAATGGGCTACTTAAAACACAGTAATCAAAGCACCCAAGGTCAGCCTTTCATTATTGCATAAACTATTCTCCTTTCCTGGACATTTTACTTTTAATTTCACAAAGTATATCCACAGAGTTCTCTCTACTTGTTGCTAACACAAATTGATAAACAGCCTTTTGTGCAATTTACATTTACAAAACAAAAAGTAAAACATTAAAAGCTGGATTTCAAAGTATCTATATAATTTAGCTCCCGCTCTGACATTCTGATTTTCGTTTTGGTGCAGTCAGAAAGTCTTTTGCGGAAGTTTCCACTAAGAAGAACATAAAGGAAAGGATTAATGCCGCTGCTGGCATAGCTGAGACAAATGGAGCAATAATAGCTAACGTAGAAAGTTAGTGATGGCTGAGAAATCTGAAGGTTCACAATCTGTATCACATGGTAGGGGGCAGAACTGACAATATAAACCCCCACCAAAACGAGTACCATTTTGGTAAGACGCAGGACTCTCTGTCTCGGTATGCTGTTGTTGTATCTGAAAGACAGAAAAACAAATCTTTAATACTGCATGGCTTTCATAACTGTATCTTATCATATTTCAGAGGTTTCTCTATGGATAAAACCTCAGATAAGTCATTCAATATGGAATAAATACAAGCTTTCTAGGGGGGAATTTCAAAGTGCAGGGTGGTATGAAAAGTAGAAAAAAAACAGTCGCAAGCATGTTTGCACCCTGACCCACAATTACCACCACAGACGCAGGAATTTGTGCACAAAAATGACATTTGGCGGCACTCTACTAATAAGTGGCGGGCTGGGGGAGGCATGCATTCTCCTTTACTAAGTTACCTAGCTTGCTCTCTGCATCTTGCACAATGCCCCAAACATAAGTGCTGGGTAAACAAGCACTAAGTTGGGCGATTTTGTGCAGCTTAGTGATTTAGAAATTGTGTCTGGGGTTACAAACATCTGATTGGTTGCTATGGTTTACTAGATACAGGCAAATGACACAGACTGTAGACATATAAGTAGACTTATATGACTGTTAATACATAACCCCTTCATAGAGCATTCACTGGCTCTCTAAAATAAGCATCTCACACAGATGGAATATGATGCTTTCGAAAGAATCCTCCCTACCTCCTTTACCCCAGTCACTTTGCTATTATCTAACACAAGGAGATTACTCTGCAGTTTAGGTGTGACAAAATTAATTTGGAATCAAATATCAAGTTGACATAGAAGTGTTTGGGTTTTATTGCTAGAAAATATAGTCCAATGCCTGCATAAACATGAACAAAAAACAAGGTGCCAATGGTACACAAAAGAACCTCACTGCAACATACCCTTGGGTCTCTATTTACCCCTTTTTAATGGATGCCATTTATTTCCTCTCTGAATAAACTGGAGTAAAAGTCAAATATGTTAGAATTATAATGATGCAACCACACAATTCATGGACACACCTGGGCCTTTGAGTTAAAATAATGGCATTGTATTGATTGTTATTCTATTATCAAATACCATAAAATAACATACACTAAAAGACACACATACTAACTACTGGTTTTTCACAATGCATGTAACATTACTATCTTGTCTACTGACACTATTTCTTAATGTAACGGTACTTTGTATTTATCTGTACTTATTATTGTAGTGACACCATTTGTTCTATTAATGTACTGTTCTGCTGTACAGTGCTGTGTACATAAGTAGCACTATATACAGTAAATAAAAAATAGATATAAATACATATTATCCTGTCCTTAAGATGACCTTTCCAACCACACTGGTAGTATAATAATATAATTACTATTATATAATTAAAGGAACAGTAACACCAAAAAATGAAAGTGTATAAAAGTAATACCAATATAATGTACTGTTGCCCTGCATTGCTACAACTGGTGTGTTTGCCTCAGAAAGACTACTATAGTTTATATAAGTTAGCTGCTGTGTAGCCATGGGGGCAGCCATTCAAAGGAGAAAAGGCACAGGTTACTTAGCAAATAACAGATAAACCCCCATTATATGTGGCTTATCTACTAGTTATCTGCTATGTAACCTGTGCCTTTTCTCCTTTATTCCAGCTTGAATGGCTGCCCCCATGGCTACACAGCAGCTTATTTATATAGTAGCTTTTCTGTAGCAAAAACACCATTTTTTTGCAGGGCAACAGCACATTATATTTTAATTACTTTAAAACACTTTAATTTTTTGATGTTACTGTTCCTTTAATATATTGCAGACATAGTTTTGGTGATATTTTTTTAATATTTACTTAAGGAGTTAGATTTATAATAAAATTAAAAATGACTAGCACCAATAGAGTATATTTACTCAAACATATACGCATATCACAAATGGTATCAATCTCTGGGCCAGCTTGCCATCTTTTTATCCCATGAGCACGCACATATGTTGCAAATTATTTCTTAGTGTCTCTCCCCCTCCTTGTACCACAACTGTGCGCATTTGTAGTGGCTCCCTACACATTTTGGATCACATAATCCATCATCAGGGATTCCATAAATACAGAGGGAGCCACTTAATGTTTGGGGGAGTCAGAATTCATTATAATATGCACCATAGGTACACTGTATTTTTTCATTTATATGAAGATCTCTGCTTTGCAGTAGATATGGCATCTCTATGAACAGAAAGTAAAGCTGCTAGAGGGCATGCTGGTCAACATTTTAAGATATAACTGCATTATTAAAGTTAAGGTCACCCTTAACCATATTACATTTTTATTAAGGCAACTTTTTTTTTTTTATTTCACCAACCTTTAAATTAAATTTATGTTGTGTTTTTATACTGTAATATAAGTCAGTGAACTTTATCACTTTTTTCCTACCTGAAGGTAAAATTGTAAAAGCAACAAAGTTTTATGAATCATATCAGTTTTAGTTCTTTTTCTTATAAAAAAGTCCCTTTGGCAAGGTTGGACTACATCGTCATTTACAAGTACAAATACATTTTAACATTATGTGTGAACACACACAATAATGCTGTACGTGAACAATTTCTTGCCAGGAAATAATCCTTTATCTTTTATCATCCCTTGTATATTGTAATATATGATACATTTAGAACAATGCAGCCATGCCAATTTCAGTGGATTATGGATATTGTCCTAGCTATTCATATATTTCATGGCATGCATTACTGGGAACAGATATTTAGGGATGCTACTGGAAGTAATAGAAAAGAATAGTCAGTATATTCCACCAGTGGTGTTTATTTATAGCTGCCTTCTACAAATCTTTTTTCCTTGCCCAGCAAAGTGGTTGAAAAAGTGATAAATCCTAGTAACAAGAATATTTGTTCAGCCTTAGTGCTCCTTAAGAGAGATTTTTTCCTTCAGTATGGTTTTAAATCTTATCCAATTCATAAGTTTTCAAGCTCCAAGTACTTTTTCACATAAAAAAGAGTCTCAATGGTTATACACAGTATTTGTTACCTCTGTTCATGGCCTACTTTCCTGGCACAAACTATTATTAAGCAACTATTATTTTGAAAATGGCTAAATGCTGTTGCCTTTGGGTTTTGATTGAGAATGCCATGAGTGATGGCGAATCTGTCCCGCAAAAATTTGCAAAACTGCTGAAAAATTTGCAAAATGCACCTTTTTTGATGTGCTCAACTTTTTTGACACGCCCGTGATGAACTTGACACAACCATGATTTATTTGATGCAACCACAACTTTTTGATGCGACCATGACTTTTTTGATGCGACTGTGACTTTTTCCTCACCAAAATTGTGCTGCAGTTTTGCGAAAGAAATCGGCAATATCGAAATGCGGAACTTCGCTGTAAATCCATGCCTGGCAAAAAATTTGTTCATCACTACATACCAATCATTCTCATCAGAGCAATTGCAGGACTGAAATATCTGCTGTCACTAATCCTTCCACTTTGGACAAGTGAAAAAAAAGTTGAAAAAACCCTTGTGATTTCCAGTAGGTGTCACACACAAGTGGTGCATAGGGATGAGTGCAACCATGAATTTTGTGCCTAAATTTCACAGAATTTCGCTGCTAATCCATGCCTGCTTAAAAAATGCTCCCACATTGGTGCTCATTGCATCTTCCCATGTGCACGCAGATTTGCTCCATTTCTTAAGATGATTTTGAACTGGAAATAGAACTCCATGGTATTGTGGCACCACAATGACATGCCATAATTTTGCCAATTATCCCTATTTAAACTGTGGCTAGGCATTTGCTCTTCATGCTTTGCAGGTCAAAGTTATTTTGTTCCTAGGTGCTTTCTTAAGATTTCAGTCTGTCCTAGTATAGATCTAGTACATTTATCGAGCTTCAGTCTCATTCCAGTCTTGCTCCAGTCCTGTTCCTTTTGAAGTTTCAAGCCCACCCTTTTTGCGTAGCATTAATTTTTCTTGTGTCTTTGCTTGAATGTCACTTGTCCAGTCTCTAGCATGTGACCCCACCTGTCTCCAATATGCAGATATGGTGTCTAGTTTTTAAATCCTTATCCAAATTATCCTTTGTTTATAATCTTCACTTTCCTTTGTGGACTACCTCTTCCAGCTGCACAGCATAGAACCCCAGGATCATGTATGAACTTAATTCAAAAGCACATATAAATGAATGGACTGATTTAAAAAAAGTAATTCCCAAAATGGTTATTTTGGTAGTAGGGACAATTGGAAATAACTTAACTTGTCCCTTAAACTCCAATGGAATAGTATCAAAAGTGGTGATGTTTTGCTTATTGCTCTTAATCTTCACGTCTCCATCTCATCTCAGCCCTAAATGTCACTACCAAGGTAATCATTAAAGGTGAAAATATTTATCTCTTACCGTCCTGCAGATTTGTTTTGATGATACATCTCCCATGTGTAGCAAAGGATTAAAATATAACACGCTAAAATAAGTGGTAATGGAAAGAAAAAAGTTGTGATGGTCAAGTAAAGTGTGTACCTGCAAAAGAAACATACGTGACTTCATAAGTGAGGGGTATAAAAATGACACCTTTTATTAATATACATAAACAATGACCCTAATAGGAGGGAAGCAAATTATGGTATTTCTATAATATGCTTTAAAGGGTAGTTTCCTTTAAGTATGATGTAGACTAGAGATCCCCAACCTTTTTTACTTGTGAGCCACATGAAGATGTAAAAAGTGTTGGTGAGCCACGCAAGCATGAAAAAAGTTTTTTGGGGATGCCAAATAAGCAATGTGATTGGCTATTTGGTAGCCCCATGTGAAAACTATGTCTCTGTGCTTCCAAAACTTGCCTCCAAGCCAGAAAATTAAAAACTGGCACCTACTTTGAGGCCACTGGGAGCAACATGTTACTCACAGGCCACTGGTTGGGGATCATTGATGTAGACATTGAGACAATCTATAATAAGTCTTCATTTTTTTATTTTTTTTAAGCTATTTATCTTTGTGTTCAGCAGCTCTCTAGTTTGATATTTCAGCAGCTTTATGGTTGATAAGGTCTTATTTGTGCTAGAAACCAGGCAGTGGTTTGAATAAGAGACTAGTATATGAATAGGAGAGATGCTGAATAATAAGACAATTAATAAAAAATTACTATATCATTTTAGCTTTCCAGAACAATCATTTGACTGTGGGGTCAGTGACCCCCATTTGAAAGTTAGAAAGGGGAAGAAGAGGGAGGAAAATAATTCAAAAAGTATAAAAATGAAATAATGAAACCCAGTTTCAAAGTTGCTAGAAATACTATAGGGTATTCTATAATATACTGGAAGTTTTTAGAAAGGCGAACCACTTTAAATATTCATACACTAGCAAGGATCCAATATACTCTACAAGGTATGCTTATCTTTTTGAGAGTTTTAATCATCAACACCTGAATAAATAAACAGAAAGGCTCTGTTTTATTACTAAGGGGCACATTTACTAACCCACGAACGGGCCGAATGTGTCCGATTGCGTTTTTTTTCGTAATGATCGGTATTTTGCAATTTTTTCGGAAATTTTCGCGACTTTTTCGTTACCAATACGATTTTTGCGAAAAAACGCGAGTTTTTCGTAGCCATTCCGAAAGTTTTTGCGCAACTTTCGGAATGGCTACGAAAAACTCGCGTTTTTTCGCTCAACTCGCTAATGAACAGTACTGTAGGGAACATCAGAGGGATTAACAGAGAGGGGTGTGAAAAAGGCACCAAGTCATCATTACGTATTTATTGTAATTGACTAAATTCTTCCAGTAACTTAAATGAATCTATTTTTTCAATTTTTCCAGCATTAATGAAATACCTATGCACATTTTAAAGCTTACCAGAGAACATCGTTTGGTGTTGTTAAATCAAATGCACAGCTTTCTAATCCATCTTTGAATTGTATAACTTTGGAATATACCCACACTGGAAACACCACAATAAAAGATGCTGCCCAGAGCAAAACATTCACTCGAATAGTCTTTGATATAGTCCTCAAGCTTGTAAGCCGAAATGGTTGTACAAGGGCCATGTATCTGCAGGAAAATAAACCAATAATGTATAGTGCAGTGAAAATGTCCAAGTGTGATGTCAATGTATAAAATTGGCATGTATTTATGTATTTTATAAGATGCATATGAGTAAGATACGCAATATATAGGCATGGATAAAAGTTTGCATTTTGTAAAAAGAAAAAAAAAAGATTTTACATCACCGGCACATAGTAATATTTTTAACACAACAGCTACTCCAGCAAAAAATGAGTGGCAGTTTTCTGTGCAACTGTTCACACCCAGATAGCAATATAAACTAAATTTCCTGTAAAGAAGAACTCCACACAAACACAACGTAAGCTTTTTGAAAAGTAAATATAATTTGAAGCAACTTATACAATATATTGCAATATACATACATTTAAAACATATGCAGCCTTTTCATGATTTTTAATATAACAATATGGTTTGGTGCCCCTTGTGGCACAAAACGTGTAAGGCTTTTTTGTATATTGTGCATAGATTCAATAAACTAAGACTGCTTTTAATATAAACGGAGCTGCTTTGAGATGTTTTACATTTGGGTTATCTGGAGCGCCAGCCTACTTTCTCAGTGTGTATTTCTGGTTGGCTCCCTAAGCTGAGGGTCTAGGGCTGGAGCACCCGGACCCACCGTAACTAAGGGGTATATTTATTAAGCTGTGTAAAACAAATTTCCTGAAAAACGGCGTAAGAACTGTGTAAAATAAACGGAGAAGATCGCCGTCTGAATGCCAGATTTTACACCGTGTAAAAAAATTACGCAGATTTTACGCCGTTTTTACACAGCGAAGCCTGGCGATGTGTGGCGAATTTTCTCGTCGTTTTTTACACAGCATAATAAATATGCCCCTAAGTGTAAGTTATATACTTCGTATCACGATATAGCTTGTTTTTCATTTTTTGAGCTTTGGAACAGTTACCTAAGCCTGTTCTCCTGCTGATCTGGCTGACTACTTTGAGACTCAAAAACATGTAACAGTAGTCGACTGCCCTCAGCCTGTCTTCAGCCTGCATGCTGCAAATCCCACAATTCCCTGCACACGTGATGTCAATAAGGAAAGAAACTTTGCAGTGCAATGCATTGTTTTTTCCTGTATACTGTATGTAAGTTGTGGAGAAATTGTTACAATTTGTTTTAGCCCCTCCTCCCCTACCAGGATTTCGAATGATGCAGAATGGGAAGAAGTGTTTTGCTGCTGGATTTTAGCATATAACATGATATTTATTCATACTTTTTGAAGAACAGATTACTATGCTAGGTATATTAGGGGTTTCTGTGTTGTCTGGGGCTCTTTAGCAAAGTTTGGTTGGAAGCCAGAGTTCCCCTTTAATGTATGCTTTGCAAACATGCTGCGACTCCACATTTAGCGGAATATAGTTAATGAGTTTTTTGTTTGTGCCAGTGCACAGAGTATGTAATAAAACATTTTACTGATATTCATAATGCAAATTAAAATTGCTTGAATGGTATTACATTGCTAAATTAGTTTTTGTATTCGTATTTTTGTGATTTTTTATTTTGTTAATCTCAAAACTTACATATCAGTCAAAGAGCATAAGGCTAATTACCCACTTGTGCATAACAGGAGTGGGTTGACCAAGCAAACTATATAAACTAGTTCTCCATGGAGTTGCTTCACAACCTTGAAATTTATCAATGTCTGGTTATCAAAAACTGCCCTGGAGATACTTTTATGTACTGGATGCTAAACATATTACTCCATAATGCATAAGTAAATTAAATGTATCATAAAAATGTAAATTAGATCACTAGAGCTCAGGTAATCCCACTGCATAATGTACTTCTGTTTATCTGTGCACTGGTTATCTACTTATCTATATTACAAGGACCAAACATGGAGTAGCTTCAGTTTCCCTGCTTGCCCTTTTTTGCTCAAGAAATAACAAAAACCATAGATTGTTGGGGGATTGTTTAAAATTTGTTTACATTGCAAAATGCAGTTTTTGAATTATTATTTATTTGCAAGTTTTCATTCCATTAGCAACACATTGGTAATTTACTAGGTGCAAGGCAGGGTGTCCAAGGTGTCAGTTTAGGCCCCTATATATTTGTCATAGAGTTTAGCATTTAGCACTACATTTTATCTCACATGCATAAACGATTTGTCATTATACACTTGTTAGTAAAATAGAATTCATTGGACTCCTAATTTGTACAGCTATACAGCTAAGAAAGTATCCTGCCTTCACAGCAATTATACAGCTTTTCAGCTAACACCATGAAAGGTGATTGAATTTTACCTGGAAAAGAGTAGTGGGGACTTTGGAATGCCATGGGAGGAGCACACCACTAAATAGCACATAGAAAAGCCATAAAGATGGACCAAGGATTCATACTGTATTGTGTATAATCAAGGGTTTTTTGGGTTTTTATCCTTGTTTGTGCTCTGCTCAGTAAAAATACACTTTAAAAGACATGTTAAGGCTACATTTCCCTACCATGTATATAAGTTGGGCACATCTCCCCAATTCAAATCACACCATTTGCACTGCATATATCCCCTCCATTCTCCAGCACCTTCACATTTTCCTAAATCAAATAGCAGCTTTCACCCAGCGGCCATTTTCCCTCTCACACATATTCAGTGACATTATCATGTGTAAACAGCACATGGGCACTGTAAAGTTCATGGAATGAAGAATGTAGGCTTACACAGGTAGATCATATTTTGATTGCTTGGATTAAGCTTTGTAATGGTTAAACTGAGCTCAGGACCGAAGGTTAGGAGAAAAAAAAACAAATTTTACAGCTAGACCAGAGTTTTTATGGAAACCAGCAATACCATCTATTCATTTGCTGCTAGACTGAAAGGTGTGTTGGGTAACCTGAGTTGAGAAGAACTGAGCATGCTTAGTAGCCAACAGCCAAAGTCAATTTCTAAAGGAGTGGAATTAGTGGGTTAAAGGAGGAGAAGGAATCATAAGTGATTGGGGGGATGCTGAAGCCTTACTATTAACCTTAAATCAGCCAGAGTGGCAGGTATTGAAAGATTTCAAAGAGTCTGTACACGGACTAAATTTTTTGTAGGGGATTTTTATGTTGTTTAAGAGTTAGCAACACTAGGAAAAATACCCTAATTATACTTACATGTTATGTTCATTGATTAGTATTTGCAAAAATGCTGTACAATTTTTTTGGCTGGTCAATTACATAGACTACTGAACTCAACAGACTAGATAAGGATTTAGCAAGAATAAATCCATAAATTTAGAAGTATGTCTGCTCGTTTGTGTGCTTCTTCCAGTTTTCTATCTGTCTATCTATCTGTCTGTCTGTCTGTCTATCTATCTATCTATCTATCTATCTATCTATCTATCTATCTATCTGTCTGTCTGTCTATCTATCTGTCTACTGTCTATCTGTCTGTCTGTCTGTCTATCTATTTATTTATCATATACCTATCTAAAGTACACTGCTGTTAATATGTTTATATTTTCGGTCTGATTAGTATGTTGCATACTAGCAACACATTTACATTTTGTGTACTAGACTAGCCTCTGAAAGTGTTCTCTCGTTCATTTCAATAACTGTTTTTTATCTATCTATCTATCTATCTATCTGTCTGTCTGTCTGTCTGTCTGTCTAACTGTCTGTCTGTCTATCTACCTATCTATCTATCTATCTATCTGTCTGTCTGTCTGTCTGTCTGTCTGTCTGTCTGTCTATCTATCTATCTATCTGTCTATCTGTCTATCTGTCTGTCTGTCTGTCTGTCTATCTATTTATTTATCATCTACCTATCTAATGTACACTGCTGTTAACATGTTTATATTTTCGGTCTGATTAGTATGTTGCATACTAGCAACACATTTACATTTTGTGTACTAGACTAGCCTCTGAAAGTGTTCTCTCATTCATTTCAATAACTGTTTTTTACTTTGTCTTGAACAGCAGGATGAAAACTTAATAATACCTTTTGTTGGCATTCATTGTGAGCCAAGACTAGTGCCAACCTAACACTGCACAAAAACAAAGGAACGTAATTAGGTCAGTTGGGAGATAAACATTATCTTGAATGCTTTATACACTGTGGGCGCTGCTATGGAAAATCAGTGAAGCAATGATGCTGGTTTGCATATAATTATCTTATATTTATGTTCAAGGCATGTGACCATTCGAGTTTTTTTTGTAATGTGATAAAATGGAATTTATGATAACTCAGTGGAACTGATTCTTCACAGCATATGATATTGTAAAGATAAGCACAGGTCCCTGGTAGATTGATATTTCAGCAGCTAGGAAGGCAGGATGGTATTGATTAAGCATACTGTATAAGCAGTAATTTTTCCACATTGTTGATGATCAGCTTAGTAGAAAAGAATATATGTATATAAGTATATTACAATATGTCAGACATGCAAGCAAATAGGCATATAATTGAATGTGTGGGTAGTATAAATTCCAAGGTTAAAATGCTGTTTGACATTGTGTGTCCTTCAGTACAGCAATACGACTGTGGCGCAGGATTAATGTGTTTTAGCTTCAAATAATATTTATGCTTAGAAAAGGAATGAAAATATAAGTTACATATTCATTAAATGCATTTTATAAACTTTCAATAAGGTTTAAAAAGTGTCAGTGACAAAGAGACACTACAACCCATAGAGGGTAATTTAATAACAGTGGCAAAATTTGCACCATTTAGTAACCCATAGCAACCAATCAAATGTTTGTGTTCTAACTAGAGACTAATAAATGCTACAATATTTTACTGATGGATGATGATTTCTAGAACTGATGCAAAAATTGCAACTTTAGTTACATTTAACCCAACAGACTGCAATCTTTTTACTTTTTGGATGACTAAATTACAAAGTCCATCTGTGAATCTGTAATATATAATTAGTGATGAGCAAATTTTTTTGCCAGGCATGGATTCACTGCAAAATTCCACATTTTGACATTGGTGATTTTTTTTTTGTGAAACTGCTATAAAAAATTTGCAGAGTGAGAAAAATTCATGGTCATGTCAAAAAAATAATGCGTGTAAAAAAAAAAAAAAAAACATTTTGCAGTTGCCGCATTTTGCCATTTTTTTCCTTTTTGCAATTTTTTTGTCCAAGCAAAACAGGACAGATTTATTCATCACTATACATATATATATATATATATATAAAAAATAACCTCGGATCTAGGGTAGAAATGGCTATATATGTTGTATATCTTTAAGTTATTACATGATTACTTTGCACGTGAACATGAGCTAACGTGTAGAATATTGCTTTTATTTTGTTTGTTGTATTTTGTTAGTTTATTTTCTCTGTGAATGGTAATCTTTCCTTTTTTCTATTTTCTTCTTCTGTCCTTTCCTGGAACTTATAACCGGCGTTCGTTACTTTGTTTCATTTCACTGATGCACTATGACCCTCACTTTCACATACTGCCATACTGAGATATTATTAATGATCTGCTGTGGTGATATACTTTTGACTATATGACGGTGGCTACATCCTACATAGCACTTTTTCTCTATAGATTTGATTCTAGTTTGCAAGTAACTATTATTTTTTACGTGGTTCATACACGTAATAGGGGACCACCAATATCGTTTGGTCCATTAACTCACATCGGTTGACCAGCTATATTTCTTGGCATATTTCTTGGCATATTGGTGGGCATGGCATTAATAGTGAACTCAGTGCTGCCTAATGGACCATGTACTACATCGGTTCCACCATGCGCACTTGTGGACCAGCCATTCCCCCTGTCTAAACCTGGTTAGGACCAGCATTGGATAGTGAATATTGGATGGTCCGTACATCTAGACCAGTGACAGTTGGGCTCTATTGAGGGCATGGTAACAATAGTGAACACAGTGCTGCCTAATGGACCGCTTTCCATAGGTTCCACCATGCGCACCTGTGAACCAGCCGTCCCCTCCTTATCCCTGACTAGGACTTCTGCCACTAATTATTGTGAAGGGTCACTACAATATTATTTGTCCGCTGTGACCTATGGATATTTTAATTGCTATAGGTGATGAATATGTGCCCCGTCTGGTGTTTACAATGCAACCCCTGACAACTGGTGACTTCAAGCATCGAAGCATCGGGGAGTGAAACTGGCCACTTTTTGTACAAGCCTATACTTTCTCTTACGCGCGCCCAACACCTATTGTGTGTGCCCGCAGATATGTTACTCTACTTTCGGGAGTATGCTTAAGGAACCGCAGTAGTTTCATTCACTGCTGGTATATGCCCTGTCAAGCCAGCCAATCACCTCACGCAGCCCTGACCCATAATCGTTACAGCAGCGCCACTCAATACTATCAGCACGTTCTGCTTGACGTGCTGCATACGGGACCAATGAGGATGCTAACAGCACATCGCGATCGGCTGAACCAGCCCGACTGCTGAATTTTATCCAAGTGCCACCGGTCCGCTCGACTCGACCTGTAAGTTGATTTTGTCCCTAACACAGTCCTGACTCTATTCCTGTTAACTACTACTCGCGTATAGACATAGGACGAGTGAGATTGATTTTGAGTATGTGCGAGTTACAGTTCAACATTAGTGTACGGAGTTCTACCGGTTGGGTTCCATATTCTCCTCTATTCTTTACATTTGATTTTTCATATACTTACCTTGTCTCTACTCGATTTCTTTTCACAATTTATTTGGATTTTTTGTGTTTATTTCATTTATTGTGTAATCACGTTTTCCCCCACACCATGACATCACTATTTTCGTGCCACTTTCAGGTTTTTCTGTGTGTACTCACTGTATTCACATTGTCTTTGATAAAGGCTGCAATGGCAGCCTAAACGTTAGACCCGATTTTTTGAATAAATTTCTGTCTATAAGACCTGTGAGAGCGGTACCTGGTTATTTTTTGTTCTATTATCCCGCATTGGACTGCACCCAGGCAACGCTGATTTTTTATATTGTGAGTGCCTGTTACCAGACTTTGTGATTATATATATATATATATATATATACATACAGTATGTACAGTATGTATGTATATATACAAAGGTATATATATATATATATATATGCCCTTGTAGGGTCATGGATCTCCTCTGTGACTTATAATATCCTTATATTACAATATGTGGTACTTAATTCCCTATATAATCTATTGTGGGGATCCCCAACTTTCTTTGAGCCTCATTCATATGTAAAAAGAGTTGGGGAACAACACAAGCATGAAAAATGTATCTGGGGTACCAAATAAAGGCTGTATTTCGTTATTTGGTAGCTCTTATGTGGACTGGCAGCATACATGAGGCTCTGTTTGGCAGTACACCTATTTTTTATGCAACCAAACTGTGCCTCTAAAGCTGGCCATATATGGCAAGTCGGTGGGGCGACGGGCAGGTTAAAAGATTTTGATCGGGCGTGATTGAAGGCGCCTGAGCAAAATCTACCTTCAGGGCTGAATCGGCAGAAGGAGGTAGAAATCCTATTGTTTCTACCTCCATATCTGACAATTCAGCCCTGAACAACTGTGGAGGGTGGGAACCCACCACCCACCCCATGGTCACACTTAAGATCGAAAATCTCCACGTGTGTGGCCACCTTAAGCCAGAAATTCAAAATTAATCACACTACTGAGGCCATTGGGAGAAACATCCATGGAGTTGGTGAGCAACATGTTACTCCTGAGTCACTGGTTGGGGATTACTGATCAATAGTTTGGCCATTTCCCTGTATTCCTATACTCTGAGCTATCCTACACCAAAACATGCTGTTTAAATCTAATACTAATCTGTCACTGTCTGCTGGCACCAGCAGAACCATCCAACTTCTGTTACTAACAGCCATATACCCAATCTTCCCTGCCTGCCACCCTCACCCCAACCATCTGGAAGCCACCACATTGATTCACCTCACCCCCACTCCCAACTTTTGATATCCTTGATTATCCACTAAATAATTTATAGTTTGGGCACATCCTTATACACCTTAAACAGAAAATGTAAATTATATCTAGTAATTAGAAAACATTTTTGGCAGATATGGCTTTCCCCAAAATGTACCAACAAAATGCCCATAGACTACAATGTATTTTGCGCAAAAAAAGGCACCACAAAATGTATTTCACTAACTTTTGCTGGAAGTGAAATGGGACACATTTGCTCATCACTAATGATATCCTTATCAATGGCACATTCTGACATTATCAGATAAAAGATGTTGCTCCTAGACTTCTGGTTCATTAGCACTTATCTTTATCTTCAGGATGCCAAGCAAAACACAAACAGTAAGCTCACAAAGAGCTCCTCTCTCCCATCCAACACCCACACACCTGCTTGAAAAGTGCTGAGGCAGTCATATAAATGGCTTACGGCACATACAGTATTGCCTCTGGCATAAATACACTAGTGAACTAAATTCTACTGCTCAGATTTTGACCTAAAATGACATAAGGAATGCTGTTTACATTACAACTTACATACATAGCACAGTATCCCCTGGAGCATGCAATTAACCTTAAATTGATACTGACACCAAAAAACTTTTTAAAATATGAATCTATATAAAAAGTTACCTATAGGTCACATTGACCATTCTTTGCTGATAGGGCTGCTTCTGTAAGTAATTGTTACTCGAAGTTCCTAAACCTGACTGTTTTGCCAACCTGACTGTCCCTTCTCCGCCTGTCAGTTATAGCTTCTAATGCTAACAGCCTACTGCTGCACAAATATGGCAACCCCCTCATAGAGGAACATAGGGGATCAGATAGGTGATGTAAAAGCATCGGACAAATGCTTATATGACAAAATTATAAATAGCATGCAAAGACATTGTTATGATAGATGTAAAAAAGGTTTCATTTCAGGTGTCAGTATCTCTTTAAGTTTGAGCATAGGTGGGTGAGAACTGACAGCACTCCCATGCTAGCATCAACAGAACCACTGACATACATTGAAGAACAATGAAGAATACTACTAAAATGTATAGATTGATACAAGTGACCTAGAAGTTCAACAACCTTTATTAAAACACTTGGCCTACAGTCTTGTTCTTTTATATGGGCACAAGAACACTTGTGACTTCTAAAAGCCTAAAATGTTACAGTTAGGGGGTATATTATGCTGTATATTTATTATTATCTGTTATTTACATAGCTCCAACATGCAGCCCTTTGTTTATAATTCACTGAGCCACTGGAGGTTTTCATTTAGTTTCCTATCACATTCACACACCCTAGTGTCAGTTTCATCAGAAGCCAATTAACCTGCCTAAATGTTTCTGGAGTGTGGGAGGAAACTGAAGTATATGGAGAAAAGCCACACAGAGAACAAATAAACTCCTTGCCGATACACTTTCTTGCATTTCTTCTTAGCTTCTTTATCTGAGATTTATCAATTACACATAATTTATATAATAAAAAAATATAAAAACCCAAGCATGAGATCCATTTTCTGGAAACCCGTTATCCAGAAAGCTTTGAATTACAGGAAGCCCATCTCCTATAGTCTCCATTATAATTAAACAATTCAAATTTTTAAAAATGATTTCCTTTTTCTCTGTAATAATACAGTACCTTGTACTTGATCCTAACTAAGATATAATTAATCCTTACTGGAAGTTAAACATTCCTGTTAGGTTTATTAATTAATGTTAAAATTATTCTTAGTAGACTCATAGTTTGGCAATCCAAATAACAGAAAGATTACTTATCCTGAAAACCCCAGGTATGTATGTATGTATGTATGTATGTATATCTTTATTTATAAAGCGCTACTTATGTATGCAGCGCTGTACAGTAGAATACATTAATATAAACAGGGGGTTATTAAGATAATAGATAAATACAAAGTACAACAATAAATACAAATAAATACAAGGTACAGTTGCAATAAGAGTCAAGACCACAAGATGATGGAGGTCCCTGCCCCGTAGAGCTTACAATCTATATTGGGAGGTATCAAGCATTCTGGATAACAGGTCCCATACCTGTAACAATAATACAAATGTTTATGGCTTTACCAAATTGACTTACCTGTCCAAACTCATTGCTGTCATGATGGCTGTGCATGCAAATTGATTGCAGGTATCCAGAGAAGTTATGATAGTACAAAGAGGGCTTCCAAATACCCATTCTCCTCCACGAGCCCACTGATGAATAAGAAATGGCATTCCAATAATATGAACCAAATCTGCTACTGCCAGGTTACAGATGTAGATAT
Source organism: Xenopus tropicalis (assembly GCF_000004195.4). Lineage (NCBI taxonomy): Eukaryota > Metazoa > Chordata > Amphibia > Anura > Pipidae > Xenopus > Xenopus tropicalis. The sequence continues at coordinate 81,843,182 of NC_030681.2, read as the reverse complement.
CTGGTATGGTTTTTCTTCTAGACCTATGATTTACAGATATAATTACACAGCCAATAATGTCATGGAATGCCATATATTATGCAGAGTCAAAGAATAACACATACATTGATATTGATATTTCAAAGTGCTTCTTATGCGTAATATAGAAATGGAGTCAAAGCTTTTCAGACTATTAAGGATGTAAGATATTGGAATAAATTTTAAATGATAATAGTATGAGTATTTGTCCCCTTGATTATAAAGCACAATAAAGTACCCCAGGAATCTGTTCTTGGTACTTTTCTTTTTCATTCATTCATAAATGACCTTAAGGTAATTTATGACCTTATAGGTAGTGATGAGTGAATTTTTTCGCCAGGCATGGATTCAAAGAAAATTTCTGCATTTCGCCATTGGCGAATTGTTTTGCGAAACTTCCATGAAAATTTGCAGCGGAAAAATTAGTAGCGAGTCAAAAAAGCTGCAGCAAAATGGGTGTGGCTGCGGCAAAAAAGAGACACGTACCGAAATAAATTGTTTTGCGAAACTTCCATGAAAATTTGCAGCGGAAAAATTAGTAGCGAGTCAAAAAAGCTGCAACAAAAAAGATGTGGGCGGCAAAAAAGTCACGCGACAAACACTTTTCAAATTTTTCAGCGAACCGGGACACATTCGCTCATCATTACTTATAGGTTTGTATGTATGCCGGGTTCACTTGGAAGGGTAGAATTTGATGGACTTTTGATGGTCTTTTTTTAACCCAACTGTAACTATATAGGCTAGCAAGTACTGTCTCTGTGTGTGCTGATGTTACTAAATTGTGCAAAAAATATAGGTTCCATGTATGTTTCAGAATAAACTGGGCATCAAATGAGGTTCAGTATTGATAAATGCAAGGTTATCCTTTTGAGCAAAAACAATGTCATTACAGTTATTAACTGGAACTATGCTGGGGCATGCAACATAGGGGGTCTTCACTTTGTACCAGTTTAGTAAATGAACTTTTTAGAGCAATAACCCTACATACTAGACAATCCCCACTGACATTTTAAAATAGTCAGCACATTCTTATTAACTGGCACATTCTTATTAACTGGCACATTCTTTTAAACTGACACATTCTTCAGCTTTGATAAATGTGACAATTTGAAAATACTTTTTCGTGACAGTCTGGTAAACATTTAGTAACTCTGCTAAAACTGTGCTAAAATTGTAACAGAATCCTTCTGTTAGGGCTAAAGAAATCCTTCAGGATTGGCAAGGTAATATTGCAGTAAATCTGTCCCAAACTGTCAGCAGACAAATTTAGTAATAGGCCCAAATTAATCTTCCCTAAAATGATATATTGTAGGGAATGTCATATATAGTTTTCAGTACTTTGGTGTTGCTTTATGTACCATACCTTATTATTGTGATTAGAACAAGGATATTCCCAACTAATCCAGTTGAACAGATAATTCCAATGAATGAAGGAAGAATAACAGTTTCTGCAGTGTCTGTTATGTGATAATCATCTATGATCCTCCATGATTTATTAAATAGGTCACATGTACCATTTGATAAAGCAATCGGGACTTCATTCATTGCTGCGTAAGACTTTTCCACTGATCTGTAATATAAAAAGTGTTAATGGATTATATAAAAATATTACAAAAACAATTACTTGCTTAACATATAGTAAACTAATTTGCTATGATGATACATTAATAATAAATATGTAAAAGTAACATTTTCTAATGTAGATAGATGAAAATAAAACTGACATTCCCAAGTGGAAATCAAAGAGAAAATGTAAAATGGCAACAATTAACTTATTTATCCTCAATGTCAAAGTATTAAAAACAACAAAAGAAAGAGTCAGCTAGCAAAGTTAGAAAGTTAAATGTAGAATTAAGAGGAATCTATACCCAATAATTAGTTACTCACAGAAAAAGTTACTCAATGGAGGACTTACAGTTACCTCTACTAGTACCTTTAGTAGAGGTAAGTTAATATTGCTCTTGTTGTGTGAGGAGTAAGTTGCTGTTGAATATCACTGAGATCCAGCAGCATCAGCAAGCCACTATTATAGTTCTCATTTATGTATTACTCCATGGCTGGCAGCTATGCTGATCACACATACAACACTTTATCATACAGTTTTGAGGAAACTGTATGATCTTTGGTACATGAGTGTAACCTGTCGATGCTATTTGGGTTATCAGCTCCTGAAGCACTTCAAAAAATAGTGGAATACCAGCCTGAGAGAGCCTGTTTCCTGGAGTATTCCTAGTAAATGGCAATTAGAAAGCATATTAAATGAATGCAGTTTTCCAATCCACATATGTTGCCAATCAGGGCCAGAACTAGGTGTTGGCAGAAGAGGCAGGTGCCTAGGGCGAAACAGTTGGGGGGGGCGCCAGCCACATATTTCTTTCACCTACCCCTAGTCTGGGCCTATGTCACCCTCACTATTTGTCTTAACTTCCTTTCCCCATAATCAAAGTGGCTGTGCGCACATGCTCACATATGCGTGCTCATGAAGATGCACACTTGCGTTTGGGGGGGTGGGAGCAGTGTGTGGGCTGCCTAGCCAGGTTGCCTAGGGCACATAGCCAACTTGGCCTGGCACTGTTGACAGGACGACTGCACTGTATTAAGGAGAGGATCAATGGAGCCATGTATTGTGAGATTTGAGCAACAACCTCCTTCCCTCAGTCAGAGCATTGAATATGGGTCGTGGCTGGGTCTTCCAACATGACAATGACCCCAAGCACACAGCCAGGATAACCAAGGAGTGGCTCCCTAAGAGGCATATCAAGGTTCTGGAGTGGCCTAACCAGTCTCCGGACCTAAATCCAATAGAAAATCTTTGGAGGGAGCTGAAACTCTGTGTCGCTCAGCGACAGCCCCGAAACCTGACAGATCTAGAGGAGATTTGTGTGGAGGAGTGGTCCCTGTTGCAGTGTGTGCAAACCTGGTCAAGAACTACCGGAAACGTTTGACCTCTGTAATTGCAAACAAAGGCTTCTGTACCAAATATTAACACTGATCTTCACAGTGGGAATTCACCTACAATGTGAATTTCAGACCCCTCCATGATTTCTAAGTGGGAGAACTTGCAAAATCGCAGGGTGTTCAAATACTTATGTTCCTCACTGTATATTAGTTTTCCTATAGTATTGTTATATATGTAAGACCATTTCAGACTGGTGTAAATGTGGTGCACATTTCAACATACAATACCACACACCACAACTTTGCTTCTGCATTTTCATAACAATGCCAAAATGTGGAAATTCGCTGCAAATCCATGCCTGGCGAAAAAATTCGCTCATCACTAATCAAGACCCTGGGCAGAAAGGTCAGAGGGTCCTTTGTGCTCTCTTGCCAAGGGTACGGCTGCACTCTGCACGTCAAGCAAGATAAAAAATCTGGATGAGGCCTACTTGCAGCCCTACTTTTCTTATGAAAACAACGCTGCTGATATTTTACATGTTAAATACCTATTTTAGTAATTGGTTAATAAAATTAACAGTCATTTTAGTGCCCACCTAATAGTAAGTACAAAAACACACGTTAACTATATGGTTAGAATGCAGGATTACACATGCAGCTTCAACTAATCATAAAGGATTGATATGAAATCCAAGATTTATATTACTGAATATTATATGAAAAGAGATCAATGATTTGTTGCATAGTCATACATTAATAACAGGGCATCTGTTGACTGATTTTTCTGACACTGAGCTCATTAAACATGAAAAAGCTGACGGTTTGGGAACAAAACAGAACCTTACATTGCATTCTTTAACACTTCAAAATATTTCTGTAATATGTTGTAAAAAAGATATAAAAAAAATAGTCTGTGTTATTTGTGTTCAGTTGCTTCTGTGAAACAGGAAAAATACAAAGTAAGAAAAAAACGAAAAATGCCAGTGGGCTAATGCTGACATCAATGTATGCTCACGGAACCTCAGGCATTCACTGCATTAAATATGCAAACAATTTTAAAACTAGTTGAACTTTGCTCCATTTTAGCATCACATGATTCTTTTGATGCTTGATTAGAACTAGGGGGGATGTATAAACATTTTAAAAAATAAAAAATTACCACAACATCAGCAATTTACTAAAATCTGATTTTCTCATGTGAACTGAACTGCAGTCGTGCACATTCACATTTTATCACCAGACAAAATGTTGTCTGTGCAAAAGTTTATCAAAGGTGCCAAACAGGTATTTTGATTCAAAAAATATACATGACATATTGATGTATATTTTGTTAGTCAGACAAGGAGAAATTTGCATTTTAGTAAATACTGCCTAGCCCCTACTCTCAAACTTCCAAAGCTATCTCAAAACACTTCTATTCCTTAGAGTGCATTTTATGGCATTTTGTAACAGTCATCATAAATAGATGTTACTTGCTAATAAACTGTGAACCCTTGAAGGGGATGTAAACCCAAAAATGACATTTTGCCACTAAAAGACAATATAATGCTGAGCAGCTTACCATTATATATTCAATACACATTTTCCGTTCTATAAAAGCTATTGTAAATGCAATTGCCATTGAAAGCAGTATTTGCTTATCCCTTTTCTACTACTAGCTATTTATAAACAAGGTTGAAAAGTCATCTCTCCTCCAGCAGACACAGGTCCGCTAATTATCTCTTGGCTTCTGTTACATTGTTCCAAAGGTCAGAGCCACCATGACAGGTGCTGCATTTAACAGAAAGTACATTTACAAATGATTTCTAAAGCACTTGATAAACCATTTACACGCTTTACAGTTTATCTCTAATACACGTCAGTACATCATTGTATTACTTCTTATTTTAAGCCTTAGCTAATTATTTTCTTTAAAAACACAGGACGGAATATTGGACATCTGTGTTCTCTTCTATACTGACTCCTGGGTGCCATAATCAGCACAAATCACTTGGTTGCAAGTAGCCGGCTGCTGGTATTACATGTATTTTGATCGCTTCTGCTTTCACAAGTGAAATGTTTGCAACTGGAAGATAAGCCATAGTGACAATTGTTCCCTGTAGCTGCTCATAGATGCAAAACCACTGGTTCCTGCATTTGGTATTTAGATATCAATTGTTGTTTGTGCCAACCAGTGAATTCTGTAACAGACTCAAAAGGATCATACAGAGAAAATAGAAGTCTGAAAAGGTGTAGGAGGAAGAGAATGGTGCAAACAACATTGAACCATTTTCTTAAACTTAGTTCATGCTTAATGAACATAATTATATTTAACCTTTAACGCTTCTAAGGGAAAAACAATAGTAATTATCTTATTATGATCTTCCTTACAAAGGTTTATTGAAAATAATGCCATGATAATATACTTACATATTTAGAGCGAGTATGTTCTTAGCACTGAAAAGTATTCAAATATCAATGATTTCTCTTATTTAATCATGAATATCAGGAAATATATTTTAAGGGTTAGATTGTGTTAAAATGATTGGGGATTAAATCTCCCTTAAAGGAGCAGTTCAGTGAAAAAAATAAAAATGGGCAAAATAGATAGACTGTGCAAAATAAAAAATGTTTTCATATAGTTAGTTAGGTGAAAATGTCATCTATAAAGGCTGAAATGAGCAGATGTGAGCCAGAACGTTGCTTCCTGCTTTCTAAGCTAAGCTGTCAGCAGTCAGTAGCCAATCAGGGACTTGAGGGGGGGGCCATATGGGACATAACTATTCAGTTAGTTTGCATTTGAATCTGACCTGTGTGCTCACAAAATAACTGAACAGTTATGTCCCATGTGGCACCCCCTAAAGTCACTGACTAACTAAAAGGTTAGAGAGCTGAAAGCAGGAAGTAGTGTTCTTGCCATTATGTTAGACATCTGCCCGCTCCAGGTTTTATAGATTACATTTTTGCCTAACTAACTATATTACAAATATTTGTTATTTTGTGCAGTCTATCTATTTTACCCTGTTTCATTTTTACAGTGAACTGTTCCTTTAAGTGCATGCCAGAATGAGGAGTCAATTACCATGTATTGGTTACCATGAATTGCTCATTGTCAAAGGTTTAAACTTTTTTGGCAAACAAATTCTACTAGCCATACTCCAAAAGTGTGGCCCAGTAATTGGTTATGCCCTCCATTGTTCATAACAAGATTACAGGTATATAAAAACCGTTATACAGTAACAGTTACCCTAATGTAGTTCAAGGGGCAATCACAACATTTTTACACCACCTTCAAAATCTAAATCTGCCTGTCTTTTAGATTTGCCCTTTCCCACTGCATTAGTTTTTCATTTTTTTAACACTGTGGATTTTCACATGTGTAAGGTAATTTTAATTTTAGAATGTGTTAGTATTATGGGCAGTTCCCTGCATAACAGCACAACATGTTTATTTTCTTTTCTGTCTGGTTTAATAGGCATCTAGACAAAAGGGTTATGCCGCTTTACCCTCTTCCTGTTTGCAAGCCTGATTAACAGCATCTACAAATAAATCATATCTAATAAAAATAAGAGCATGAGAGAGCAGAACATAAAGTTTCATTTTTTTTTTTCATACAGAAATTTTCAGCATTCTATAATGTATTATCAGCCATTCAGTACTTACAAATGTTCTGTATTTAAAAAAATACATTCAGAATTTACAATAAAGTAAAAAGTTTCAATTATACTGAGAGGGTCAGGAGAGCTCTGCCCTATGTGCTTCTTACAATAAGTGTTTTTCCAGTCTTTCAAGTGCTAGCAATTTCAACTTAAGTAAGTAAACATACACAATGAAAAATTTTACTCCTGTATGTGGAAATATTATGGGGCAGATTTAACAACTTTTACCTGTCTGGGTTTGGGGAATTGACTGCAGAATTTGCGAGTGAGTTCTTGAACTCTGCAACAAAGGACTCTTTTACTATAATAAGACAAACAACTACAAATGTGTGTGCAGAACTGTGCCAGTAATAAAATCATTCATTAAAGTTTTTGCATCTGTCTATATGTCTACATCTAAACCTGTTGCACAGGGCACAATGGGCTGCACACTTTGGCACAAGGGAGCCCTATACGTCACACCTTCCTTAATCTGCCCATTGTGCCTGGAGATGCTGAATCGTTCACAAATGCCCACTAGTGATGGGCAAAATGTTTCGCCAGGCATGGATTCGCGGTGAATTTCCGCGTTTCGCCATTGGCGGATTGTTTTGCGAAACGGATGAAAAAATTTGCTGCGGAAAAATTCAGTGCACGTCCAAAAATTGTTGCCGGTGTAAAAAAAGAATAGTTGCGGGCATCAAAAGAATAGCCGCGTGACGAACTAATAGCCGCGGGCGACAAAATAATAGCTGTGTGATGAAATAATAGCTGTGGGCAACAAAAGAATAGTCATGCGACAAAAGAATAGCCACGGACGACAAAATAATAGCCGGGGGCGACAAAAGAATAGTCGCAGGCGACAATTTTTCCGCTTTGCGAAACGGAACAGATTCGCTCATCACTAATGCCCACATGATGCTGAAAATAGTGCCAAATTTACAAAATAGGTACAAGCTTTGTATCTGTATCGATGAATCGGGAAAGTGGCGTGTCAAGCTATGTTTTTGCACCAATGCAGTAATGCTTAATTGCTGGGTAGAATGTTGTTTTGAGGTAAAACTATCAGCATAAAGTACATAATATGTACATTATAATTATTTTAACCTATCAAACAGAATATTGGTCTGGTCTCTTGAGATCTTAAATATGTAGTAAGCCCTCAGAGGTTTGAATTCACATATCCCCTATACTGTGGCCATTTAAGCCCAGAACAGTCTTTATAAATATGATATGAATATGTAACATTTAGCATAGCTATAAGTGGAAGCGCATCTGCTTACAAATGTGACTTGTCAGTCAAACTCATGACACCAGGACTTACAGTGATTTACATATGAAAAAAGACTGATTGTGAAAATTAATTCAAATGCTTTGTATCTCTTTATATCAGCTTCCTTATTCTGCCATTTCATCTTCAACCTTGTAGACTCTTTTTGAAAACCTATTTCCCTTTAGGATATTTTTCTCATTTAAATAAGCTACATATTATAACTCTGTTTTCAGTCAGTACATTTCAGTGTACTGTACCTTCTGTTCTCTCCTATACATCTAGGTCTGTGTAATTACCTATTTAAGATTTACAGTTCCTATGAGGAAATGTTCAGCTACAGCCTAATTAAACAATGCTAAATAACTGGCTTTAAATACACATTACAGTGATATTTTCTCAGTAGTAACTATTCCTGGTTCTAGGGAAATTCATTTATATTTGTTTGCAATATGTTTTAACTAGATTTGACAAAGCTCATTTTCAGTGTTACTAATAATGTCTTTAAATGGTATGTACTGTATTTGCTCTTCTGAGAGCCATAAAGCAATATTGGTTAAAACTAAAGGCTCACCCATCAGCTGTAGATTCTGTAAGTTGCTCTAATACTTTGCTCTTATACTTTTATTAAAGACTTGGGCATATATCTTGGGCATATATATGATATTGGTTGCTTATGTTTGTTAAAGGAACAGTAACACCAAAAAATGAAAGTGTTTTAAAGTAATTGGAATATAATGTATTGTTGCCCTGCACTGGTAAAATTAGTGTGTTGGCTACAGTAACTCTACTATAATTTATATAAATAAGCTGCTGTGTAGCCCCGGGGGCAGCCATTAAAGCTGGAAAAAGGGAGAAAAGGCACAGGTTACATAGCAGATAACAGATAAGCTCTGTAGAATATAATGGGGTTTTATCTGTTATCTGCTACGTTACCTGTGCCTTTTCTCATTTAAATGGCTGCCTCCATAGCAACACAGCAGCATTGTTTATATAAACTATAGTTGTCCTTCTAAGGCAAACACACCAGTTGTAGCAATGCAGGGCAACAGTACATTATACTGTAATTACATTTATACACTTTCATATTTTGGTGTTACTGTTCCTTTAAAATGGTCACGGGAAAATCAAAATGAAATATCATGCAGATAAATGTAATACTGTCATTTTAGATTTTAAAAGAGGCATTCAATTCTTTTACTCACAGGTACAGGTATAGGATCTGTTATCCGGAAACCCATTATCCAGAAAGTTCCGAAATTAGGGAATGCCACCCCTCATAGACTCCATTATAAGCAAATAATTCTAATTTTCAAAAATGATTTCCTTTTTCTCTATAATAATAAAGCAGTACCTTGTCCTTGATCCAAACTAAAATAATGAATCCTTATTGGAGGCAAAACAATCCTGTTGGGTTTATTTAATGTTTGTATAATCTTTTAGTAGACTTAAGGTATGGAGATCAAAATTACAGAAAGACCCCTTGTCCAGAAATCCCCTGGTCCCAAGCATTCTGGATAAGTTAACTGAAAAATACCTGCAGTGTTAGTGAGACACACCAAAGGTGACCATAGGCAATAAGGCACATTTATCAACATTCTCATTTTCGTGGTATATGTGGTTTTAACAACCATGATTAAACTCACTTTCTCTAAAACCACAAATACAAAGTGATTTATTAAAACAGCCTTTAAAAAATGCAGACAAAAAAGGCAGAAAAAACGAGTGATATTTATAGCATGCGTTAAAAATATTATCACTTCTGTCTGAATTAAAAAAGCGATTTTATTGTCATTATTTATCTGGCGATTACATATTTTTAAGCATTATTTTAAAGCATGCAATATATTTATGCGTTATGTCGTAGCACGCGATATTAGCGCACGCTATTGCTCACATAACCATTACTTTCTGAAAACTACCATTCTGAAAATTACCATTTCCCTAAAAACTGGAGGATGCATCTCTCTAGGGCAATCACATACTTCAAAAAATCCGACTGCAAACTCCATGTTGTCACCACAGACAATCACCAGTTGCAATTTTGTTTAGTAACGCCTACTCCTGGGAGGCTTTAAGTTTCACAGTAAATATCGCCACATTTTCTGCTTTTAACGCTTCAAATATGTTTGTGAATTATGCATTAGTATTATTTCTATTCGATAATTACCTCAATGCGATGGAAATCACACTTTGTGATAATCAGGATGTTTGCGCATGTGTTATGAGTAGTAACGCATGCAAAATGACTTTGATAAATCCGTAATTAATTATTAAACACTTTTAACGCATAAAACAATGTGTTAAGCGTTAACGACCTTTAGTGAATTGTCCCCAAAATGTAAAAACCTTAATTTTTTTGTGTTTTTCAATGAATGAAGTGTCTGGAAAATCCAAAAACCTCTAACACCCTGAAGCAAAAGAAGGTCTTCTGATTGGAGACAGGACAGCTGCCCACTGACTCCTGCATGACCTTGACAGCTAACTATAAAACCATAGGTAATATTGATTACATTTAACAATTTTATTAATTTGAAATTAAGTTTCAACACTGCAACCATAAAGAACACACAAACGAACATGTGTCCATTGATGACTGTGCACACATTAAAACCCCTATACATATAGCATGTGTCATTTCCACTTTTTCCTGTGCAAGGGATCCTGTATATGTGCAATCTATTCAACAATTCAATCATAAAACTATGGATTTTACTAAACTATGTTGTAATTTTTTGTAAATGGGTAAATTGAACAGTTAAAACAATAATTAAACAATATGCTTGGTCATTCGAAAATGACAATAACAATGACAATCTGTGTATGAACATAATTGAGGATATTAGTCATGCAGGAAGACTGGATAACTTGGGACTGGATAACTTGTTTCGTTTTCATGAGCTGCTTATAATAAATACGATTACTTTGTATACATTAGGACAGTTACTATTAGGATCTAGTAACATTTTGTTAAAACCTTGCAAATGGAAAAATGTCTGAATTGCAAATATTTTTCCGATCAGGTGCCAAGAATGTAGCACTAAAAAAAGAAAAAATGGGCAGACAATTTTTGCACTGCTTATCTTTTTGAGTAGGCCCAGAGTGGCAGTCTGTGGATTCTGGCTAATGCTGCTGTAAGGTGCCATAGACAGTCACTATTTAGTGAGCTGGTGGGGGGGCTGTTTGGGGCTCTGAGTACTTAAAATGCCAGGGCCTGTTTTGAATCCCAGTCTAGGCCTGTTCAGTATTACTACATTAGAGTTCTTGAAGAGTACATGATGAACGTTTTTGTCTTGACCTATCCTTTCAGTCTTAATGGCTACAGAGAGGGATGTAAAATGTATGAAAATGTATGAAACATGCTTTTTCGTAGTGTTTAAAAATTGCATAAGGTAGAAATGTCAAGATGTAGCTCTAGTAAACATGCAAGTGACAAAATTACATTTCCTCTCTGTATCAGCAAAAAAGGTATATCGAAGGCTGTGATAGAAGCATGGGATCCTTACAATCTTGCAGGACCTTTATTGGAAACTTCCCAAGGCAAACAGGAAAACTGAGACACTCTAATGCCAAGCTTCTGTGTTAGCTGCAAATGATCTACATAGCAATGCTATCTTATCACTTAGTACCTTGGAATCTACACTTCAAAAGATCCACACAACTGTGAGTCAAAGGATTTTCAACATAGCTGTTTTTCAGTTCTTCTTGCTTTATTAACCTTGGCTTTTAAAATGTTAATAAAGAAGAAAGGAGACTTTTACATATGTCCCCAGAGAATTTTACTCCTTCAGTGCTGGCAAAATATTCTCACTGCCTTTGATTTTTAATGTCCCAAAGACCCCAAAAATTCATAAAACACTCACGGGATTGCAGAGGAGGCCATACACATCCAGGTACTTCTTTCTCACACAATTCACCTGGTCAAATTTTTAAGCAGGGCCCTGCTTACCCTTTGTATTGGTTGTATTTTTGTATATAATTGCTATGTTTGATGTATATAATCCTTTATTGTACAGTGATGCAGAATATTTTGGAGTGTTATAAATACATGTTAATAATTATAATAATAAAAAATAATGTGTGTTATATAAAGTTATATATGTTTGACAGAAAGAGAATGTCCTTAATCTGTTTTGGCAGTGAGTAGATTAGGAAAAGAAATCTGTAGAGGGAGAGTGAAGAGTAAGAGCCCATGCTTCAGGGAAAAACCATCTGCCTCTTCAAAGTGTAACCTAAATTTGATCTAGCTCTTGTTGAATTTATTGGTATTTCTGCTTGCTACAGAAAAACAGTTCTTCTATGTATTTTCTACCTGGAGGACAAATCTAAATAAGGTTGTTTTGGTTGAAATGGAGTCCTTCAATATATTTAGGATGCAGGTCAGATTCTGTATAGTGTAGTAACTTTTAAATAGATTTTATATTGAGAGGGAAGCATATTTCCTCTGAGAGCTGTGTCCTACTTTTCTATTTTAAGGTGCTTTAAAATAAATAAAAATCTATGTTTAATTTAACCTTTAACTACATAATTGGAAAAAAACAGTGCATGGTAGTCAAGATGTATCTTTGTCCAGGAGATAATTTTAAATTGAATTCTGCATTATCATAGATGAGATATTTGTATCCAAGAGAGACATATACAATGCAGTCATTAATAATCTCTCCATATCTGCAGGAATGAGAGCTATTTCCCTGTGGGGTGAATCATTCTCTGACAAGGCTCACCTTTAGTTAAAGCAAGATGTCACTTAATGTAACTTAATTCATTTCCAAGGGAGTCTGTTAGAGACTTTTTGGATATAAGAGCAGTAAATACTAAATTGGTCGAACAAGAACTTTAAGCTTTCTTCATTTTCATTAAGAGATGCTAATTAAGAAAATGTATGCATGATTTACTCAAAAAGTTGTAACATAATGTCTTACATTATGTTAAACTTAACAGAGTATGCCTAATCATAAATCTGCGAGTACCTCTGCTCTTGGAGCAATCTATCCATGTGCATAGAGAGTGCATTTTGATCAGTTTTTGACAAGTATTATCTGATTATTCCACAGAGACATTGTAGATTGGGCAATCAGCAAAAAATATGTGTCTTTTCGACAGTTATAATTACTTGAATTTATAGCACACCAAAAAAGGCCACACACTTTGGCAATCACAGAGTAGCTACTTTATGAGGGTGCACTCTAGTGATGGGGCTTTAGTGATGTCTGATACACATATCACATATGTTTGCAGTATATGAAGCTATGAAAGAAGGTAAGCATATTGGCTACCAAACCAGGAGATTCACTACTATTAATTTTTTATCATTTGCTTTAAGAATTAAGATTGTGTAACCATAAGTTTAGTCAGATTGGTGTAACTTTATAAGGGGTCATTTTCAGAGATCCTAGATGTAAGTGCTAGGGCACGGGGGCACAAAAGAGTGTTGCTAAGTGCCCATTCCATATGCACTTTCATGGGGTCTGGCTGCACTGGAGCTAGATGTAGAATGCAGCACCAATGGGCACAAGGCAGCCATCCAGTCCTTACAGCATGCCATTGAGGAACCTGTGCCCACCTGTGCTCCTTAACTTAAACCTCTGAATGATGCCATGTTTTTGCACTTACTCTTTGCCCTTTCCCTGCTCTTCATAAATATATATTTCTGCCAGGGACCCAGGTCTTTGTGCTCCATTTTGGGGTGCAGGGATTTTATGGCAATTCTTTTTTTGGCTCAAGGTACAAAGTTTTTAACTTTGCACTCTGCATTTAATACCCTTTCCCTGCACTTAATAAATTACCTCTATAGAGAGAGGGTTGCTTGCCATTAAAAAATCATTGAACCTATATTTTAATAGAGTAGATTAATGATTTACCACACATTTATTAACATTATTTTTTTTAGCATTTTGTCTTGTTTCCTGTGATGTTGGTGAGTAAAAAAAACACCACAGATGCATTAATGCATTACATTTTTCACTGTGCCAAATACAGCTTTCCAATAAATCTATAACAATGTCATGAGAAAAATATCTAAGAGCTTTTTAAATCAACATTTTAATAGAACATTTTGCCTAAAAGGAACACAAGGAAGATAAAGGTCTTAGTATATACTAGGAAAAGGGTAAAATAGTCACACTGAAAACATTTTTTAATTCAGCATTTTCCTGTAATGTGCTCTAAGGGGTATCCATAGTAAATAAGCCTTTTTGTGTTTTCATGCTTTTTTTTCCCAACAGCAACTTTATTATCAGCCAAGAATCTCCAGTCACAAGTGCATATAGCATTTGAGTTTAACGTGGTAGCCAAAATGCCCAATATTACTCAGTTTGTAATTGCCCTTAACCATTCTCATCCTTACAAGTCTTATGCTTAACTCTGCGATTGTGAGAGGTATGAAGCAATACCACTAAACTGTCAAAATATAAATATTCACACCGCATGAGGCACTGCCAAGACTGACAGGACAGGAAAGTAGGACGCACCAGAAAGGCTAGTACAGAAAACTTTTGCAGGAATATTGCTTCAAGTGATAGTGGCAAAAGTTACTAAAGCTGCAATTAATAAATTATTCTAAATTTCCCTGCCTTAATATATGATTAGAACCACAGATTTGATTTTTCCTTTCTTGCCTGTAGTAGGAACAAACCTAGTTCCTTGAGCTGTTTTATTTCATTTGCCTAACTGTTTTTGCATAAAGCATACATATTAATGTCGTCAAAATTATATATACTTTCAACTTATGTTCCTTATTTTTATATAGTATAGTATTATAGTATTGGCAGAAATTTGTATTTGTAACATAACATACTGTAGACATTCCATTTTTAGCAGATTTAGGTGTCTTTTTACAACTGTTCCATGGGGTTTACTAGTCCATGGGACCATGTCATAATCCTGAATTTGCTGCACAGAATAAAACCTCAGCCCAGGCTCTCCTGTGTTCAGGTTGCCATTGCCTTTCTTGTGAGTCCCCACTGTATACATCTCCAAAAGGTCAGTTAATAACTGTACTTTAGTCTGTCACTCAGAAGCATGTTGGAGGTTCAAGTATGAGACTGTAAGCACCAATAATGACTGCAACTTGGCCATGGGGTTGTAGGTGGCCCACAATTTTAGAATTCTGGATCTAAATTTGGTGTCATAAATAAGTTAGATCAACTGATGAAGCATGAAATAATAAGAGAATATTTTATATATGGAGCTTATTTATCAATACTAGGGAAAGGGGCACATTTGCAAATTAACTACATTGTTCTACCTGCAGCTTGCTATGGTTTCCTGCCAAGTTGGGACCAAGTGAATAGTCTCACTGGGCTATGCTGACTGAAAATTGCCCAAATAGCACCATTCCCATTCACATGAATTACTCTTATACTGTAGTTGTGTTTATGGGTCAATGTTAGAGATGAGCGAATTTTTTCGCCAGGCATGGATTTGCAGCAAATTTCCGCATTTCACCATTGGTGAATTGTTTCACGAAACTTCAGTGAAAATTCGCGGCGGAAATATTCGGCACTCAGATTTTTTTTAATCGCTCATCAAATTGGCAGCGGACGAGTAAAAAAGGGTGTGGTTGCATCAAAAAGGGTGTGGGCGCATCAAAAAATGGGCACAGTCGCCTCAAAAAAGCGTGAGTGAAAAAAAATAGACACTGCGGACGACAAAAAAGATGCAGGCGACAAAAAGATCATGTGACAAATGCGTTTCACAAATTTTTCGCTGTTTCGCAAATTTTCTTGCCGTTTCGCGAATTTTATAGCGGAGCAAAACGGGACAGATTCGCTTATCACTAGTCAATGTGAGTATTAAGTAACTGAACAATTATGTCTGTCTTAATTGCAGTCTTATATTACAGAACAATTCTACTCTACAAGAATTAAAAGAATAAATGTATTTACTTACACTGATCACTTCCTTTTAATATTCCCCAGACAAAACCAATGTACCTCATCAGACTTTGAGACCTTACCAACACCTGCAATCACTTTCTAATTTAAAGAGCAATCTCTCTGCTTTAATTACCCTCTGAAATAGAATCTAGAAAGTGACAGAAGCAGAATACAAAAATTGCAGTTCTCCTTGGGTGTCACAGTTACTTTACATACTTTAGTATGTGCATACTGGAACTTTGCAATATCTTATTTAACTTGTCACTTTTGCTATCATAAAACAAAAAAGTGTTTTGTACTGAAAAAAATGTACTTGGTTTGATGAAAGAGACAAGGGCAAGCTAGGGAAAGCTACAGCCATTTTTCTGCTTGTATATTTATGTACTGTATACATGACCCTAGCTTTCTCCAGTCCTGATTCTAATACTAGTTTTGCAATTAAAGAGTCAATGTTCTAATGCGGAAATGTAATAAAAGTCAGAAACACATGCACAAATAAGCATAAAAATGTGCATTTTGCATTGTAATATTGTTCATTAGACTTTTATTGCATTGCGTTGTAAGGAATGCTTGAAGGAGGCATAACCTTTTGGTGCAAACTTAACTTTTCATTAGGAAGTTTTATTACATACACTGCGCATTGTTGCAAACAATAAAATTCACAAACTTTCTTCCACTTTTGGAAGTGGTCACTAAACAGTTTCTGTGTTCACAAAGCCCTTATTAAATTCGCTCAAAGGCAAATTTGTTGACATAGAGGCCAACTTTTATGACATTTCCCTTCTTAGAAATGTCTTAGCGAAGACACAATAGAAAATAAACATCTCTAAAAAGACGTTTCCTTGCTGTATTATTGTCAGATCCCCTAGGTAAGTTTCGATCCAAAGTAAAGGCAGTGTTAGGTGACTCCCCTAATAAGACTGTGAGGACCTTCTGGGTTACCTTCAGACATTTAGGTAGAACAGGTCTCAGATAGTTGCAAAGGGTACTAGGGCTAGATATATAGACAACCCTACACTGAATATCCATGAGAGGGCAGAGATAAAAGTAGCATGCATCCCTATAAAGAATTCACTTACTTCCAAAAGAAAGAAATCATTACTTTCCAGTCTTCCGAGTATTAGTGGTGTATTATAGGAATCACTGCACCCAACATCTGCATGAACAGATATGACCTGTGTGAAGAATGTTCTGTTTTGGGTGCAGCTAAATAATGGCACCTTTGCAATAATTGCTACCAGTGGTATAACAATAGTTCAATGAAAGCTAGATCTAACAGAACAATACTGCTTGGCAGGATAGGCAATATTATTGAGATAAATTTGAAGTAATAAAATAGTAGAACAATTGATCAGGTCTCATTTTCTGCAGTTTGATAGCTGAAGATGAAATGGAAATAGAAAAGCACATGAGTAGAATTAAATATATTCACTTATGCTGCTAGGATTAATGGCTCTTGCTACTTCAAAATTGCTATAGATATTAAATAATCTATAAATGTAACAGTGGTCTAATTAATTTTATGTTACACAATTTCATGGGTACTATTAAAATGCTTTTTTTATTCCAGCCATTTCTTATCTAGAAGAAACAGCATCTGGAAAATGAAAGCGTACATTGTAGTAGAGAGAGGAAGCTGAATAAGCAGACACAACATCATTGCAGTTTAACTATACATCTTTTAGTATCCATATTTTTATATCCATAAAATAAAGAAACATACCTACTAAATAATATCCTGTAAAATTACTCAGGAACTGAAGAAATAAACCTAAACTGGAAAGCACACATATACAGGTTAATTGTTTGGGGTCTAGTTAAAAATTGTGAAATTACCACACTAACAGGTTTATGAACAACACAAAAGTATTTTTATTGAAAAGCCAACGTTTCTGTTACATTAAGTGATGTTCCTCAGGGACAAACAGCCAGAACAACAATTAATGTAAGTATTCTGCCAGTAATAATGAGATGACCAGTCTCACTGTGTTTTTCTGTCTATGAGCTATACATGTACTTAAAGTTGCACTGTTCTGTGCTGCATTGTCATATACTTATCTTTTTAGCGTCAAAGCAAACTGAGGGCTCTTAAAGTTACCAGGATCAGCTTTTTGCGGTGGGTTGCTGCTACCTGAGGCAAGTTTTTCAACTTTAGTTAAATTCTGCTACGTGTGCATCAATAGAGTAATTGTAAGCTTGCTGGCATGATGTCTTATTTTGACTGTCAGCACCGTTTTGCTCCCACAGTTTTCCCAAAGTTGCATGTTAAACCCTATTTATTAAAAGCTACTTGTGTCAAATTGCTTTTTGCAGTTCCAGATAGTTGCACATGGCACTGCTCAGACCTACCTGTTTCAAATTGAGTGCAACTACACATGCAGACACAGTGGTACCCTGGGGCTACTGCCACCTTTGACCAGCTGATATCTTCAAGATTCCATTTGCAGCTAGTGTCAATAGGTGCAGCACACTTGCACCTAAAGAATCATGGTCAGATGAGTTGGATTCATTTTGGCAAATTGGAAGCAAATGTGTCAGACACAATGCAATTGTGGCAGAGGCAATGCCCCCTTGTGAGCGCAATGATGCTAGAATTCTTTTTAAAATATGTGCTCTTTGCTCACTGCACTTGTGGATGTAAATGAGCCCTTATGTCTGTAAATCCAGCCTAAGTAAATAATTCCTATGCTTCTTACTTAGACAGTAAAAAACCATTGATATAAAGCCTCCTGCATTAGCAATACAGTTTTGCTCTCATCTGGTAAATCTCCATTTGTAAACACATTTATTTGTTTTAGATGTACCATGATTTGTATTTACCAAAAGAGATTATTTTTCCTTTCAAGTACCTATGAAAAGAAAATTAATAGGGATTTTAGTCTGCAATTTTTTAAAGTGGTGTGACTCAAAATGAGGGAAAAGCCAGAGTTTTGCAAATGAGTTTATTTTTAACTTCCAATTCATTATTTTCCATTTTCTGGCTTGATTGGATTTAATAACATTGTAAGTGTATTGCAGATGATTTTCTGAGATGTGAACTGAAGCAGGTGCCTATATAATTTATTGGTGGTTGCTCTTACCTCTTAGTTTAATAGATTTTTGATGCAGGCTAAGACTTTTGTTAATGTGAAAATGATTTTATAGGTTAAAAGCATTTGTAAATATTGAGATCTGAAGGGATTTACCATTCTTCTGTCAAACAAGAAAGCAATGCTGCTGGATTGTATACCCAAACTCTTTTGCTTATCAGTGCCAGTGTTCTGGCACAACTTGCATTAAATACAATGGAGTGCCATTTTACTGCTAACATGAATGCAGGCTATTGGATTAATACCACTAAACCATGTGCAATGACCATAACAAATAGCTGTAAATTATTATGGCATTGAGACAGTTGACAAAAGTATTGCAAGAGTAAATGTGCTTAATTTTGTGATGTATTTACATCAATGACCTTTGATTGACTTTGCACCACATATGTTTGTGGTACATGGGGGCTCATTTATACTAATATATTATCATGCTATCATTCTCTTTTCTTCACCCAGCTAATATTTAATTTAAATAGTTTTCTGTTTTATGTTGTTCTATGGGTTTTTTGGAACCTTCAGCATTTTGCCTGTTTGGATCTTGCTTTTTGGGGTTACAAGCCTCTCGCTAAATATTTGATTTCATATTTTCTGTAAAATACTGTAGAACATTTTTGGCAGCTAGAAATATGTAAGCAAACCTCCCTGAAACAGCAATATCACTATCCACAGCAGTTCTTGCATATTGTACGAGTGGCATTCCAGCGGTGATCAATACCATACAATGGGAAAGTGAATTGCATCACCAGTGTCTTTATAATGCTCCGGAGCAAAGCCAAATGCTTGATGCATTTTGGGTGCATGCCTATTATTAAGGGCACATGTGCGGTTGCAGTGCCGCTGGAACCAGTACCCACTTGGAAGGGCTGGTAATCAGTAGTGAAACTAGAGAAGAGTGAGAAACAGCCAGTGTGGCCATTTTCTACTCTTTCTCATACAGTTCTTGCATATCCATACTATTCAGTGGTTGTCTATATTAGACCCCCAATCCAAGCTGAGACAGATGCATAGAACTGAAAGAGTAATCAGTAATTTTTCATCATCTAGCAGGTCCTACCTTCCTCTGAGGGGTAATTCTATATTGCTTGTTACTATTAAATGGGAAGTAAATGCCCTTCTAAACATTATTATAATGAATAGGATCAGTGCTCTATTTTCTGTAAATTCTTAATAGAGGACATGTTTAATAACATTGAAGATAAAAATCACCAGTAATGTTGTCCATAGCAATTTTGCTTTTGCTTTGTAACTTGTAGGTGATTGTTAACATCTAATTGCTTTTTGGTTGCTATGGGAAACAACCTCAGTGATATTTATCTCCAATATTATAAACTTACGGCTTTAAATTAAAGTAGTTCTAATTTCCTGTTTTTTAAGCACTCGCTATATGGTCACTAAACTTCCAAAGTTACTCTTAAAGTTATTTAGAACTTTCCTCTGAGTACTTTTACAATTTCCATTAATTTTACGTTTTCATAAAAGATATTGGCAGTTTTAGACTAATAACAAGCTAGAGAGGAGAAATGTGAGCTGGTTGTAATATGTATATATTTATGTCAATGCAAGGTCTCATAGTTTATACTTGGTTTTCTTACATTAAGCACAGTAACCTCAAGATGTGACAGCAGGTGGGTATCCACAATTAATCGTAACCTGCACAATACATATCATTTTGTACTTCCTGCTCCCTGATAGATGTAGAACTCTGTTACTAATTGTCCTCTTCTATGACCATTAATGTATATATTCATTTTAATATATATCTATAAAACTAATCTCATGTAGTTATTGTTATTACTAATAATATTATGCTATATATTCAACATTTAGGGGCTGATTTGCTAAGACACGATTTCGAATCCGAATTGGAAAAATTCCGATTGGAAACGAACATTTTGCGACTTTTTCGTATTTTTTGCGTTTTTTTCGGCGTCTTTACGATTTTTGCGTAAAAACGCGAGTTTTTCGTAGCCATTACGAAAGTTGCGCAAAGTCGCGATTTTTTCGTAGCGTTAACACTTGCGCGCAAAGTCGCGCCTTTTTCGTAGCGTTAAAACTTAAAAGGCGCGACATTTCGCGCAAGTTTTAACGCTACGAAAAACTCGCGACTTTGCGCAACTTTCGTAATGGCTACGAAAAACTTGCGTTTTTACGCAAAAATCTTAAAGACGCCGAAAAAACTCGCGTTTTTACGCAAAAATCGTAAAGACGCCGAAAAAATCGCAAAATTACCGATCATTACGAAAAAAACGCAATCGGACGCATTCGGCCCGTTCGTGGGTTAGTAAATGTGCCCCTTAGTATTCAACATATTCACTATTTAAACAATTTTTAATAAAGCGCCAGAAAACGAATCAGTTCTGTAGTGTCAGTGCTGCAAATCCTAATATAAAATGTGATATACTGTATATATATATATATTTTAGATAAAAAAATACACACACACATATAGCTGTACTTATTATTCATCAGGTACAGATAATGTTGTACACAAACCCCAGATAAACCCAGCTATACTTTCGTTGTCATAGCAAAACATGTTTTTTTAATAAAGAAAAAGAGTACTATATGATAAAGAATTCCCTAACATATTAGTGCACTGAAAATGTATTTTTGAGAAGGAAGAGTAAAATATATGACTACTGTAGGCTATATTACCAAAATTATAATGGCCTGTGTAATACTATTTTCTTTTCATTCAGTGCACGTGTTTAACAAGACAGTTTTCACTGTCATGGGTGGGCCAAGTGTTGTAATGAATTTGGGGGTCTCGTTTTTCTTATCTCCATATGGTTTTTTTTCCCAAGTAAATTGTTTATTTACTCTTTGTGGGTTGGCCTATATTGGGGAACCCACTAAGAGGGTATTGGGTATGTTTAACCAAGACAGGTCAACCATTAACACATGTAAAAGTCCCATTTCCAGAGTTTATAAATGCCATCAAAGATCTAAAATTTCAGATAAATGTCCATGTACCCTCTAATATAGATTCCTCCTCTTCAGTCCAAAGAAGTGCAAAGAATACATAGCTTGAGCACTATCTATCCAGATGGTTTACATAAATAGCTTGCCTTCCATTACTTCCTTTTATTTGACAATATGGTAAATTAGGTAGGGAATTGTTGTGAGGGAATACACGGTTATGGGAGATAGCTCTTAGTACAAGTTGATTCAGGGACTGGTCCGATTGCCATCTTGGAGTCAGGAAGGAATTTTTTCCCCTCTGAGGCAAATTAGAGAGGTTTCAGATGGGGTTTTTTACCTTCCTCTGGATCAACTTGTAGTTAGGCAGGTTAGGTATAGGCATTATGGTTGAACTTGATGGACGTATGTCTTTTTTCAACCCAACTTACTATGTTACTATGTTACTATGTTGTGGTAGTATATAAAATATATTTCACTGTACATGTTCATTTATGACATTGTTTTTTGGATAAATGGAACTCATCTTTCTATTGCACCAACTGATTTTAGAGATCATGGATACTAAGGGGCAGATTTATCAAAATGTGAGCTTGCCACAAAAAAACTCACACTTTTCTATTCATTACTATGGGATTTTGTGCACGCGTATTTATCAAATGAAGAACTTCCACACATTGGTAAATACGCTTCTAAAAATCCTATATTAATGAATAGAAACTGGGTGAGTTTTTCTGTGGTGAACTCTAATCTCACATTTTGATAAATCTGCCTCCTAACAGTTGCCTAAATATTTGCAGTTCTTTTCTTAATTTATTTTGTCCTTCCTGTCTCACTGAGCTTCAGATGAAAAATTATGAAAGAAGATCCCCTTCTGTCTGGGTGCTCACAGCTTCTGGTGCCAAAATATGTATAAGCTTTAATAATGGAGCAACATTTGAGGATGAGACAGGATTAGCCACATAGTAGTAGTAGTAACAGAAGTGCTGTGAGTTGCAGACCCTTCCAACAAGGTACTGGAAGCATCAAGCAAAATTAAGGTCAACAGGTGCAGCACAGATATGCTAAAAGAATTGGCAAATTACCCTCGGGGCTAACACCAGAAAAGGCATCAACTGAATGCAAAAAACTTTAGCGTAATTGTAGTCACAATTACATTACCTGCATCTCCCCCTAGTAACTGATACAACATGGAAAATTTTAGGTTTTAGGGGCAAAAACATGGGGATTGCATTCAAAAGTGCACTTTGCACAATGCTGTGCTTATTTATTATAACTTCAGTTATTTTTTCTTTTGTTAACAAAAAGTTTGGCATATTCTAGGTGGCAAAAAATGGGTCGACAAAAACTGCTGACACAAGACGGCAGCTTATTGGCCCGTTTATGGGTCCCTCTGACGTGTCTGCATGACCAATTTAAAAATTGGGCAGATATTGATCAAGCATGTTTAAAATTCCTGTTGGAGTGAGGACTGCTTTGGCCAGAGGGCCAACTGATCAGATCAGTCCAGTATTGCAAAAAGATTGAAATGTATGGCCAGCTTTAGTAAACTGCACACCCAATGTTTAGAGACCAGTGAATAGAATAACATGTATGTAAACATAATAGGGTTGATGCACTAAGGTGTGTTAAAACAAGCGCTATTTATAGCATGTGTTAAAAATGTTCTCGCATCTTATTTTTCGCATCTTAATGCACGATTCACTAAAAGGATACTTGCGTTACTTTAGACGCGATGCTGTTTGCGTTATTTGACGCAACGCATGCTAATTAACGTGCACGAGCTACTTTTCGCGCGCACGCTAATTAACGCACGTGCGCTACTTGTCGCGTGCGAGCTAATTTACGCACGCACGGTAGTTGACGCACGCGGTACCACATAACTAGCGCCATTTTGTGCATTTTTGCACAAAAGGTGGAGGTGCGCAATTGGCAGAGCAACACAAAGCGATGGAGAGCAGTGTGGGAGCCAGCAGAGTGAAAAGGGTGGCAAAAAGGAGGGAACACCTTGCAAGTGTTCCAGCTGCCTTGTCACACAGCTCCAGCAGTGACACTGAGAGAGTGAGGCCTGGCTTCATCGGCAGCCCAGATGTGTCGGATGTGGAGGGCACTGAGAGGGATTATCTGCCAGAGGAAGCCAGTGGAGAGGAGAGCGAGGAGCTTCCACCCCACTCATCACCAAAAAGGAGCTGGAAGAGACAACAGGAGAGCAGACTCTGAAACGTAAAGTTTTCGGAGTTTGAAAATGAGGCTCTTGTGGAGAGGCTCATGCGGGTATTTCATAGAATTATTGGCAAATATGCTGGCAAGACGCCAACAGCTGTTAAAAACAAGGTGTTGGGGGACATAGCAGACCACATAAACAGGATTGGGGTCTGTCTGTGCAGTGTCCAACACTGCAAGAAGCGCTACCAGGACATAAAGAGGGTCCTGAAGAAAAAGCTGGCAGAGGACTCCAGATACAGGTAAATATCTTACATTCATCTTTCTATTTAACACTTCCTCATCTGCTTTTTTCCTCAATCGGCTTTTCCTTTTGGCTTACTGTCTTTCCTTCCTTTTTGGCTTTCCTACTTACTTTACTTGTATGTAATGTATGTATGGCACGCCTATTATTATGCGCAACTTATGTCCTCAAAGCTGTGGAGTAGAACAACAAGTTAGGACAGTAAATAGGGGGGTCATTTAAGAAATATTTCCCAAAATACTTAATGTCCTGTACTCTCCTTCATCAAGGAGGATTATTGTGGAAGTATTGTTTAATGCAGAGTATAAGGGAGAGTGATGGGAGTTAGCGAGGCCACTAAGCAGCAACTTGCAGCATTTTAGTAGGGTTAGTGTCAGAGCATGCCTTAGGGGCACATTCATTAAAACACGAGTTAGAGTCCCGAATGGGAAAAATTTGGATTGGATACGATAACTTCTGAAGATCGCAAATATCACAAAAATGCATGCGCAAAAATCATATTAGTCACGATAATATCGTATTGGCGATCCGAAAGTCCCGAAATTTTCGTACCGAATGATTGTAAACAGTGGCAGAACCTTTCCGAATTTTTTGCGCAAGAGTACGAAAAAGTCGCTCAAGTGCGAAAAAAACGGTGAAAATACGCTCAGAGCGTTCGTGTCTTAATAAATTTCCCCCTTAGTATTGTTACACTTGAAAGTAAAGGGAATTGATTGGGGTAACAATGAGTAACAAAAAGTGACTGCATGTTATGGGCTTGCTTATTGGAGCCAACACAATAAAACCATTCCTATATTTTATTTAGATCTGGAACTGGAGGTGGCCCTGCAAAGAAAGTGTTTCTTACAAAATATGAGGAGCTTCTCCTCCCTTTTCTGCACACAGAGAGCGTGAGTGGCATGTCCGGCACCTTCGATTCGGACAGGAATGTTGGCCAAGCTAGGTGTAATGACATTAATACAAGTGTATTTACTCTTGCAGAGAAGCTTACTATTAATGTAATACAATGTTTTCTACAACAGATTCATCCTTACCACCACCTGGCACGAGCAGACGCAGACAATCATCATCTGCTCCCATTCCAGGTATTATTGTTACCAAATTTTATTGGACCTGTGTTTTGTGTTAGGCTTGTGCAGTGGCATAATAGTGAATTGTGTCCGTGCATATTGCAGGTGTTTCAATTACAGAAGTGCAGTGTATTGCTAATAAGATAGGTGTATTATTTGCCAAGTGTGTCTTGCTGGGTTAGGTGCAGTCAGTTCATCTTCTACTTTTGGACAGTAAATATTTTCAACTTGATTTTGCCCTTGCACTCTGTATGGCAAAACATTTTACCTTTTTAGCTCATTTGGAAGGAATCAATGTCCACAAATAGTTTTTGCAAAATAAACTTGTTCATGTTTTATAACAAATGACAATCATGATTGTCCATGAAGTTTGCCTGGCATCATGAACATAATAACAAAAAAATAAATCATAGATGCTCTGCTGAACACTCTTCATCTCTGCTCCACTCCCCACAATGTGATCCTGCAATTGAAGGAGAAACTTTTAGTGGGGAGGCAAGTGAGAGAGGGTCACACGTATGTGGCAGCGATGTGGCCTTGTTTTCAGATGAGGAGCCGGCCAACATTCCCCAGCAGCAGGTCACAACCCAGGCCAGAACCAGCACAGCTAATGTGGCCCCCCCAGGAACCTGAGAAAGATAGGTTCCACAAATCCCTAATTAGGCATAATAAAGCATTAATGAAAAAGTTGGACACATTGCATGTGGACTTGTGTGTGGCCACTAATGCCTACAATGCCAGTCAGGGACACCAAGCTGCACACGAGGCTGCCATGTTAAGCCTGCAAGAGCAGCGTTTAGAAGTCCAACGTCAAAAAGTGGCATTGTTGGCTAGGCAAAATTCTCTCCTAGAGCAACAAATTGCCTTGCAAGAAAAGGCACAAAAGGAACTTCAGCCAACATGCTCTAGTGGTGAGAGCACAGCTACCGCTCCTGCAGCTCCTACTAGGCAGCTTCGTAAAAGAATAATATTAAATGTGCCTCATTAGGGATCTGTGGAACCTATCTTTTCTTAGGCCTATGTTCTTTTGTAAATATTTCTTTCTGTTTTTGCTATTTGTGTTGGGGGTGGGGGAATCACCTACTCAAAGCATTTATTTTGGAAGTGGGCAACTAATTTCCTGTAAATAAAACCTTTTTTTTGGAGAAGTTGTTTGGTATTTCTTATGGGATTAAAAATTGTAGGTACTTACAGGAAAAGTAATTGGTAACGATTTGTCCCCGGACTTCATTCCCTCTGGCATTCGCACCTCGGACAGGATCTTGGGGATGTATGGGGTCCTCCAGGTCCTCAGACACATCGCCTGGTAAGCCATGCCGGTTCACCAGATTGTGCAGTAGAGATGTAGCGAACTGTTCGCCGGCGAACTAATTCGCGCGAACATCGGGCGTTCGCAAGTCCGCAAGTTCACAAACTTTTCGCGTATGTTTGCAATTTGGGTTCGCATGGCGTTTTTCCGCTGCGTTTTTTCTCTGCCTAAAAATGCCGCACAAGCCACACATGGCATTTTTCAGCAAATCCCGTTTCCATGGTGCTTAGCGCGAAATAGCAAAAAACGCAGCGTATTTCCGCTAGAATAGCTTGCGTTTTTGCGCAACGCTGTGTCAACAAAGTATTTTTCAGAGACATTTTTACCCTTGATCCCCCTCCTGCATGCCACTGTCCAGGTCGTGGCACCCTTTAAACAACTTTAAAATCAGCTTTCTGGCCAGAAATGGCTTTTCTAGGTTTTAAATTTCGCCTTCCCATTGAAGTCTATGGGGTTCGCAAAGATTGCGAATATTCGCGCTTTTTGGCGGAAGTTCGCAAACGCGTTCGCGAACTTTTTTTTTGAGGTGCGCTACATCCCTATTGTGCAGTACAGCACACGCAGCCACAATTTTGGCAACTTTAGAGGGGCTGTACATGAGGCTGCCTCCAAACTTATCCAGGCAGCGGACCATGCTCTGACATGTGCTTTGTTAAAAGCACACTCAGCCCGTGTACGCGGCCTGTGAATGGGGGTGATGAGCCACCTAGAGCAAGGGTAGCCAGCATCTCTGAAATAAAATAAGATGCTGCAAACAAATAAGCTGCTTTCAGTCTCCCTCTGTCAAAACACGGCCCTTTTTCAACAGATGTGACAGTGTGAGACTGATAGGTGACACTACAAGTCGCTGCTTTGACTCTCCCACTGGCAAAAGAGGGCACTTTACACATTGCATAACAAGCTTATGGCAGGCAGGGACTGGTTTTACAGTGGGACACACAAAGCAAATGTGGGCAAGTTGTGCTAGATACTGACACTACAAGCAGCTGCTTTGACTCTCCCAGTGGCAAAAGAGGGCACTTTACAAATTGAAAAACAAGCTTATGGCAGGCAGGGCCTGGTTTGACAGTGGGAGACAGAAAGCAAATGTGGGCAAGTTGTGCTATACATGACACAAATACTTACCTAACAGCCACCCGTGAGGCATTTGTCCTGTCTCAAAAGAATCAGACTGCCCTAGGATATAAGCATCGTGAGAGAAGCCGGGAAACCCAGACACAATGCTCAGGATGTTCATATGTGCATCGCACACCACTTGCACATTGAGGGAATGGTAGCTTTTCCTGTTGTGGAAAATATGCTCCCTGTCTTGGGGGGGGTTAACCGCCACATGGGTGCAATCAATTGCACCCAACTCATTGGGGATGCCACTTACCCCATAAAAATGCCTTTTCATGGCGTTCCACTCGTTCTGATTTTTGGGGAATGAGATGAAATTCCCAGACACCGAGCGTATGGCGTCCAGGACCTGGCCAAGGCACCGAGAAAAGGTAGGCTGTGACACCCCCCCCGTAAACCACCCCAACCCCCTGGAAACTGCCAATGGCCAAAGGGAGCACAGCAGTTTGACCAGTCAGTGGCTGCAGACGAGTCAGTGGCTGCAGAGAAGGCTCCAGCAGCTCATACAGGCTGGGTATTACCGCCCTATTGAGCCTGTAGCGCCTGATCACATCATCCTCGCTTAAGCCCTCTAAAGTGGCCCTTTCACGAAAAAAGTGAGGCCACATCACTCTGGAAGGCTCGGGGACTTGATGTTCCTCCTCCAAATTGAGCAAAAACCCCATTGCAAACTCCATCTTGCCTTTTTCCACGAAAAAATGAAAAATGTGCTCTGCACAACGCCTCCCCCAATTAGGAGCTAAAATACGCACAGATTTGTGTGCTAATTAACGCATTTAACACTTCATGCCCTTTTGTGAATCATGCCTTACTATTTTTTTCATTAGCTAATTAACGCAATGAGTTAAAATTAATGCATTTGGTTGCGCGCTATTTAATGCACGCGATATGCGACTTAACACATGCGATAATACCTTAGCAAATTGCACGTTTTTTTTTCACGTCAATTTTAACGCAAAAAAGCATGCGATAACGCTTATCACACTTTAGTGAATCAACCCTAATGTGTCAGTGAAGATCTGCTTTGTCTTGGCCCCCAACAGAATTTCATTTAGGGGTAGATTTACTAAAACTCTAACTATTCTCATTTTTGTCTTTATTAAAAATCGAATAAACTCATTTCTATGAATAACTGACATTTACTAAAAAGTCTGAACTGAAAAAGTCAGTTTGGGAAAAAGTCGCAGAAAAGTCACAAAACTCCACATTTTTTGACTTGGTGCAACGAAACCTCTACTTTGTTGCACAAAGTGTATAAGTAGAATTCATGTTGTTATCGCCCAAGTGTATAACCCTTGCATTAATCAATGTAGAACCTCATTTGCCAATATTTTGTGCAGCCCCCCAATGTCTTAACAATGGAAAATGAAACTTCTACTGTTGCACAATTTGAAATGTCTGCAAACACATCTACAATGGCAATCTCAAGGTCATTAATAAATAAATTAAAAAGAGGTGGACCAAGGCCAGACCCATTAGTTGATCCATTAACAACACTAATCAAACTAGAACACATTCTGATCAATGTATACTTCATCTGACTTTCTATCCAATTACAAATAGTATGCTCAAAACCATTATTCATAAATGTAATCAGTAGCATCCTGTTACAGCAAACTGTAACATCAATGTCTAGGTTTCTGGTAAAATGTTTCTGGGGTGTAATAATATTTGTCTGGATTTGGCAGGATCCATTGCACATAAAACCATGTTAGCATACACAGTATTACAGTATTATGATCCGAAACATATTCTAAAATCTTATCCTAAATACCATGCCCCATAAACTTGTCTACCATTGCAGTTTCTTCGCTGGAAAGAGGATCCCTTGTTGCTTGTTGAACCATAGCACCACATAAGGAAAGCTCCAATCTCGTTACAATAGCAAAAAGCATGGAATATTAAGTAAAGTAAGTTTCATCTATGAATGCATTTCAAAAACTAAATTCT
This sequence comes from Xenopus tropicalis, assembly GCF_000004195.4. Taxonomy (NCBI): domain Eukaryota; kingdom Metazoa; phylum Chordata; class Amphibia; order Anura; family Pipidae; genus Xenopus; species Xenopus tropicalis. The sequence goes on along the minus strand of NC_030681.2, from coordinate 81,813,576 downwards.
TTAAATATTATTTTCCATTGACTAAAGTACCAATGCTAGCCTATATATTCATTTAAACATTTTAGTGAATGTTTTAGATAATGGTACATGATATCTTCCTCTACACCCACTGTTGGTAAATATAAAAATGTAAGAAAATAAACAAATATCCTCAAATAAATAACTCACCTAAAGTAATATGTTTAGTGTCATTTGACTGAGTATGAAGGATGAAGGATTATAGATGTATTTGTTTCTTGCATTTATATGTAAATATCTGCTGTGCCAAACCAATGGATTATAAAAGTGGTCCAGCAAAGGATAACCTGGAAATTAATAGCTGTATATCTTATTGTATAAAACAAAGTCAGATTAAAAAATGACTGATGTTGTAATAAGGTCTACAAACAATATAGCCTTTCTGATATAAACAACAATGCACAAGAGACAAAAAGCACAAATGTTTAGAAAACTAAGATGTATTTTTACATATAACGCTCAATGTGACACTAATTGCCAAAAATCTGAAAAGAAAATGTAAATTTCCATTTTCAGTCTCCCCATCCTTCTAGTCCCAGTGGATTAAAGCTTGTGTTACTGAAGCTGTGTTTAGAAAGAAACATTAAACTCTATTTATCAAGCAGAATTCTGTTACTTGAAATAAAATGATTGCACGGTTAAAATGAAAACTTAATGTTCAGACTATAATACTGCTGCTATATTCCTTTAATTGCAATGTCTCATTTATCAGCCTACAATATCAGCTTTTAATTTCCTGAAACCACTGCTCACTGTTACGTGATAGCAGCCTTCTGTCGTGACTAATATCATAAACATTAAAATCCTTTGAAAATGATCAAAATAAATTGCAATGATGATAGAAATGGAAATGATTGTATGCAATGCACAATTGCACATACCTATGACAGCATATGATAAAGCATAATAAGGATGAAAAGAAGAAATCACTATAATTATATTACTTACCTTGCTGTGGGAGAGAAAGCTGTAAATCTGCTAGTTAGACCTTACATTCCAAATGTAGATGAGGAAATTGCCATAACTATAGAGACAAATCATCAAAAAGTTGAAGTTACCCACTGCAGTGTATGCCTATATAGCTTCAGAGAAGAAATGACAGGTAAAGGAAGCTTCAGCTCTTTTCAGCACCACGTCGCTGTCCACTAAGAAGGCAGATGGTTGCTCAGAGCAGGGAAGCAGTTGACTTCTGCTGCTAGTCCCTCTCCTGTCAGCTTTGCACAAAACCCAATCTACAGGCATTCTCTCAGTTCAGGAAAAAAGGTTGGCTGGAGCTGTCAGGAAATGCTGATGGTTTCTGAAAGGAAACTATTGGACCGTTATTTCTAGTCTTTGTTGAGTGCCTTGCAGCTGCTTCCTCTTGATACATTTATTGTAAGCATGCACAGTTTTTAATGTAGCAGACAGATTGTTTTCCTTTTCGAGCCAAACTTTTTAAGAGTTATGTGCCATTTTTTAATGGGTTAGGATTTAACCATTGCTGTAACTATAGAGGAAGCAGACCCCACAGTTGTGTGTGTGTGGGTGGGCATACCGCAAGGTCTGCTTGCTCTATACTGTAGCATATAAATCCCTCTCTTACCTGTGAGTGGGTGGGGAGTGGGGAACATGAGCCGGCAGGAGGGCTGAGGAGAAGGTCACGGTGTGTTGGTGGAGGGGCTCTGTACTCTTTAGTTACTCTGCTGGATTTAACAGTGTTTATTTGATTCTTATCAGGTTTAAAAAGAAGTAAAAAAAATAGTATGTGTGTATCAAACTGTTTCCTGTATAGTGTTTTTTTAACTAAACTTATATTTGAAATTATATATGAAAATAAAATCTATGCCTAAGAAATCTGTATATGCTATTTATACTGTTATTCGAGGTTTAGGGTTGCTGTTTATTTTTAGGAGCTATGATGCTGGGCTTTAATTATGTTAGAGAGGGAAATAAGCTGTAGTAGTTAGTCACTTAGAAACAGGATTTTTTTATTGTGTGTGTTTTGTTGGAAGCTTGCAATAAGACTTACTATGAGCTAGCAGCAGGATTGTGTTTTGTTTTACTACAAGTAAAACTACAGTGATCCACAGGCTGCACAAGCAGGACCAGTAACATTAAAAAAAAAAAAAAACTAAAATTAATATAAAAATCCATTTTATCCCTCACACAACAAATGCAGGTATAGAAAAAGCACGTGTGGATTGAGAAAACCCCAACGTTTCAAAATTAAGTTCTTTGAATCCCCTTGACAAAGGGGTTTTCTTAATCCAGACGTGTTTGCTTTATCTATTTCTGCTTTGTTGTGTCAAGGTTAATTGGTGGTATGTATATAATGCATTGAACTGTGAAACTCTTGTTTGTTAATACTTACTTACTATATTAATAGCATTATATGTTAATATACCATTTGCTTCCTTGACTCTATAATTTAATTATAATTGAATTAATAAGGTGTGCATTTACTAATTTCCAAATCACTCTGCCTGATGCACTGCTGCCTATAATTTCCCTTTGCGGGAATTAGATTCTCATTTGCACCAATTTCTTTTTAAAGATATTGCTTTGTGTTTGTGCATGTGGTGTGCCCTCCAAAAAACATATTGTTTGTAGAGTGGTTTGGAAATATTAGAACAAAATAAAAACCACGGAAGACAATACATCAAGCAGAGAATTTAGGAAGTATTTGGCCTTTGTCATTGGGTAAAATTAATGTCCATAGCTGTATAAGTAGATCATAAGCACATAAGCAGTGGTGTATTCTTCTGCTGCCCTAAGACCTCTGACCACCCTGCCAATAAGCACAGTAGTCTGCAAATGCACCTGTCTCGTAAGACAGAGAACTGAGGCACCCTCAGCTCTGCTTCTGGATTCAGCTGAAAGTGTCTCATTGTGGGATGGCGGAATTTTTCTTTAAGCAGGTTGTCTTTTTTTAAATAGGAACCCTTAGGTGGACCTTTTAAAGCTGCTGACAAAAGCCCTCAGGTGCAAATAATTATAAATTTAATAAAGATGATATATATTTATGTTATATATATACATTACTAAATTCGTAACACCTGGGGGGACATTTATTAAGGCATGTAAAAAGAATCCAAAATTATTTTTTAATTATGTGAATAGTAAAAAAATGAAGCAAGAAGAGGTGGGAACCTTATTATGACGGGGGGGTAAGTTGGTTGATGAGAACGGGGAAAAAAGCAGAAATTTTGAACTCTTATTTTTCATCTGTCTATACATCTGAGGAGCCAGATAATGAAGGCTTCCCTTTTAATATGCCCAGTTCTAGTAATTTAGCTACTGACGCATGGGTCACTCGGGAGGAAATTCAAAAGAGACTTGAACATGTAAAGGTAAACAAAGGTCCAGGGCCGGATGGGATTCATCCCAGGGTATTAAATGAGCTGAGCGCTGTGATTGCCAAACCTCTTCACTTAATTTTTCAGGATTCATTGAGGTCTGGCATGGTGCCGAGAGACTGGAGAATTGCTAATGTGGTGCCGTTATTTAAAAAGGGATCCCGTTCTCAGCCTGAAAACTATAGGCCTGTTAGTCTGACATCAGTAGTAGGAAAACTTTTGGAAGGGGTAATAAGGGATAGGGTACTTGAATACATTGCAGTTCACAATACTATTAGTTTGTGCCAGCATGGTTTTATGTGTAACAGATCTTGCCAGACTAATTTAGTCGCCTTTTATGTGGAGGTGAGTAGGAACCTCGATGCTGGAATGGCAGTTGAAATAATATAAACACAAACTATCTACTGAATGGTAGTGTGTTGGGGGTATCCTTAATGGAGAAGGATCTAGGGGTTTTTGTTGATAACAAGTTGTATAATTCCAGGCAGTGTCATTCTGTGGCTACTAAAACAAAGTGCTGTCTTGTATAAAAAAGGGCATTGACTCAAGGGATGAGAACATAATTTTGCCCCTTTATAGGTTCCTGGTAAGGCCTCACCTTGAGTATGCAGTGCAGTTTTGGGCTCCAGTCCTTAAGAGGGATATTAATGAGCAGGAGAAAGTGCAGAGACATGCAACTAAACTGGTTAAGGGGATGGAAGATTTAAACTATGAGGTTAGACTGTCGAGGTTGAGGTTGTTTTCTCTGGAAAAGAGGCGCCTGCGAGGGGACATGATTACTCTGTACAAGTACATTAGAGGGGATTATAGGCAGATGGGGGATGTTCTTTTTTCCCATAAAAACAATCAACGCACCAGAGGTCACCCCTTTAGATTAGAGGAACGGAGCTTCCATTTGAAGCAGCGTAGGTGGTTTTTCACGGTGAGGGCAGTGAGGTTGTGGAATGCCCTTCCTAGTGATGTGGTAATGGCAGATTCTGTTAATGCCTTTAAGAGGGGCCTGGATGAGTTCTTGAACAATCAGAATATTCAAGGCTATTGTGATACTAATATCTACAGTTAGTACTAGTGGTTGTATTTATAGTTTATGTGTGTGAGTGTATAGATTGGTAGGTGTGGGTTAGGTGTGCTGGGTTTACTTGGATGGGTTGAACTTGATGGACACTGGTCTTTCTTCAACCCTATGTAACTATGTAACTATACAATATTATCGTGACTAATACGATTTTTTCGTAAGCATTTTCGTGATATTTGCAATCTTCAGAAATTATTGTATCCAATCCAAATTTTTCCTATTCGGGATTCGAACTCGTGATTTAATGAATGTAGAGCCCTTAGAGAACACAAAAATTATAGACTGGTACACTAGTAGACAGTTACTGCTCTTAGACGTTAGATCTTGGGGTCACAAAACACTACATTTGACAGAATCTGTGCTTCTGTCGTATAGACATAGGAAACACATCTGATGTCTTTTGTTGCTAGCATCATTAGTGCTAACTAAAAGTTTGATACAAGCTGCGTAAATGCCTTTACGGATGCTGTTCTGACACGGTAAAATGAGTTTTCATCTTGTGCTGATACTGCTTTTTCTCTTTTTTAATGAAAAAGGACAGAGAGACACAGATATGTTGAAACAAATATAAACCTGAAATAAAATTGTGGTGGTTTTTATGCTATGTAGACCTGAGGGATAGGCAGAAGGAAACTTTGTGGTCAGGCCCAGATGATATATAAATTCAGTTGAACACTGTCAGACACAAGGTACTGCTAGGTAAGACAGGCTTGTGACCAAATTATAGAAATTCTAGACGCTGTAGCTCACACAGCAAGGTCAGGTGACCAGGGACATTAAAAGCTTCCTGAGAGAGTGGATTGGGTAACAAACAAGGCAGCACTTTTGCTGAAATGGTTCCAAACATCACCCCCCCCAGCTGCTGGGCTCTTGAGGGTTTTTTGGGTGTTGCTTATGAGATTTTGCTAATAATTTATCAGTGTTAATATTTTGCACAAGTTTACAAGACGTATCTTCTGGGCCACAACTCTCCCAATAAACCAGGTATTGAATGTGGCCTCTGTGGAAAAGTGAATATCCGCCATACATAACTTTTTGGCATCAAACAGAACAGATAGAGGGGTAGGAAACAGGGACGTTTCTGAGACAATAGGCCAGATAAGGCCTCCCACACCCCCTCTGCACTTATCTCTTTGGCATTGGAGTGGGTCAAAGGGGGGGCTGAATTGCTAGTGCAAAAATCGCTATTGCACTCTCAGAACTAGAAGAGACATATTTACATTTTAAAAAATGGAAACTTTATTTATGCAAGACCGTACTTTATTTGCTTTAGTAGCCATGGAATGACACTTACTAGAATTATAAAACCTGTTATCTACAAAAATCTCCAGGTCCTTCTTAATTAAGGATATCCCTAAAACACTACCAGTTAGTGTCCACTAACAAAACTGGTCCAATTAGAAAATGTTCCATTTACCACCACTCTTTGCAATCTATACTTTTATTAACTTTCTGCGCAGTACTGTATCAAATGCCTTAGCAAAGTAGATGACATCCACTGCCATTCCAGAATCGAGGTTCCTGCTCACCTCCTCATAAAAGGCAATGGCACAATCTGCTGGCACAAACTCATAGTATTGTGATTTGCAAAGTATCCGATCCCTTATTACTCCCAGGCACTGTTCCATCTAAGCTGTGCGCGTGTGCGCGCGCACACGACTTTCCGAACCCGCGCACACAAATTAAAATAGCGCGCACAAAAATTAAATTTTTGTAACTTGATTTAGACAAACTGAAAGACCTGCGCAAAAATGCCCATAACTGAACTCCAACAAACATTCTGTAGCGCACAAAAATTTAATCTTGCTTTAAAATGCGCACGGATGATATTTTTTGCGCACACAGCCTATAAAAAATTAGAGGGAACGTTGCTCCCAGGGTTGGACTGGGTGGTGCAGGGCCCACCGGGTGTCCCCGCCGGCTGCGTCCCCTGCACCTCCCCCAGGGGCCCCCACAGCACCCCAAACCCCTTACAGGGGCCTCCACCTGACTTCCTCCCCTGAGCATGTATATGAAATGCGTCAGGGGAGGATATGGGTAAGTGGCAACAGGGATCAGGTCTGGGCCACCGGGGTCCAAAAGGTTTTTTCCTGGTGGCCCAGTCCAACCCTGCACCCTCCAGAAGCTATCCTACTACTGATGTCAGGCTAACAGGTCTATAGTTTTCAGGCTGAGATCAGGATCTCTTTTTGAATAGCAGCACCACATCAGCAATTTGCCAGGCTCTTGGCACAATGCCAGACATCAATGAATTCTTAAAAATTAAGTAAAGTGGTTTGGCAATCATAGAGCTAAGCTTGTTTAGTACCCTGGGATGAATACCATCTGGTACCAGGCCTTTGTTTACCTTTACATGCTCAGGTGTCTTTTGAATTTCCTCTCCAGTGACCCATGCATCACTAGTAATATTATTAGAATTAGGTCTATTATAGGAAGCTATATTAAGGAAGCTTTCATTATCTGGTTCCTCAGTTGTGTAAACATATTAAAAATAACAGTTCAGAATGTGTGCTTTTTCCCTGTTCTCATCAACCAATTGACCTCCATGTGATAATAAGGGTCCCACCCCTTCTTGTTTCATTTTTTTTTACTATTTACATATTTAAAAAATAATTTTGGATTCCTTTTACTTTTAGCTGCAATACCCCTTCCCATCTCTATTTTAGCTCTCTCTATGACTGCATGCTTTATTGACTTCCTTGTACCTGATGAAACTTTCAGGTGTCCCAGCTAACTTAAATGCTTTAATACTTTGAATGCTTTAAAAGCACATTTTTTCTTAACAACCTTTTTTCCGTATCAACACTTTTATCAAACCATAAAGGTTTTGCTTTGTGACGTTTTTCCTTGCTTACAAGGGGAATATACTGATGTATACTTGCTAAGCAACATTTTAAAGATATTTCATTTTCCTTCTGTGTTTAACCCTGCCTTTCCCAGTTGATATATTGCAGAGATGCCCTTTTACTGACTAAAAATTTAGTGTCTAAAATTTAGTGCTTTAGTTACTCCCTTATAGAGTTGTTTCTGCAACATAATCGCAAAGGAGACAATGTTATGTTCACTATTCCCTGTATCCTCACCCAGATTTATTATTAGTTTTTACCAGGTCCAAAAGAGAATCATTCCTAGTAGGTTCTTGAACTGCCTGAAATAAAAAGTTGACATTTAGCATATTAACAAACCTGCTGGCTTTTTCTTACTTGGCCACCCCATTATTCCAGTCAATGTCTGGATAATTAAAGTCCCCCATAATATCAACTTGACCTAGTTGTGAACCCTTCTCCATTTTTAATAGTAGCTGGGCTTCATTCTCCTCACTTATATGGGATGGTTTGTAGCATGCACCAATGATAATTTTCTTTATAACCTTTAGCCCTGCTGAAATCTCTACCCAAAGGGATTCCACCTCCTTCCAGTTGCTGTCCCTGGAAATTTTTTTAGCATGAGGCTTTAATTCTGGCTTGATATGAAGACAAACTCCTTCACCATTTTTAATCCCTTTGTCCATCCTTTAAATGGTGTAACCATTTAAATTCACAGCTCATTCACATGTTTCACCCCACCAGGTCTCAGTGATAACATTTATATCATAATTTTCACATGCAATAAATTCCAGCTCTCCCAATTTACCTGACAAGAGGGATCTTGGAAATAGCTTTACAGAACAAACTTTAGAGCAATAGATTTGAATTTGTTTAACTTTAATAAAAAAAAAACAGAGTGAACCACCATTGATTGTAGTTTCAGAGTTTCAGGCAGTATTAGAAGCCCAATTTATCATAGGGTTATATTGGAACTACCAAGGATGCCTCAAAATGATCTCAAATTACAGTACTGGAATGATATTGAATAAAATGTTTTCAATATTAATATTGAAGGAATGAGTGAACCAACGGAGTGTAAAATAAAATTTCACGCATCGCCTGAATCAATGACGCTGATAGCTGCAATGATCTGATTTGTTCTGTAATCAGACTGGAAAAATGAGATAATTAGACAATATTACAGTGTTGAGAAAGGATTTGATGTAATAATATCCCAATCTCACTTTTCTCACTAACTTAATACCCAGATATTAAGTATTTCCTATTCTTTTTAACAACTAAATGGAGTAATATATATTACTATCAAGTTCTGGTTCATATCTCTATTTGACCATTGTGTTTATATGTTATCAAATAAAATGAAAATCAGTTTTGAATCTGTAGCATTGTGGATTTTCTGTTGATTCTATAATTATTTACAATATATACATCTGCTTTAATATATGAATCAAATCTTAGGTTTGAGTAAAGCAGATTTTGGGAGAGTTATTGTCCAGTGTTCAAGGTACAATGTCTTTGTTCTATGTTTATTGCAGGGTACACAGCATACACAGGTATTGTTACCCAGCAAATATCCTTGGAATAAACAGACAACAGACAGACAATACACTCTTTTGTTCATGACAAAAGATTGCACATAATATTAACACTTGGGGGCTGATTTACTAATCCACGAATCCGAATCCCGAATGGGAAAAATTCGTATTTTGGGATTTTTTCGTCACCGTCGCGACTTTTTCGTGAATTGTCGCAACTTTTTCGTAGCCATTACGACTTGCGCAAATTGTCACGACTTTTTGTTGAAACTGAAATCTAAAATAAAAAGAAGGAAGCGCACATAAGGCAATTCGCTGGAAACACCCAACACCAGGTCAAAGGTGTTTGAAAGTAAAGTCGCAAACTTCACCTGTGTGACAAGTCTTTTTTACTTTTGGAATATACTCACAGGATGCAAGAAAATAATTTCCTGTAATCACAGTATCTGTCTACCCTTTTCACATAAAACCTATGTCCTGTTGTCAAGGATCAATAGAAGCAAAAAAGATAATAATGTATCACCTGTAATAAATATAATAAAATCACTTGAGATTTCCTACTCACAATTGTTGCCAGATTGTACAGCCTTTAATACCCAGCCTGTATAGTCCAGACTCTGGATTCCTAAATCTCCAGGGGCTAAACACAGTGAGTAAGACAACTGACAGCACAGTCACACTCTTTTCCTGGTCTCTCTTGTCTGCTTCTTCAGGGTGGGCGTGATTTCTTTAAAAGTTACTATTTTAAATATTGTTCATTTTATATCAGTGCCAGCTCCGCCCACCTCTTCCAGAGCCTCACTGGTGTTACCCTCTGTATACTCCAAATCCAAGCACTCACAGTGGGATTTTGCTAGTCAGTACTTAATAAAATTCTTCAAACTGTATCGGTTTAAAAACACCTATGACTCTATTTCTTTTTATTACAACTTTGATGCAAATTTAATTGTTTTTTTTGTTTTTTTTATTAAACTGCCTAGCAACAATTTGAACCAAAATATCAGACCTGTTTCTTATGTGAAGGTCAGAAACTGTCAGAAACTGAATAAATGTGTTGAAGAACATTAGCACTTGTGAAAATACTCTTTGGGACCATATAGAGAGCTATATACCCTGAACTATCTTGATCCATTTTGGGCATACAGCAAGACGATGTTGACAATTCCAGATGCCTATAAGAAAGCAATTAGGGTGGGGTTAAATTGTCATTTTATTAGGTGGTCATTATATGTGATCATTTGGGAATAGGGAAAGAGAGAGTTGTACCAAAGAATAATACTGTATGTTAATATTGTTGAGATTTGAACCTGATATACTGTATTACTGATACCTTTCGTAAAAAACCATTCTAGGATGAAAGCATTCCGGCAGTTTCTGTATTTTGAGTTCCAGCTACCCATACAAGCAGAGGTGCAGCTTATTTTTATTAGGCTTCTGCCTGTTTAAACTATTTCCAATTTTTTTCGGGTTGCCTGACAACAATGTTCCAAGCTTAAGGCACTGTGCATCTTTTCTCGAACTTTATTCAGTTCCATTTTAACCTGCTCTCTTACTGTTTGGCTCTGGGTTCCTTGTTGTCTCTTTACATCTCATATTGTCATTCCTTCAAGAAATCTGCTAGATTTTAGCATTTTCAGATCACACTTTCACCACCACCACTTTTCTACGCTATTTTTACCAAAATAATGGTGTAAAATAAATATGGTAATTACAGAGATCATGCAGATCAAAATAAAAAGAAACACAGCTTAAAGAATAGGCCACTATGTCCTGTTCCAGTATTCTCGTCTAAACTCATTGCTTCCCCACCAATATTAATTTCTGCGTTACTTTCATCCTGATATCATTTCATGCCTGGTTTTCATGCCACAGCAGAAGTTTGTGTTTATCAATTCTCTGACATACTTAACAGAAAAACACACACTATGACAAAATGTCATTTCCCAGAAGTTATGCAACAATATACATTCATCAGGTCTCAGAGTATCATGGGTATTGTAGCTCAAAGCATTCTGGTGGCTAAAAGTGCAAATGATTGAATATGACATAAAAGAGGTCATGTAAAGGGAACTTGAAAAATCATTCTCCAGTAATATGTAGGATGATATTTAAATACAATTTGCATATGTTCTTCATTTGCTATTTCTTAACTTTTTTTAGTATTGATGCAATATGGCAATTGTATCAATAAGCTCTAAGGTGCATTTCAGTATATGTAATAAAATAACAGCAAATAAAATAATTAACTTTTTCTATTTCTAGTTACTAGGAGCTCTGGCACCATCACCAATATACCTTCCTTTCCAAAACCTCTCTAATCACTTACATTTACATGACACTAAAATGTTGTGTTTTAGGTAAATTGCTTTTAAAAAGCCCATGCTGAACACATTTCAGACAGAACACTGTATAGTTTATGATGTGAGTCAGATGTGGCTGCCACTGAGTTTTACTTCTTGCTCCCATTCTAGGAAGATAATTGTTTCTAACCTCTAACCATGTATTTTAGTTTCTAGTGTGTTCATTATATGATTTGTGAGCCTGAAACCTTTCTCTGAGATACTTTTAGTGATTATTTCCCTCCTACACTATACAGTGACTTTTCATTTTACCAGACATTTTAAGCCACATAGCTAACAGGAGAATTATAAAACCACATGAGATTTTTTTTCTGAGTGCAGAAGCCAATTTTTACAACATTGCTGGACAATTTACAGTCACTGAAAGGTTTGATGTTTTTCTGCCATATAGAGTCCTGTGGGTTTAATATGATTACAAAGCTCCCTGGTAACTTGTAATTTCATCATTATACACAGGATGGGGTAAATGTGTGACTTATTTATTAATCTATACTACCATAAAATTTCATAAATCAGTTGTGTGATTGTGTGGAACTGGAGGTTTCAAACTTTTGTGTGACTTTACCTACATTTCACTTTATTCTTTAGGCATATTTCCTAGGATGTTGTAAGTGTTATTCTATTGTATTTTATAATATCTGCAGTCTTGTTCTCTTGGTATTAGTGTAATGCCTACACCATGAGAAAGAGGGATTGGTTAATTTTAGGAGACTTTGGTGGGTTTATACCATATAACAGTCAAAATTATGGTGTTTACATTGCTTCCAAATAAAGTAATGTTGCCAAACTAAATGAATAAATCAGCCCAAATCGCTGTGTATGAAGATAAGAGCTTTACATATATGACCCCAGTCTCAGGGGGTGTACTAATAAGTAAAATAAGAAACTATGGGGCCAATTCACTAAAGGTTGATAACGCTTATCGCATGCTTTTTGCGTTAAAAAGCATGCGATAATTAAGTCCCTATTCATCAGTCATTTCACATGCGTTAAGACGCATGACATAAAAACGTAATGCGTTATTTACCTTGCATTGCGTTAATTCTCACATAGAAATAATACTAATGCATGATTCACAAACACATATGAAGCGTTAAACGTGCTAAATATCGCATTAGTAGATTAACATCTACTTGGTTGCAGGTGGTACTTAAAGAAAATTGTGGTTCGTGAGCTTTTGGCAACACAACATGGACTTTGCAGTGGGATTTTTTCAAGTACTGTACGTGTTGGCCCTAGAGTGATGCATCCTCCATTTTTCAGGGAAATGGTAATTTTCAGAACAGTAGTTTTCCGAAAGTAATGTTTACGTGCGTAAAATCGGGCGCTAATATAGCACGCAGCAGAATATATTGCGCATCAGGAAATAACGCATGCGCGGGAAATAATGCAAAAAGACCGCTCATCACGAGTTAAATAACGCACAGAACATTGCGTCTTAATTATGACGCCTGTTCTTTTAGTGAATCAAGCGTTGTCACAAAAAATAAAAGGCAATAACATTTTTAACGCATGCTATAAATAGCGCTCGTTTTATCAATCTTTAGTGAATCGGCCCCTATGTGAGTTCTTCAATAAGTAGATGAAGCAGTAGTTGTAAAACGTTCAATCTGTTTTTATTAGCACATGATAAATAGTCTAATGCTTTTTGTGCCTGATAGGCTAACAGACACACCCCTGTCCATGTATCCTACTATTTATCCACACTATTTTACTATCTCTATTTTGCTATCTCATCAACCCTGTCGATTCGTCGTGTTGTTTGGGGGTGATCTTTGCCTCCTGTCTCTCCTTCTCTGACCATTAACACCACTGTCAAAACTTGTCATTTTTTCTTACGCGATATTGCCAAAATCCGTCCCTTTCTTTCAACTGCAACAGCTAAGCTGCTCATGCTTGCTCTCATCCAGGAGAGTACAGGCCCTTCCCCTGCTAAAGTCCTTATCGTGGCTTCCTATTAAACAAAGAATATCTTACAGACTCCTTCTCTTAACCTTCAAAGCCCTCCATTCCTCTGCTCCTCACTACATCTCTTCTCATTTGTTAATACATTCCTGGCCGACTCCTTCGTTCCTCGCAGAGCAACCGCCTGGTTGTGCCCCCCACTACTACTGCTGTTTCCCGCCTTAAACCTTTCTGCCTTGCTGCCCCTTACATTTGTAATGCCCCCCCTGATTTCCTCCGGAGAGAATCCTCCCTCAGTCTTTTTAAAACTAAACTTAAAGACTTTTGGAGCACTCGCACAGCACCTGATCTGGGACTAGCATTTATATTGTAGTGTCACTCACTGTGACCTACAGCACTTACATTTGCCTATTTGTGTCTGTTAGTTACCCTCCCATATAGATTGTAAGCTCTACGGGGCAGGGACCTCCATCCTCTTGTGTCTTTGACTCTTAACTTATTATTTATTTAATATTATATATTATATATTTAATTTATATATATTATTTATTGTTATACTTTGTATTTATCTATTATTATCTTAATAACCCCTCTGTTTGTATCAATGTATTCTACAGTCCAGTATTGCATACATAAGTAGCGCTTTATAAATAAAGATATACATACACAGTAGACTTATGTCGTTGAAAACACATACTCGATCTTCAATAAGGCCATTAAGTTGTAACCAAGTACTCACAGAAACTCTAAAACATTAAAAGGGTAACTATCATGAAAATCAAATTAAAATAGATAGATATGATGAAAATAGTAATATTCTGAAATGTATTTGTTTAAAAAAAAGCCAGTTGAAGTCATTGGTGAATGAAAGTGGCAACACCTTGTTGTGGTGTCATAAAACCACTAACAATGGTGGAACATGTGCTCCTAGCGCTTCCATATATATCTACTGGCTTTCTTCTGCCTCCTATTCTGAATCAAGCACTGTGGGCACTCCTTGCATTTCCGTATAGTTTTTCTGGGCACCATTGTCTTCCTTCTGCTTCATGTTCTGAATTAAACACTATTACACCTATAGATGTATGGGAACCCTGGCACTACCACCTCCTCCAACCCAGACAAAGCCTGCATCAATAAAAGAAGTGCAACAAAAGAATCAGGTGCACATATCACTCTCACAGCAAATGCTGGAAATGACACCCACCAGACAATTTACAGCGCAATTAAACCCAATTCATGTCAAAGTGTGAGCACAATCTGTTTTGACTCAGTCACAATTGTATCAGGTGCAATACCACATGCATGGAACATAAAGTCAATGACATCTGTAGTGTAAATAGATTAGTCGATAGTCAAAAAACATACTTCTGTATAAAGGGATCCTGACCAGAAGGGTATAGACTTCCCTGTACACACACTCACTAACCCTTTCTTCTCTATTCTTATAAACATAATATAGTGGTTATATGGCAATATGACATATTAGCATAAAAAGATCTGTGGAGAAGTATTTCTGCTAAAAAGAAAAAAGGGTTACTCATATAATATAAAAGGTTTAATGATATGATAAAAACATATTTGATGTACACTTTTTGACTTGTGAAGGGCTTACATCAAAACATCTTTCAAGTGTTCAATTTTTCTTCTGATTTTTTTCTCACAGCTATTGTTTATAAAAGAATCAGTTAACAAGTGGTTTGCTTTTCATTATAATTAGTGCAAAACCTTGTTTCCATGGATAAAGGTTGACAGTCAAATATTTTTTTTTTTCAATTTCTTTGTCAGGCAAGTTTCGCTAATCCCATGGAAACTGTATCCTTGGAAAACTGCATGGATGATCTGAGGTTCTGTTTATTTTAATCGAATACAAAGGATGGCATGGCGTAACATTGTAGAGTAGTGTAGCACACACCCTTAGGTGTCGGCAGTAGAAGTGGTGGGTCTGCGTTACCTAACCCAGTGACACCCCAAGTCCCCAGTAACCAAGCACACAAAAATGGCAAAGGATAGGAAAAAGGATTGGTTAGTAAAACTGTAGAAAATACTCGGCTGTTGCAGTTTTCTCCCCAGTGATGTAGCCTTTCCATATTCTTTAAGCTACACTCAGCATTACTGCTTGAAGAGGAACTGCCCCTGCTGACACTGATTTGCAAAGGAATAATATATAACTGTACAATCCTCATACTGCAATTCACCTGCTTTAGGATGCAGTTAATGGTGACAAAATCTGATAACACCTTCATGTACTGCAAATATACAGGTCAATGACCACCCCTTTCTTTTGAAATAGCAAAAACAGTTCTTCTATATTAAGCTATAGGGAATTAAAGATTTACTATTAGTTCAGCACATTCTGCACAGGTATAGGGATAAAATTCTTATTGTGCAAAGGAAAAAAACAAGTATTTTCTTATCCCTGGGCTTAGTGAACAATTCAGTTTAAAAACCCCCAACACCCTTCACTACCTTCACATACAGAAATGTTAGAATGTATAATACATAATTCCCTGTGGAACCATGATAGGGAACTCGCATCACCTCTTCACACAATGAATATGTCATCTCTGTCATGATATCCTCTATTGCAGTACCACAAGGAATTATATGTTATACATCCTAACATTTTGTATGAAAAGTTAATATGTGTCTCATCTCATGGACATAATAAACTTTTTAAATCATATCAATTAAAAGTATCTGGTTTGCTTCATGTAGGAATCATGCATTAGTGTCATATTACCAGGGACAACAAAAAAGCCACTCCTGGTAACTTTAAGTGGCGAAATTTCAATTTTTAAAACAGAATTTTGGGTGTAGTAGTGCAGAGAGTGCATTTGTGCTCCCTGCACTAGCGATATGGCCTCCCCTGTTCCACCAGTAAAAAGTTAAGCAGGCAGCGTTACTTTAGCCACATCAGGAGCTTTGCCTGGATTCTGTAAAAAGAACAATAAATATTATTGTTTATATTGCCAGTTTCTTGTCTGTTTCAGATGAGATTCCTCGCTTGCCTGTCACCTCTTCTTCACTTCCATATCATTCTAGTAAAAATGTTATTACCTAAAAGCAAACAAGGATTCAAAAAAGTCTCTTATGCCACTTATGTTACTGATGGCCAGAAAAAAGCCTAGGGCAGGCGTAGGTGGACTGTGGCTGTGGATTAGCTCCACAAGTCCCTATGGTATTAGGGTTTGAAACATAAATGACTTGTTATGGGTGGCTGAGTGGAACATTCGGCTTTAAAATAGACATTAGAATGTACTACAAATCAGCCAATGCCCACATGTTATTACTCTTCAGTGCATTTTCCCTCGGGTAATTTTTGGTCAATATTGGTGTCTCTTTTATTAGTGGTTCTGCTTTTTACTGTGCACGTAGGATCAGATGGACATACAAATCTTTTATACATAACATTCCAGACATATTTCCCTCATGAGGACTGGACTCATACTCAAAAAAATATAAATACTTTTGACAGAGATTTTTAATACTTTTATCAGTTGCTTTAGCAATATTAAAAGAATGCTGTATTTAAAACAAACACTGAGGCACAGCCATGAAATATCAAACATGGAGAATCCTAAAATATTTGTAGCTGGTCAATATTTTACCTATTTACCAACTTTTCTCTGAACGACAGAAAACTTTTTACATTTTTAAGAAGATACAGTAGCTGTGTCTGCTTCGAGCAGTGGAACAGAATCCTGTTTAATGGGTTCAGTTCTTCTCAGCAGCAATCCAGCATGCTGAATTAATAATTACTTGAAATTTGAGGCAGATTTATTAAAGATCGAATTGAGGGAGGTAAAAGGATTCCCAGCAGTTCATTTGCTTTTACTGTTTAACAGTGCTTCCCTGAAGATTAGGGGCTCCAATAATTAATTTAGAGTTAAAATAATTAATTTCAGCCTGTAAATTAAATTGTTAAATTAGAAGAAGACTGTTATATTTATAACTGGTGTGCATCGGTGCTTAAACAAAAGAATGTATAATTCATTTTTTAATTTTTTCTATCTTTTACAGACAGAGTCCTGTTATGCTTTATGTTTGCCATGCTTTAGTGACTTTTTGTGATCACAGTATCCCTTCAAAGATTGCAGTGTCTTTCTACTTGTTCCTGCAGCAATCAAGAATGTTATATGGGGCAGTTTAAAGTATTAAAAGAAAGGGAAATCTTTTTCCACTTTTTCTAACCTTGGACCATGATTATATAGTAAAAACATCTGTGCAAAGTTTGGGAACCCTGGTTTTCATAGTGTCTGAATGGCACCAATTTAAATTTCCCCACTGAAAGGTAACGAGTGACATCTGATTGGCGGTTGGAGGCTCCGTCCACTTTTTCTAACCAGGGACTGCAGTTACCCAGTGACTAACTCAGGGTCTTAGGGACCCAAGGATTAATAGTTAAAGAACGGCAGCAGTTTAAATTTAAACCAATAAAAGTCAATAGGTAAATTGTTATTGGTGGTTGGTGGGTGGGTGTCCACTTTTTCTAACCTTGAGTCGAAGTTACCCAGTGACAAACAGTGGGAACCCTGGCATAAATAGTGTGAGAATGACAGCATTTTAAATTTAAACCAATAAAAATTCAATGGATAAAATCTGATTGGCTGTTAGTGGCCCAACCCACTTTTCCTATTTTTGAACTGCAGTCCCCCAGTGACCAACTTTGCAAAGTTTGGGGACTCAGGCATACAAATTGTGGAACTGACAGCATTTTACACTTTGCCATTGAAAGCAAATAGGTGAAATGTGATTGGCTGTTGGAAAGTTGTAACTTTGGAAAGTTTAACAACCCTGGAATTAATACTTAAATAAAGGCATCACTTTAAATATAAACCAATGAAATTTAATGGGTGGAAAAGTGGCTGTTCGTGGCTCCACCCACTTTTCCTAAACCTGAATACGTAGTCAGCCAGTGGCTGTTTGTGCACAGTTTGGGAACCCTGACATAAATAGTGTGAGAAAAGCAGCATCTTAAATTTAAACCAAAGAAATTATATAAGTGAAGTCTGATTGGCTGTTGTTGGCCCTTCCCACTTTTTCTCATGTAGGAATGTAAACTTGAAATGTGGAACTGTTTGGGGACCCTGACATTAAACATGTGAGAATGGCTGCAGTTAAAATTTTGAAAGAAAATGTGATTGGCTTTTGGTGGCCCAGCCCACTTTTTCTAACCTTGAGTACATAGTCACCCAGTGACTGACTGTCTGTGCAAAGCTTGGGAACCCTGGCATCAAACCAATAAAATTCAATCTGATTGGCTGTTGGTGGTTCCACCCACTTTTTCACCCACTTTTTCAAAACTAAAACTGCAGTCCCCTAGTGACCAACTGTGAAAAGTTTGTGGACCCTGGTGTTAATACTGTGAGAATGGCAGCAGGTTGGATTTCCCCCATTGAAAGTCAATAGGTAAAATCTGATTGGCTGTTGGTGGCTCCACCCATTTTTTTTAACCTTGAACCACAGTTACCTGGTGCCTAACCCTGCAAAGTTTGGGGACCCCGGCGTTATTACTGTAAGAATGGCAGCAGGTTGGATTTCTGCCAAATCAATAGGTAAAATCTGATTGGCTGTTCACAGCTCCGCCCACTTTTGGGCATCCAGCATATTTTCATTCAGGCTGACCCCATGACTATGTGATTCAAATTTGGGGAGTGCAGCCTCAAAGCTGTAAGATTGGCAGTAGTTTCAATTTCCCCGTTAAAGTTAATGGGTGAAATTTGATTGGCTGTTGTTGGCCCCTCCCACTTTGGATCATTCAACAAATGTCGCTGTTTGATTTAGGGTGACCCCAAATCAAAGTCAATGGAAAAATTGGGGTGTTCAAAAGATGGGGGGCTGGATGAAGACGAAAAAGAAGAAGAAGAAATTTCAACCCAACATAATGAAATAATAAGAGCAGATGAGAGTACTAAAGTACTGGCTGGAGAGTACAAATTCAGGATTTGTTTTGGGATTCAACCAAATACCAACACAGAAAATGTGCAGTTTATGAGATATTCACCTCAGAATGGATCCCTTTGCCGAACCTTCCATTCATCAGGGGCCCTTTGCTGGTGGGGAAGGGATGGTTTCTTGTCCCCCAAAAACAGCACAGTTACCACTGTACCTTGTATGATATCACACATAGTGCAGGCACAATCAGCTATTAAATCATGTTCTCATGTGCAGTTATTTCCACAGGTTAACTCCAATTGGCTACATCTTCTGTTAATCTGCATTTGATCCCTCATCTGCTTTAGTGTGTTCCGACAGGGTGCTTAATTTCCACACAAACATCTTTTGGGGTGGTTAGAAGTCTGTTATCTGTAGGGGTTTATGTGAGTTGATGGAGGTGGAAGAAAAAGTTTATTACTTTTTTGTGTGTGTGTTGCTGTGTATGTGGGGGGCATGTGAGGAGAGAGCAACCTGTCATTCTCACGTGGGGAAGGGGAGGATGTGGGTGGAGTGGATTGTGCCTGCTTGGAGGAAGTCTGACACAGAGAAGGAAGGAGGCAGAGAGCTGCTATGTGAGAAAGGAGAAGTCTGCGATTCACAGGGAGGGAGGAGAGGTTTGCGGAGTGGTCTGTCACTTATGGGAAGAAATCTTGTCTGAGGGTTGGCTGGGTAATGGAGGGTTTGTGAGAAGAACTGTAATTTTTGGGGATGTGGGGTGCAGGTGAATGGCATTATTCAGAGGGAAAATTTATTCACTTTTGGGCAGGGTGTGTGTGGGAGTTGCTGGCTTGTCATGGGGTATTCAGAAAGAGTTGCATATTTGTATATATAAAAAAAAAGTTTCAAAGGAAATGCAAAGTAAAAATATAACAGATATATAATATTCTGAATCTATTTACCTATGTCATAAACAGTAATGCACACAAGACAGCAGCCAATGAAAGGTAGAAATCAAGTAATGACCATTGAACTTATGTAGTTAGTTAAAGTGCATAAGCACCCAATGAATTACCAGGTTAGGGAAGTATCATTGTCCAATTAGAAACATGCGAGGGCAAAGCCTGGGAGTGGTGATGTTAGCATATAGGAAGTTCTCAGTGTGTCAGGTTCAAAATAGGCCACTCCACGGGCAGCAGAAGATGTTTTTGGTGGGGAGGGGGGGGGCAGCAGGTGAAGGGTTTGCAGAGTGTAGCGCGCCACTTAAAATGTTGACACCCCTTCTTTTTATGGCCACACCCACTTTAATTTGTGTTTTGAACAAATTTTCAGGAAAACCAAACATTTGCTTAGTCTGGTAACCCAAGACAAACTGATTGTAAGATTACAACTGCAAACACATTATACCATGAGAGGAAATTAATATTGGAACCCAAAGTCCATTTCATTTAGAGGCTATGTAGTACCCCCACCCATTGGTGCATTGGTAATGCTGAAAATTCAAATATCTCTCACTGCATTGATCCTTTTTCTGCTAAGACAGCTATAATATATTAAAATGTATATTCCCCCCAATACCAATGCATCAGCATTAAAGGTCCATAATTACATATAAACATAGTAATTTAGGTTGAAAAAAGGCACACATCCAACTTTTGCTCTAAGTGAAACCTGTATAACTGCTAGTTGGAGGAAGGAGAAAAACCCATCTAAAGCCTCTCCAATTTGCCTGACTTCAAGAGGGCAATCGGACCAGTCCCTGGATCAACTTTAACCCTTTTACTGCCAACGACGTATGGCGTACGTTGTTGCAGTAAAAGGCTTTATCTGCCAACCACGTGCGCTGTACGTTGTTTGGCAGATGAAGGTACTCTCTGCAGAAGCGTAATGTGTCGCTTCTGCAGAGAGCTTTTAGCGATGACAGCCCCCTGGGCGATGAGCCAGGGAGGCTATCATGTCGGCCCTGCGACGCAATCATCACAGGGCTGACCCCCCAAGCAGCAGGCGCGATTGCGTTGCGTCTGCTGCTTGGTCTTCACTTCCTGTTTCCCCCCCAAGTGCCGGCCCACAGATGAGGACTGCAGCAGGAGGTCCAGGACTGCGATCCCTGCTTTAGGACAGGTAAGGTGGGTTTTTTTGTACTTACACACACTCACACTAGCAGTTTTTTTTTTCATTTTGCACACTTATATAAACTAATATACACACTTACACACTGTCACACAACTTTTACACATGTGCACACATGTATACACAAACACTTTTTTTTTTTTAATTGATTTTTTTTTTTCTTACCACTTTGTTTTTAGTTTCTTTTCCCTATAGCGTGACGATTGGATCAGGTTTTCTGACCACTAATTACACTGTCATGTGACTTATTTTGTCGTTTCACTAATTTGCACAATTTTTGTGGTTTTATTGCATTTTTATCCCTGTATTAGTATTCCTGATCTGTTTTTAGCATAGCGTTGCCATGTGTAACTTTGGTGTAGTAAAATAACTTTACCTATTTTGAATTCATTAGAATGTGTACTTTCCAAAAATATATGGTTTTCTGGGGGTCTCTGTATAATTAGGGGGTGTTACGGCACATAATACGCTGTCAGGGGGCTCTGTGCAAAGGCTGAGTTGGAAGGTGAGAAATCCATATGCGCTATTTTCATTTTGGGGTCAGTACATACTGAAGACTTTGGTATGTCTATGCATATTGGGCATCAAACTGTTCAGTAGACCTTAGGTGTTCCTATTTGGGGTGATTTGCCTCTGTATGCAAGAAATTGTGTGAAATAAATGCGGCAAGTTGTCTGAAATGTCATAAAAATCAGCAAACAGGAAAGCTTTCCGGCTTGGTACTTTGGAGTAAAAAGAAATGTGTACCCATTATAGATTCAGGGGAATGTGTACTTTCCAAAAATATATGGCTGTCTACTTTTTTTGTACCATTATCCCACATAAAGGATGTAAATGTGTTGATTTTGCAGGAGCTGAAATGATAGATCATATGGGGGTATGGGAGATAAGATGCTGCAAAGTGGAAGCTTTGAGGGGATTTTTGGAAATGTCATCAAAATTGCTACATTTAGAAAAGCTGTGCGGTTTGGTACTTTGGAGTAGAAAGACATGGGTACCCATTTTAGATTCGGGGGAATGTGTACTTTCTAAAAATATATGACTTCTTGGGTGAGCGTACTTTTTACTAGCTTTATCCCACATATAATGATGTAAATGTGTTGATTTTGCAGGAGCTGAAATAACAGAAATGATTGATCATATGGGGTATGTTCCCATTGGGGCCCCTACATGCCACATACTTAGGTAAACCTATACATATTTGGCATTAAACTGTTCAGTGGACCCCTGGCGTTTATATTTATGGTGTTTTATTTGGTTACTTTATGACCTATAGTAGATAAGATACTATAGACTGGAAGCTTTGAAGTAATGTTTGTAAAAATTTCACAAATTGTGAGTAAAACCAATAACTTTAGGAAACCATTGCGACTTGATAGTTTGGAGTAGACAGACAGTTGTGCCTATTCTGGATTCCCCAGAATCTGTTCTTTCCAGAAATGTGTAATTTTCTGGGATAAACTTTCTGTTAGTGGAATTTTTGGCCTTGAAATCTAAAGTATGCAGCTTTCTGGAGCAGTGATTTGGAAATTTGATAGTGTACTGCTGGGAGTTTTTGACCTATACAAGTGAGAAATCTTCATAAAACTATATATATTTGGTATTGGCACGTTCAGGAGATAGGTTACTTTCCAAATCATTTAGAAGCCTATATCTTGTTACAGAATTCGATTTACTCTACCAAATTTTGAAAGCTTAGGTTGTCCTGAAAAAAACATTATATTGTTTTCCTGGGTAAACTAAAAGTCCCCCCAAGGAAAGGCCTCCTAAAGTGAAACAGTGCACAATGTTCAAAAACTGTCTGGCAATACAAGTTCCGCTTTGACCAAAACGGCTGGCAGTGAAAGGGTTAAACTTACTCCATACAGCCCCCAGAAAAACACACCTGTTCTCTGAACAGCAGCTCTTTTACTGAGTTCCTTGTATAGCATGAAGCTCTCTAGACTATAATGACCTCAAAGAGCTGCCTACTACATGCCCAATTGTTTTTAATTGGAGGAGAGGCTGCGAGCATGCCCAGTAGACACCTCTTTGGGGTCTTCATAGTCAGAGAGAGAAGGAGTCAAGCAGCTGTAACCGGTGATTTATGCTGCTTGACACTTGACATTGCGTTTCCTTGGTCTATCTGTCTGTGCCTTACTCAACAAAACTGTATATGAAAGCCCTGATGACATACTGTATAAAGCTATTACTAAATACAAACAAATGCATGCAAGCAAACACATACACAATTTCCCCTAAAAATTACAGTTCAGTATTGGGGCCCATAATATATATTATACACTATATATATATATATATATATATATATATATATATATATATATTGAGACTACCCCAGAATGCTCGGGACCTGGGGTTTTCCCGATAAGGGATCTTAATTTGGATCTCCTACCTTAAGCCTTAGAAATAAAAATTTTAAACAGTAATTATACCCAATAGGATTGTTTTGGCTTCAATAAGGATTAATTATATCTTAGTTGGGATCAAGTAGAAGATACTGTTTTATTATTACAGAGAAAAAGGAAATTATTTTTAAAATTTGAATTATTTGCTTATAATGGAGTCTATGGGAGATGGTCTTTCCTTAATTCGGAACTTTCTGGATAATGGGTTTCTGGATAAGGGATCCAATACCTGTACTGTAGCAACATACCCTCCCTGAATACCTGTATGAGCGAGTCTCAAACTGCCTGCTTGCCAATTTAATAATTTGTAGCATTTGTACAACTGTAATGTTTTGCACTACACTTCAAGCTGTCTCATATATGGGGAAGGTAAAATAAATATTAGTTATGATAATAAAGTGTGTACTGTCAATGATCATATAGACAAATAACCGGAGTGCATAAATGTGAAAATAAAAATAAATAATGGTGCAATAACGTTTAAACGTAATCCCTAAGTGAAACTCTCACCCAGAAAGAGAACAAGTGCTCTCTTTCTGGGTGAGAGTTTCACTTAGGGATTACTTTTAAACGTTATTGCACCATTATTTATTTTTGTTTTCACATTTATGCGCTCCGGTTATTTGTCTCTATGAACTTTATGGGACCCAGTCAAAGGGGTTGATCTGAAGAGGAGCTGCAAGACTACGTACACTAATTTTGATTGATTGATTTTCACATTCATCTAATATCACTACATCTAGAGTGCTGAGAATTGGGTATTGTATATACCATACTACAGATTTGTACTGTCAATGAGATTGTCCTATATTTCAATTAATATTTTCTGTCTTTGAGCTGAATAAGTCCTTTAGAGCTGATTTCTGTTTAGGGCACCCAGAGACCGCCCCCCCCTGTATTGTTGGTTTAATAGATTTTCAGTAGATTTTGTTTCATGGTTTCTTTTCCTTTTCTGGTAAAGCATCTGATTTGGATACTGGCCCTCATATATGAACTGGTTAAAAACACTGCTTACAGTGCGTTGTTGTCTCTGGGACTATGGCCTGAGCAATGCTATTGTTAGGCAATCTTAGCAGCAGTTATTGAGGAATACAATAAATATCTGGTGCTAAAGCCACTAATAATACGACACTACAGGCTCAAAATACCGAGCACTGCAGGCAATCTGTAAGTCAGCCCAGTAAGTCTAGTTCCAGTTCATTTAAACCAAGCAAGACATCAGCAAACAGAATTTATATCTTGCCTTTTTATTGTAGGCACATGCTACCCTTTATTTAAGAGCATTAAATAAAAGGGCATATTAAAGTAATAAAAATCTATGATACAAAAAAAAATTGTGTGTGTATATAAATATATATATATATAGTTCCAACACAGGTAGCACTCCACCTAAAAGGGGTCACTGCCTGGGTGCTGATGCAAAATAACAAAATCCAGTTGCAAAGAGGCTAGCACTCACAGGACTTCAGTAAATCTTAGTCAAAAATAAAACAAAAAAGGATCTAACAGAGCAAGATATCTTACATGGTTTTTATTAATCCGATGTTGCAGCTCCACACAGGAGCTTTCCTTTTTTGTTTTATTTTTGATTTACTGAAGTCCTGTTAGTGCTAGCCTCTTTGCAACTGAATATATATATATATATATATATATATATATATACTGTATATACTGTATATATTTTTTAATTTTTTTGGATCATAGACTTGTTATTGTTATTTTACCACTTTTTAACCATTACTTTTTTCACTTTTTTTATAGAAATTAGTAAGGGGGAGGGACGGGTTATAAAAACATAGATTCCGACATGAAAATATTGGATCGCATTTTGACATAATGCAAGAACAAAAATTCAAAACTTAATTGCTATATTACAGTACCAGACTTGGAGCTTTTGCAACATACATATGTAAGCAATTCCCCATCCTCTTGCACCCTTTTCCCACTGGCTGAAAGATAAATAAGTACAGGTATCCTTTTTATTTAAAGTATATGCAAAGTAACTAATTCTGTATTGTGTTCCTGCTAAATATACATATTAATATTACCTCCTCACCCCAAGATAAATTTTTGCTTAGGCATTGGGTCAGCACCTGCTAGGAGGGCCCAATGCAATGGGCAGGGTTATCCAGTTGAAGTGCTAATTAGACTGATATTTGAGGGCAATCTATAACTACAGGGTAGCTTTTATGACAATACTTCCTCTTTCTACGACCTAGTTAACCTAGTTATGTGTTATGGGCAACCCTTTAAGTTGCTGGGTTTAAACCCCAGACATGAAGCCTCCTGGATTGTGGGTTATGATATGTAAGTGTGACTTCACACAGTCCATCTGTTGGTAGATTTTAGTTATGATTTATTACACCATGCATTGTATTTTGTCTAACAAAAGTCTCTACTTTAATTCCTAACACAGAATAATTGACTGTTTGCGGGACTTTGCTTCTTCTGATTGGCAGCTGGCTGGGTTGTTGTGCCAGGCACTATGGAATTTTCATGAAAATCTAGAATATGCAGAGCCATGCTTTGCAGCTAAAGAGGCTGTTTCTCTCCTGGAATTGCTGGCATATCTACTAGGTGAGAAGGGAGTGGGAGAAAGCAAACATCCTATAAATATATCAAACATGTTTTCATGTATTCTGCAAAGAGACTTATGTGTAGAGGAGAGGGAATAGTAGTTCACTATATATCAATGAATGTCTGGGTATTTATTAGACATCTCTTCCTGTCTATTATCAGCACTAAATCTGGGCACTCACCAATATTATCGTACCAAACAAGGTTTCGTACATTATTTGGTGCATGTATGGTGGACATGATGATCTTTAACCCTGTATTTTCTCCCATTATAAAAAGCCATCACTTCATGGAGCTGATAACATACACATGTAGTTATGGCTCACCTTGTTATCCAATGGCCTCTTTTCCATTCTGTTCCCTTTCTGTCTAATCTTTTACTTTTGCGCTTTACTTTTTTATAACACTTCTTTCAAGGTTACTTTTCCTTTTTTTTTTCCGTTTCTGCAATGTTTCCTTCTAAACCTAGCCACATTATTTAGCCATTTTTGTTCTTTTCCCAATCACACTTCTCTACACTACACTTAAACTCTTCTTATGTCCCCGTTCTTTTCTCTTTTCCCCTTATGCTCTTTTATTTGTTCTCTCCTTGTTGTCCCCTCTGCACTTACATAATTCATTTTTCACGTCTTTCTTCTCTTTATTACTTTTTTTCTCTTCTTTTCAGTTCTCCTTCAGTTCCCAGAACTGATCCAAGTTGCTTGCCTCCCCACCCACCGCATGTCCAAAAGCCCCCTGAAGCCCACCCCCACTGCCTGTCCCTCTCCCATCCAAGCTGCCTGATCTGCCTGCCCCTTCCTCCCACCCGATACCTGCCCATCCTGCCTGCCAGACCTGCCCAATCCACCTGTCCCTCTCGTGCTCGAGTGCCCGGTCCACCTGCCCCTTCCTCCTGCCCAATTCACCTGTCCCTCTCCTGCACCAGCTGATATTATTTGCTGATAATGGAGTCTATGGGTGATGGCCTTCCTGTAATTTGGAACTTTCTGGATAACAGATCCCATACCTGTAGTGGAATGTTCAAGGATTATCAGTGATATATAGTTACCAAATGAACACTAACATGAATATCAGCAATAAGTTAGGAAATGAAAGCAAATATAGTATTTGGTAATGGAGATAACTGCACTGGTACATCATGTATAATCAGAGCCTATGTGTAATTAGAATTATAGCTTAGTAATTAGAAACAATACAAGTGTATTATGTTATCTAGGAAATGATTTATAAAGAGCAGAGAAAATATAAAGTAGCTTGGTATTGAATAGGTAAGTTTTCAAACATTTGGCATAATTGATATAGGGACAGCAGACACATGCCATTCCTGGCTGGTGCAAAATGCCTCTGAATAACAACAATAACAGCTCCTATTCTGTTCTGCCAGTGGTGCAAATGGCATTACTAAGCAACAACACATTCTGTTTTAACCTGACACAAGACTCTTTCCAACAGTCTAGATATTGCAGCCATCGACACGTAAGCACAGGTGGCTCAATTAGAGGCTGAATCATTCTAATTGGTCTAACAGATTTTATAAAGGCTTCCCCATTAGCCAAACAGCTTGTGGTAAACAGGAAGTGAAAGCTGGTAAACATCTCACAA
The DNA here is from genome assembly GCF_000004195.4 of Xenopus tropicalis. NCBI lineage: Eukaryota > Metazoa > Chordata > Amphibia > Anura > Pipidae > Xenopus > Xenopus tropicalis. The sequence goes on along the minus strand of NC_030681.2, from coordinate 81,785,929 downwards.
GTTATACAACAAATAAATATTGCATCTGACAGAGAGAAAAGTATCATTTCGCAGGTTCCTCCCTGTAAATTCTTTTAATGAGAATACAATAAAGACGCAGAAAATAAATATATTTCTAATCTGTCAGTAGGATGTCCATGAAAAAAATCACAGATAGCAGAAAACAAAATTGGATACCAGCATCACAAAATCAGAGAGAAAATGTGCTTTTCTTCCAAATAAATAGGTGGTTATTATTCATCCAGAAAATATTTTTATTATTGTCTTTAAGAGGTATAATGAAACAAAAGGGTGCAGCCAACCAGTGCCACCATACCTGAACCTGGGACAATGAAGGGAAGTTTGCACTGTATACCAGAAACCATAAAAGTAACTTTCCTCTCAAGGGCAATGAGCTGGCTGTAAGATGTCACAACATAGTAGAAATAAACCAACAGAATGGTAATAGAAAACTCTAGCAATAGAGAATGGCACTAAATAGCAATACAGCTAAACAATATGCAGTGATAAAATAACATACAACATAAAATGCTGAATGCATTTGGCTTTACAGGACGGCAGTTAATTGTTTTCTATGAATATTACAGAATATTGTCTCTTTCTGTTCCGCAAATCTGGTTGATAGGGTAACTGACTGGCAACAGAAACATACAGATTGATTGTGTAAAGGGGATGGATATTTTATTTTCCCATGAATAAAACAGTATGAATTCTGCAAGATTTCCCTAAAAAATGTAAAAATCAGCTATGGCTAGTGATGAGAGAAATTTTTCATTTGTGATTTGTGTTGAAATTTGTTGACAATTGGGTAAATGGGCAGGTGAGTGGGAAAATAGGTGGGGAGATGGGTAGGTGGGGTAAGTAAATGGGCAGGTGAGCGGATAATGGGTAGAGAAGAGGTGGGCCTGTTTGTATAAGAAAAATCGGGCAGCGGAGAAGATAAGGAAAAAGAGGGATTTATACGGCAAGTTAAATTTATGATACTGGCCCTGGCTCTAGCTGGTGTTTTACTGGCTAGGCCTGGCAAATGCTGGTTGGGAAGCAACTCTAAACATGAATGCCTGGCCACAGTGTTGCTCTGTGCATGGACCTAAGGTGTCCCTTAGCATCCCTTACTGCAACTACACTTGTGTTTTAAAGCAGCCACTGGACCTGCAGACCTGGGAAAAAGTTTTATCAGGCAATATTGCTTTAAAGGAGAAGGAAAGGCTAATAAAGAGGTAATCTGAAGCTGCAGGCATACCTTCAGTTCTCTCAATAGTGCCCTTAAGTCTCCCCATATTTCTCCAGTTCAGATGATCAGAAGCCAAAAAGGGAGAAAAAACACTGAGCTGTGTAAAGAAAGTTCCCATAATGCCTCACTCCTGCACCAAGAGCAAGACCAGTGTACATGCTCAGTGTGTAAAACTATGAGTCAGCTTACTGCTGATTGGTTTAGATCCACATTCATAAGGGAGGAGGGGAGGGGAGCAGGAGAGGGGAGAGAGCAGAGAGCTGCATGTCTCTGACAGAGGAGAACAGACACAACAAATATTTTGACAGAGAAGTCAGTACAGCGTTTCTGTGGGTGCTTATGGCTGTATTTACATAGACCTTTCTGATAAAACTTACTTAGTTTTTACCTTTCTTTCTCCTTTAAGCACAGATTATTTACTTTGTAAAATGCAAAAGGAGACTTTACAAAAGATTTGTATTCCCTTTGAAATAAACACTCAGAACATTATTGTTTATTTCATTATGCAGTGGCCTTTTATATTTGCAGTGTTGCTCACTTCTCCCTATATTAGGTATGCATGGAGTGAACTATAAATTAGGACTATGCAAACCATTTCTGTGACAAGGCAATCTTTCAGCTTTATTACCACGCAGATGGTTTTCATCTGATAAGTCTATTTCCATATTTGCATAGCAAAAACATATTTGTACAATATTTTGAGGCTTTAGTAAAGACTAATATATATTTCAAATGTATAATTAATACTTGTCAGTTATTGATTTTTGTATTACTGTGGCATTTAACCCAAGACATGCTGGTAACTGCAGTTTGATGAGCAGGTACAAGTAAATAGTGATAAGCAAATCTGTCCCATTTCGCTTTTCTGAAAAATTTGCTAACCAGTGAAAATACACGAAACATATTAAAGTCAAGGGCGTTTTTCTGCAGCGACTTTTTTCATTATGCTTTTTTTTGCGGCCATTGGTGTCTGAGGGCATTTTTTGGCAGCGAAACCTGGTTAAAAATGTTGCACATCATAGTAATAAGAACTGAATAAACATTATTTTAAATCTCATTGACAATGAATTTAATAGTACTTATTTACATCTGCAAGTACATTGGACAACTTGCATTTTTGGCCTCATTGAGTAGCAAGTAAAACCACTTTTATTAAAGGTACTTGCATCAATATGTATTCTTTGCACTTCTATATAGCTGCACTCAGCACTGCTTTATCCGTCCTGCCTTCCTATTAGTGCAGGGGAACTCTGGAGCTACCGCCACCTCTGTACCAAGCAGTAGCTCCAGGGTTCCCTCAGTGCCCTGAAACACATCACTTGCACACGGAAATAAAGCCAGACAGACTTCAGAAATATTCTGCGCAATTTGCATCAAAGCACACTTGCAGTTGTGTCCATTCTGACTGCTGGCATAGCAGAACGGCATCAAGAGAATTGCCTATTTGTGTCTGCAGTGACACTGGAATTGTGGGAAAAAAACATAGAAACTCAGCTCTAGCTTTCTGCTTTATTTTTTTCACCTAACCTCCTCTCCTGAGCTCAGCTCAAACAAAGAAGAACTTTCATTAAAGACAGTTCCTGTGTGAGCCTGCATTCTTGATGAAATATATGCTGTTGTCTGTGTGTGTGTATGCTGTTTGCAGATTTAAATGTATCTGATTATGTATCAGAGTAAAAATGGGCACCGGGTGAAAGCTGCTATTGGCTTTAGGAAAATGTGATGGTGCTGGCAAGCGGAGGGGATATATGCAGTACACATGATGCCATTTGGGTGGGCGAGGTGTGCCCAACTGATATACATTGTAGGCAAATGTAGGCTATACATGTCCTTTAATGGGTTAATAAATATAATCAAAGTTAATAAATAAATATACTATTATATTAAAAGCAATGAATAGAGCTAACAATCATATGTGCTCGCTAAATTAATATTTACACTTCTAAAAGGAGCCACAAAATTAGGTTAAATCTATTTTAGTAATGAAGTGCAAACGCTTAAATGTAGCCCTCTCTTCATAAGCTTCTGCTCCTACTCTGCCTGTCTAATACAATCAATTTAAATATATATAAGATTTTTTCATAGGAAAATTTCATCCATCGCTACTGCTGAGTGATTCCACTGATTTGAGTATTTCCATATTTTAAGAAGCAACTCTGAGAAGGAAATCCAGATATGCAGAAACTTTTGTCTGTTTGAAGTTTTGGGAAAAAAAATGTAGAAAATGTAGAAAAGCTTATGTTATAAGTCATAATGAGTACATTAGATTTGTTTCTGTATTAATGTTAATGTTTTATAGATTAAGATATTTAGTTATCGATGAGCTGGCCTGTATTATCTGCAAATTTAATTACATTTTTTACTTATAGTGATGAAAGGCAGAGTTACTCAGGAGAATCTGTCCCGTTTCCCTTCGCCAAAAAATTCACAAAACTGTGAAAAAAATTGCAAACTGAAATACAAATAAATGCTGCGTGTCAAAATAAAATCCATGCCTGGCAAAATATTTCGCTCATCACTATTACTTCAAAAGAAAAGCCCAAACCCTCTCATGTGATATAAATCATTCAGGCATTTAAGGTTTTTTGTATTTTTTTAAGTGGGCGGAGCCACCAACAGCCAATCAGATTTTACCTATTGACTTGAAATCCAACCTGCTGCTATTCTCACAGAATTAACACCAGGGTCCCCAAACTTTTCACAGTGGTTTTTACTATATAACTGTGGTCCAAGGTTAGACATGTGGGCGGAGCCAACAACAGATCAGATTTCATTCAGTGACTTCACGTTTTTCAACCCAACATGAAGTTTGTTCTCAAACTTCCCTTTCTAGTTGTTTTTGCTATGTCTTTGCAAAACTGTGATCGTGGCACAGGGACAAAACTTAGCTAAGGGGTACACAGTAGGAAAAATGTTAGGCAGAGAAAGCACACTAATAAGCCATTTATATCTCAAAAGGGACAGGAAAAAATTAAACATATTTGTAAAGAACAAGTATTATGCATTCACTAATTTGGATGCACATTTACATCAGTGACAGTTCCAAATGATTGCTTGAGTAAAAGTTACACCAATAATTTATAAAGATTTCAAAGTTGTGAACAGCTGCTGTTGGATTTATCTAAGAAATGTAATTACCATCACATTTGAGCATTGATAGTGTATTTATTGTACTTTGTTTAAAATAAATAATACATTTTGAGTTCAGTTGTGTATGTACTGTACAGGTATCGGATACCTTTTCTGAAAACCCATTATCCAGAAAGTTCTGAATTACAGAAAGGCCATCTCCCATAGACTCCATTTTAATCAAATAATTCACATTTTTTAAAATGGTTTCCTTTTTATCTGTAATAATAAAACAGTACCTTGTACTTGATCCCAACTAGGCCACATGATTCCATATTGGAAAATTCCCACCTAAATGGAAAAAATATTTGTTTTGTATTTGTACAGGAAGAAAACATTTTCATGTGTGTTGATATGGGATCTCTTATCTAGAAAGGTCAGAATTACAGGAAGCCTACCTCCCATTTTAAGCAAATAAATATAGTATTAAAAAATTGTTTCCGATTTCTCTGTAATAATAAAACAGTACCTTGCACTTGATGGTAAGTAAGCTGCTTAAATCCATAATGGTGGTCCTACTGGGTTTATTTAATGTTTTTTTTGCAGATTTGGAGGTTGATTTACTAAAACTCTATTTCTCTCATTTTTTTTTATTTTTAAATTCAAATAAACTCATTTCCACAAATGCCTGATATTTATCAAAAAGTCTAAAAGCACATGCGGAAAAAGTTGCAAAAACTTCAAATTTTCCGACTTGTCGTGTGATAACTGTAACATTTTCATATTGTCGCACAGAAGCCAGTATCAAAAATCCAAAACCCTCTAAAGTTTTGAAGATCTTCCAGGGAAGGGACATCTACCATTGATTTCTACATGATCTTGACAAGTTTTAGATGGACTATTTTCAGATTCAGAATTGCCCCAGTGTTGTCACATAGTAAATCTTGATGTACGGAGATTCAAATTACAGAAACATTACTTATCCAAAAAACACAGTGTCCCAGGCATTCCAGATAATAGATTCCTTACCTGTATTATGATTACATTAAATAGCACTTTCCTTTGGTGCTGCCCAAATCTCTACTAGAAGGGGAAACTAAACCGAACATTAAAGCTGTTCCACTGCCCCCCTCACCCCATAGTTTTTTTTGCAGAATTTGAGGAAAAACTTGACACATGGGAACCATTCACCAATGAGAATTCTACTGATTAAACTTGATTATGTTTTTTGCATCAACTTCTACAGAGAACTAGGGAGTGCTGTGTGGTAGACTTATGATTGGGTTTAGTTGCCTGTTAAAGTCAGGCAATACATGAAATACATTTTTTCAAATAAATCTACAGAGTGTTCATTCATTTTTATTAAAATATTTCAGACTCTCTCTCTGTACAGCATTTGTGAATCTTGATGTTTTCTTAAGTGGAAGTCTAATTCAGGCACTTTCTTCCTGGCAACCGGCAATGTACTGAAATACGGATCATTAGGCATGATAAAATGACAGGGCTCATGTCTCTTTTGAAGTACAGACTGAAAATGTGAGCTGTATTACTTTTAAGTAATAGCTAGAGGACTATTTAGGAGGAATACAAATTGAGTGAAGTAATTCTGTCTGAGGATTCACCTATGCTTCAGTTAAAAAAAACTAAAGAGATACAACAACATGAAGAAATGTGTAGCAGGTACAGAAGCTAGAGGAGTGGCTTGTATAGGTCTATAAATTAACTGATGCTTTGAGAACATGCAGCTGCTGTGTTATTTACTCTGGGCACTTTAATCAACTGCAGAGATTATGACTGTTTCATTCTATTTCCAGTAGAAATATTAGCTCTCAAGTGAGTCTTACTGCAGTATTGAAGACCACACACCAATGCATCCTTTTGCTTGGCATTTAAAATTATCTTTGATGATGTTTTTCTAAAATTATCATTATACCTATCATCAGTTTGAACATGTGTTACTTTTACTATCTAATGACTTGGAATCAGTATCGGTGAAGGAAGCTCTGTGGATCAGACTAATGGGACCAACTGAAGTACAGTATATTTGACATAACTTGTTTTGCCCATCTGCTGGATTAAAGGATCATTAACATCAAAAAATGTTGCCATGTTGCCCTGCTCTAATAGAAGTTGTGCGTTTGCTTGAAAGGCTTACTATAGTTTCTAGCAGTGCTGGCCAATTGGAGGCCCAAGGGCCGCATCCAGCCTACATCACCCCCCCATGTGTGGCCCCCCACTTGTCTGGCTGCTGTGACTGCACTCTACCTGTCTGGCTACTTTAAAAGCCTATCAGTACTGAGATTAATTGGCTCAGGCTTAGACTGTAAGTGGCCACATTGTTCACCTGTTCACACCTCACACAGACTGTAGGAGCATACTCTGCCTGCACTGTGCTGCCTGTGTGCGCCATACTGTCCCTGCCCTATGTTGCCTGTGTGTGCCATACTCTGTCTGCCCTACTTTACCTGTGTGTGCCATACTTTTTCTGCCCTACTCTGCCTGTGTACGCCATACTCTGCCCTATGCTGCCTGTGTATGCCATACTCTACCTGTGTGTGCCATACTCTGCCTGCCCTACCCTGCCTATGTATGTCAAACTCTTCCTGCCTATGCTGCCTGTGTGTGCCATACTCTGTCTGCCCTACTCTACCTGTGTGTGCCATACTTTGTTTGCCCTACTCTGCCTGTGTGTACCATACTTTGCCTGCCCTGTCTGTGTGCCATACCTTGCCTGCCTTGTTTGTGTGTGCCATACTCTGCCTGCCCTGCCTGTGTATGCCATACTCTGCCTGTGTGTGCCATACTTTGCCTGCCCTGTCTGTGTGCCATACCTTGCCTGCCTTGTTTGTGTGTGCCATACTCTGCCTGCCCTGCCTGTGTGTGCCATACTCTGCCTGCCCTGCCTGTGTGTGCCATACTCTGCCTGCCCTGTCTGTGTGTGCCATACTCTGCCTGCCCTGCCTGTGTGTGTGCCACAATGCATTGAAAGAAAAAACCTTAACAAAAAATCCTTATTTAGACCTATGAATTTGGTGCGAGGAAAACCCAAGTAGAAATGAGCACTGACTACGCTGCATTAGGGAAAGTTTTGATTCAATCAGTCAGTGACTCCATACATGTGCTGATGGGATCATTGGCCAAACATATTTCTTTTAATGATCTTAAGCAAACATTTCAGAATTAGACTAATCAAAACAATTCTGAATGGGCACACAGAGTCACAGGAGGCCAGTTCAGTAAAGAAACACTAATCGTCCAACCTGATTTGTAACATGCTTGACACATGTGCTCATGGGAAGACAAGCATGGCTAATTCCTATAGGCTTTATGATTGAAAATCGAAATATTTCATGTTTAAAAAATAACTTTTTTAAAGCAGTTTTATGATAGAAGAAGGTAGGTTTACTTTAACTTGTTGCCTGCTAAAAAAAATCATTTGAGTCTCTGGGATAGATCATTATTTAAATGTGTTTGCCTTTTGTCATCAGGGCTGTAATAATGAAAACAGGACCAGCAGTTATTGGGATATTCCTGAGTATAAGCAGGAAAGTGTGGTTCAACTAAATGTGCCATGGCACATTTAGTTGAAGGGGTCCTTGTTACTGGGGTCTTGGGCCTAATTACTACCAAAGTAGCATCTGCATATAAAGCATATTTCCATACTGTATATAGGTTTCTTTCAGGTTTCTTCCCACACTACAGAAATATATAGCTATTTTAACTGGCTGTGCCCGTGCTCACTCACAGGATATGTAAGCACTGAATGTAGGTTGAACACAGCATGTTGTGTGAGTACAGGTGCTTACTCTTCTTCCCTGTGTTGGAACACAGAGGAACATACCGGAGAAAAACACAAAAACAAATGTTTGTGAGTGCGATCCCTTAAACTCTCTAAACCGATTTTAGTTACCAAATTATGTTATGATGAACATATACAGCACTTCACACATTTGAAAACTGACACGTTTGAAGTGTTACAAATGACATTTAGCGAAATAAAACATTCTGTTCTAAGCCTGTACTGCTTCAAAAATTGATGAAATTGGCAGTCCACTAAACTAAATCATAACTCTGAATACTTTATTTGGTCATTTACCATGGCCATATAATTTCAAACTTTGCATCTGCATAACTTTATAATTTTCATTTCTATTCTCAACTACCACAATATTTTTTTTTGTACTATATTTTCTTCTAAACCAGCACATAGATGCCACCTAGATTCTGAAGGAATACTATACTGCTTTGGACAGAAATCAGAGAAGTTTGGGTGCAAATTCTATGCCTTTCACTTGAGTGGATAAGCTAGGTTTCAGGTGCCAATTACTGACAGGGTGATGGACCTGTTACTGCAGGTGACTATTGAGAGAGGCTTAATTCATGGTGACTCTAGAAAAATATGTTAAGTCATGTCTGACACGACAACATTATTGGAGGTTCTGTTCTGACATAATGCTGCATAATTATTTTGTCAGACTTTATTTACATCTGAGCATCTAAGTATACATATATTGAAACCTACGACTACCACAAAACTGCATTTAATAAGCAGAGAAAAGTGAATCTAGGAAGATTCAATAGGAAATTACCCACTGCAATATGTGTCAAATGGTGGAATCTTTTACAGTGTTCTTTTGAACGACTTCTGAAATTATCCCTAAACGGGCTGATCCCCTGACTCTTTAAATCAGTGTTCTGTTTCTTAATGTCGGTTAACCATCTTTTATTTGCTCCTCATAATGTTGTGGTAACATTTTTACGAAATATATACAGTCATGCCAAACATTTTATGACTTAAGCAGATTACATAAATATTTATTTCACAAAATGAAAATTCATAGGACATCTCTAGATGTATTTATTTTGCATTCAGTTCAGTAAATTAAGCAAAACTCTCCATAAGTTTATACATCATTCTATAATTAAAAAAGAAATCAAGAGTTGCCGGGCACAAGAACTTAGATATGTTAAAAAGATGAATTTCTTTTTTCTAGGAGCAAAAAGAGTTGTCAATTGTTACTATAATAAAAGAAGTTTTACAGATTCCACACACAAGATTACGAGAGATAACACTCTAATAGTATTCCTCTACAAGTATTGAAAGTTATAATAGCCCTGTCTAGCAAATCTTTATGCATTGTATTTTATCAGGATTGCTAACACACAACTGACCCCCAAAAAGGCATGGAATCAAAATGTAAAAGAAAATAGGACAAAGAACCGGAAATTATAGAATGGTAATCCTGTAGCAGAGAGGGATCTTGCCTTTTGAAGTGATAAAACATGTATTTCTGGAATACTTAATAGAAAATATTAAATATACTTTGTGACAGACCCACACACAGATTTCAAATGCAGATACCTTCTGCATAACTACATTGTAAGTTTCTGGCTGATGTCTGGACACGTTGCTTACGTATAATGCCATCTATATTTTAAAGTGCACCAGTCCCTTTTTTCACAAAATACTCCCATGGCATAATGCTGCCACCACCAGACTTCACAGCTGGAATGGTGTTTTTTGCCCTTCCTTCACACATAAAAATGATTATTACATTTATGGTCAAACAGTTTGATTTTTGTTTCATCTGGCCAGAGAACCCTTCTCCAAAGGGTAAGGAATTTGTTCTGGTGACTATTAGCAAACATTAGTCTGGATTTTTTATGCAGAGCTAGGAGGCTTCTTCCTTGCACTAAAGCCTTCCAAGCCCTAGCAATGAAGGATTCTTAATGGTGAACAATAATACTTTGGTAGCCTTACCCTTCTTTACCAGTTGCTTTGTTATTGTCCAGGGGTTTAGTTAAATCTTTAAAAACAATGTTTAATAATCCCTGAGAGTTAATTTAAGCCTCCTTCCTGAATGACACTGTGTCTGTGTAGTCCCAAGATTTTTAAATTTGTATAAAATTGTGTGTACAGACCTTCATTTTTTGGTTCTAAGGACGAATATGACTTAGAGAGATCTACGGTTTTGTTTCTTCAGTCTTGGCTGAGTTGCTTGGATCTTTCTGTAGTATCAAGGGTAAACATGAAGTGGCTCTAAGGTACAGCCTTAGGCTAATGTCTCATAAAGAGATTTTTTAAAAGTGAGTTCCAGGGACAAGTCGCTCATTTTGTCTCTACATAGAGAAGAATATAAATTGCCAGTACCTAAACCGATGATACTACTTCAAATCGCTTATCACTCCGAATTGCTATAAGACCCTTTTTTGAGCGATTTTACAACAAAAGCATTGTCATTCAAAACTATTGGAATGGCTGAAAGTAAAACCCACTGAGCAGGAAGTCGCCGTGATTTCCCCATTGCAATGAATATAATTTCTAATTGTGGGCGGGGAATATGACACCTGGATTTGAGGGAAATAGAATCGCTCCCTTGTTCAAATCTCTAGTAATCGCTTGATAGGATAAGACTTGTCACTGCAACTCACTTTTTAAAAATCGCAGAGACTAAATCTCCCAGTGGGACATTAGCCTTAAATTCAGGCAGAGGTACACTCCCATTTAACTAATAATTGGGTAATCACAAGCTTCTACATATCATTGTACATACAAGTCATGTATGTCATGTATGTACACTTTTGAATTACAGGAAATCAGATATTGTGAATAAAAGCTGAAATAAGAAATTACTTCATGCAAAAAAGAAGTAAATACCCTATTTGTCCTTAACATAAGCAATTTATGGTAACATAATAACTTAAAGTAAAATCTGTAAAAAGTGAGGAACTTCCAATACTGCCATTGGGTTAACTGGCAAACATCCCACCCCAAGTATGTTTGATAGGTCTTTGCCTATTTCTAGTTGAGCTAAAAGATGGTATAGTGTTTTAACATCAATAGTTTTCTTTTATGCAATGTGATTTGCTATATTTAGAAGGAAAGATTTAAATCATGAAACGATTTTACAAAACACATGTTAAGAGCGCTTCTCCAGCAGAATCCTGCACTAAAATCCATTTTAGCGCAAATAGATTTATTATATTTCATTTTGAAATCTGTTGTGTATCAGCCGTTTTTCCTACTTTCCCAGGTGCCCTCAGCCATGTGAGGTGTGCTCTGATAAACTCCATTCACTCTTTACAGCTGTGCTGCAAATTGGAGTGAGGTTGCCCCTCCCCCACCTTTCCATCCCAGCAGCCTATTAACAGAACAATGGGCAGGTAACAAGATAACAGCTCCCTGATAGTATTCATTTGTGAATAATAGTACAATGACTTTCTAAAACAATAGGGCTTGGTTTTTTTTCTTCTGCAAGTGCAGGGAGCAGAGTGCAATTTCGAGCATTATAACCATTTGTTTTTATCACAATGCAGCACTGTTTCCTTAAATTCCAACATCATTGCAGTCATAAGGGGGTGATGTTTCATTTTACATTAGACAAAATTGGGCGGAAGTCTTCATTTAAGACGGAAACAAGGAACAACTGAGCGGTATCAAACGCAACTGTACGAAAACATTCAATACTGCCTATTGACTTTCACCATTATAAAGCTCGTACGAGATAGGGAATCAAATTATGCTCTTTTCATATTCTATGGCAACAAATTTCTCAACAGAAAATAAATTTTGTGAGTAGAATTTCAGTTAAAGGATACTATGTAGGCTTATGCAGTACAGCAAACTATATGGACTTAAATATGAACATTTGATAACCCTGTATTTGTACCCCACCTCTGCAGTTAGCCATCCAATTGTGTGGGGGTGGGGTTCTGTGGATATAAGTATATGTATAAAATTACACTTGTGTGAATAAACCTTTTAGTGCAGTATCTGCGTTTGTGTCCTTGCATCCATGACCTTCACTACTTAAATTGTATTAGCTTCTTTTGGGAAAGAAGCAGTGGGACAGGTACTAAACTTTAACTGGTCCAGCTTTTATTTAGTGGTTTAGTAACAGAACAAGCTAAATCCTAAAATAAGACTGAATAGAAGAAACAATAGCATTGTGAAATGCTGGCTTTTTCTGAAAGCACTGGATCAGGCACAATGCACTGAGATGGCTGCCTACACACCATTATTACAACTAAAAAAAAATAAATGTATTGGTTCAAGGAAAGCATTTTAAAAGGCAGAATTATTTGCAATGTACACAGTGTAATTTATTAATAAAACCATAAAAATCATGGCAAAATCCCTTTAACAACCAGAAAACCATAGATTGTCCATAATTAAAGCAAGCATGTTCAACACAGGACAAACAATTCAAAAATAAGCTATGGTGAACCTTCTTATCAAGAAGCCTTAAGCTTGCCATACACACACACATAAAATAGTATGATACACAATTTTGTGTATTATATGCACTTATATGGTGGCCTGATGATCCCAATGCATGTCATATGGAGTCTGATCGACCCAGTGTATGTTGCATCGGCAGATGAGGAATTAATCAATTTACTTCCTGTAAATATTATTAGAAGCCGGCATTTAGTCTTTTCTTTGTTAAAAAAATAAGCCTTGAACATTTGTACTAAGAGATCTAAAAGTAATACCTGGAATTATTTTAATGCCAGAAACAGAACTGAACTTCCAAGAGATGTGACCAAGACACATATTTATATCTCAAACAGATGAGCTTTATATATCTTGACAAACTTCCATAGGTTTCAAAGAAGGGGGCGCTTGAGTTGGGATTGGCAGAACCAAAGAATGTCTCTGTTCACTGGAGATACATTTCTGGGAACAAGATAATGAGATGGAGCCTGACCACAGGATAACAGTGCCTCATCTAGATGCGTGAGCACAGCATAGTGCTGCAAAGCATCTTTATGTTAATTTCTTCTTGAGTTTGTTTTCCTTTTTGCTGGATGCTGACTGTTGTTTTTTTTTTCTTGCATCTGTCATTTGTGTTCCTTGCTTTATTCCTTTTTATTTCCTCCATTGGTTGATTAACATGTTTTATTTTCTGCAGCTCCTTTCTCAACTGAATCAAATCTCATTCCTTAGAGCATTATATTTCTAGTGTTCTAAATGCTCATTGTTCTATTTCTAAAAGTTAATATTGTGATATCTGGGTCTTGCATTTCTTTGGTTTTATTTTGATGAGATCAACCCTCTCTGCTGTGAGGTTCTTATAATGTGTTCAGAATGTTCAGTGCTGTTTGTTTATTCTTTGTAAAACAGTAAATTGTTTTCCTTCTATCAAAAGTTAAATCAGCAAATATCTTCTTCCGGGGTAATTGTTTGATTCTATGCTTGTGGCCTTTCTTTTTATCCCAACTTCTAATATCCTCAGGTTATCTGATTTCATAGATGTCACAGTAAGGGTGAGATAGGAATATCTCACATCTTCATATATTCAGCAAGTCTGTGTTACTGTTATCTTAATACTGGCAATGATAGAAATGTAATGGTTTTATACACTGCACACTTCGATGGCTGTAATATTCAATGTAGCTCTTTGTAACAGGCTCTTTGCCTGTTACTGGGCTGTGGGTGTAGAAAAAATTGCTTTTCTTGTACTGTTGGAGTTGGGGGGGGTGTTGTTTACTTTAATCAATTCCACTTTTTTGTTTATTTTGCTTTTAAAGGAACAGTAACACCAAAAAATGAAAGAGCTTTAAAGTAATTAAAATATAATGTACTGATGCCCTGCACTGGTAAAAGTAGTGTGTTTGCTTCAGGAACACTACTATAATTTATATAATAAGCTGCTGTGTAGCCCCGGGGTCAGCCATTAAAGTTGGAAAAAAGGAGAAAAGGCACAGGTTACATAGCAGATAACAGATGACCTCTCTAGAATACAATAGTGTTTTATCTGTTATCTCCTATGTGCCTGTGCCTTTTCTCATTTGAATGGCTGCCTCCATGGCTACATAGCAGCTTTGTTTATATAAATTTCTGAGGCAAACACACAAGTTGTACCAGTGCAGGGCAGCAGTATATTTTATTCTTATTACTTTTATACACTTTCATTTTTTGGTGTTACTGTTCCTTTAAGAGATCTAACGCCTTTTTAAATGTGACATTAGCTTCTAAACATGAACAATAACTTTCTATAAAAACTATTCTGTTTACAAGAATATAATTGTATTTGTCAACCAGGTTACAAGCAATCATTTTTCTTTCTCCCTGTGTGTCACTTCACAGTCAAGTCAGGGGAACACTGGCTCACACACACACATATATTTATATGCTATAAATGCCAGAGTTATGACAAATATGCAAAAAAGAGGGTTTGCTCACTGCATATTCCCTGACCTCTTGTTTTATTAGTAATGTGGCATAAGTGCATACTGTATATACTCGAGTATAAGCCTAGTTTTACAGCACCCAAAATGTGCTGAAAAAGTCACCCTCGGCTTATACTCGAGTCGGGTGCCATGGGTCTCTCTAGACTAGAATTAGGCCACCTGCAACCAGACCCTCCAGTGCCCTGGCCTAGTCTCCCACTAGCAATACTTATTTCCCCTTACATCTCCTCCGGGACTGGGTCTGCTGCCAGTTTGCCAATGTGCAATGAGCGTGGGGTAGTACTCATATTGTTTTTGTTGACCCTCTTCTCCGCTTACAGAGCTAGTTTACTGTTTTTCTTTGAAATAAATATTGAAAAACATATACCCCACTGATGCCTCAATTAATGTAATTTTATAGGTATTTATTTTGATTATTAAAACTTAGCAGTAGCTGCTGCATTTCCCACCCTAGGCTTATACTCAAGTCAATAAGTTTTTCCAGTTTTCTTAGGTAAAATTAGGTACCTCGGCTTATATTCGGATCGGCTTATACTCGAGTATATACGGGTATATTTTTAAAAACAGGATTTTTAGGTGCAAGGTTAGAATCATAAAAAGTCACCATATCCTGACCTAAGCATTGGTCTCACAGGCTGATCCTAGTTTTTAAAGAGGGAGATCAATGTGGGGATGCTGCAACCAGTTTTTCCATCCTATGTGCAGAATAAGGGGAATATTTATTATGCGGTGTAAAAAAGGGTGGCAAAATTCACCATGTATCCCCAGGCTTCGCTATGTAAAAAACAGCATAATTTCTTTATGCATTTTTCTAATAGCTGTTTCTGCCAGAAATAATAGCATCACATCTGGGGTTGAGACAGCATAAAATAAAACACACCTTGATAAATTCAGCATTTATTTTACACAGTTTTTACACAATTTTTTCAGCAAATTTTGTTTTACACAGCATAATAAATAGTCCCCATACTCTGCTTAATAACTCTCCCCTCTAAAAGCTGCAGTGAATCAGCCTGTGAGACCAGTGCCATGGCCAGGAGACACTTTTTCCAAAAAATGCAACCAAGTAGGGCAGTGCAAATTTATGAAAATTATGATTGCAGGTAAATAATTAGGACCCTCATATGGGGGTTTAACTTGGCATGGTATGGTAATCATATTCTTACAACTAAACACCCCTGTCTTTTAAAATGTATGACTATATTAGTCTCACTTCAATTGTACTTCAATTGTACAATCTTTTTTCATAGCCATGGAATTCTCCCACAAGCTATTTTGTGTATTTTTGAGTTTGAGCAATATAATGTATTTCTCTCTAGATACATACACACATATATTTCTATTCCATAACTGCAAACATTAGCAAACAGTGGCCATACAACCACAGACACAAAACTCATATTCATACGCCATATTTTCCCTACATGAAAATGATATTAGTAACTCTGGAATTGTTGCAAGAAATAAAAAAGCTGTTTACATAGTTATGTGCTGTTGCCATCTAGTGCACATTAGCTTGATGTGTAATAACCTTCCCTTGCCTTAAATGCGTGCTTCAATCGGCTAACAAATGCAGGAAATTAAAGAAAGAGGTTTAGACATATCAGTCATGTTAGTGCAATTCACTTTAATGCACATTAATAAAATGTTATTAATAAATAATTTAATTTTGTAATGGTGATTCTCTCAAATAATAAGAAATTACCTTGTACTTGATACTAACTAAGGAAGCATAAGTCCACTATGATAGTTTTTTTCAGTAGTCTTAAAGGTACATTATACCAAACCATAAAGCTGTCCTTTTACCCCTTTCACCCCCTAGCCCTCTATAGAAGCTGATGTAAAACTTTATTACACATTGAACCTTGACAGTATGTTGAAGTATACTGTAAGTAAAGTGTGGTTTAGCACAATAGAGTTTATTGTCCCTTTAAGGAATAATGCTCCACATTATGGAAAGACCTGTTACCTGGAACACTCTAGGGGGCTGATTTACTTACCCACGAACGGGTCGAATGGAGTCCGATTGCGTTTTTTTCGTAATGATCGGTACTTTGCGATTTTTTCGTATGTTTTGCGATTTTTTCGGATTCTTTACGAATTTTTCGGATCCAATACGATTTTTGCGTAAAAACGCGAGTTTTCCTATCCATTACGAAAGTTGCGTAAAAAGTTGCGCATTTTGCGTAGCGTTAAAACTTACGCGAAAAGTTGCGCATTTTTCGCATAAGTTTTAACGCTACGCAAAATGCGCAACTTTTTACGCAACTTTCGTAATGGATACGAAAAACTCGCGTTTTTACGCAAAAATCGTATTGGTAACGAAAAATTCGTACAGAATCCGAAAAAATCGCAAAACATACGAAAAAGTCGCAAAATGTTCGTTTTCAAGTCAGAACTTTTCCAATTCGGGTCGGATTCGTGGGTTAGTAAATCAGCCCCTAGGTCTTCATCAGGCTGGATAATAGACACCATACCTTAAAAAGTGCTTAATGTAACCTGATCCCATACCCATTACTTGCACCTTAAATTAAAAATCTTGATACATTTCTGGCTTTGCTTCTCTAAGATGCTATCCTATTATCGCAGGAAACACTTTTTTCTATCCTACGATAAGGACATTGATGTTACAGAATTATCCTCCACCTCCAGAGAGATACTTGGTAGTAGCTAATTGGTGATATTCAAAAACAATTTACATGGATTTTGGCAAGAAAGATGAAGGGGCTTGAGCCTTTCAATGAGTATAGATTAGAATAAAAATACTGACTAACCAAAAAAAGGAAGAAATACTGTTAAGGGATTGACATTTATACTGATCAGGTGAGATTGTCAATGTGCTCTCACTGGGTCTCTGGCCATAAAGAACTATAGAAAGGTTTCACTGGGTAATAGTGCTTTAATTAAAAGCTGATGCAAGCTTAAGGTTTTGCCCTTATAGAACATTTATATTAATCATATTGGCAATATTTTGGCAGAATTAAACATTTGTTTAATTTTTTTATATATTCTTTTGTGCTATGGTGATTCTTCCTGTAGTTGCTATCTATTCAGTGTTGAGCATCCATAAAAGCCTATCACAATGTCTACCAACCCACTGGTAATTTACATTCTTGCCGGTGGGATGGCTTTGCTGGGAGATTAGTCGCTTGCTGTAGCAAAGAATCATTGCGGGTGCCTATTCTTCCCTTCTCCCACCTCCCTAAAAGTAAGAGATGGGTGAGGTGAAAGATAAAATTGCATGCAATTGCACTTTGACTCAAGAATTTTCTCTCAGGATGGCATTATTTCCATTGCTCAGCATTCAATTTTCCTGTAGGCAATGGGAATGCTGGAACTTTAAGGTAGAGCCTCAGGGTTCCCAGTGTCACTTCTTTCAAAAATTTTAACTGGTGCCAAGATGCACAAGTAGTATAGTTTTGGGATAAAGTATCTTTAATGAAAGATCATATAATAATATAATAAATATAATAATAAAGGTCAATGCAATGACAACTGCAACCAGTAAACAGGAGTGCCATAATATTGCAGAGCCTTACAATCATGCATCTTTTAAGTAAGCATAAGAAAAGACTCCAGATGGAAACCCCAGAAATAGTCTACAACAGTGCTGTCCAACTTCTGTGGTACCGAGGGCCGAAATTTTCCCAGCCTCCGTGGTGGAGGGCCAATAATGGAAGCTAGTTTTGACCACTCCCCTTTTTAAAACCACACCCACTTGAAACCATACCCATGTTATTGCATGACCATAGCCATATTAATGGTGGTAGTACAGCAAAAACCTGCCATAATCTGCCTTCCCTACCCTGCCTGTGTGTGCCATACTCTGCCTGCCCTACCCTGCCAATGTGTGCCATACTCTGCCTGCCCTACCCTGCCTGTGTGTGCCATACTCTGCCTTCCCTACCCTGCCTGTGTGTGCCATACTCTGCCTTCCCTACCCTGCCTGTGTGTGCCATACTCTGCCTTCCCTACCCTGCCTGTGTGTGCCATACTCTGCCTGCCCTACCCTGCCTGTGTGTGCCATACTCTGCCTTCCCTACCCTGCTGTGTGTGCCATAATCTGCCTGCCCTACCCTGAATTTGTGTGCCATACTCTGCCTGCCCTACCCTGCCTGCCTGTGCCATACTCTGCCTGTCCTATGGTGCCTGTGTGTATGTCTGAGGTGTGAACAGGGGAACAATGTGGGTGATTACAGCCTGAGCCTGAGGTGTGAAATCTGCAGGGGGTGAACAATGCAGAGATTAAAAGGTGTTAACAACACAGTGGATTACATTTTTAAACAATACAGTGGGTTTACAGCCTGAATCTGAGGTGTTAAACATGCAGGGGGGCAGTTAATCACAGTACTGATACCATTTGAAGCTTACACAAAGGTAAGCCATCAAAGCAGCCAGACAGGTGGGGGGCCACACAGAGGTGGGTCGTGGGCTGCCAGTTGGACAGCACTGGTCTACAAGGATAAGAATAATCCTTGTATAGTATGCAGGCCTGGATCTGTGGTGATACTGATAGTATGGAGTGAGAAAGGTGAGAGCAAACCACCAGAAAGAGAAAAAAATAAGACTACATATATATTGTCAAAGGTAACACCCTGGAGCGCAAGCCCAAAAGCACAACAGCCCCAGACACTCCTAGAAAGTTTGCAATAACAAGACACCCCTGGGCATAGCGAAATTTAACAAAGTGTGTAATACTTACTACCCTACTCAGCAGGAAGAATATATCACAAGTATATCTTCTCAGCGCAGATCCCAATGCACCTGTAAGACAAACCAAGCGTGAGTAAAAAAAAAACAGACTTTTTGCAGGTATGACTCATCTAAATAAAACTGTCACCAGCAACTACAGTACTATGATGTACCCCTGAGGCATGTACCATAAACCCTACTGAAAGTAGACACAGATGCCTAGTGTATTAGGGGCACCTAAGACATCCCTGGATGAGAAGCACTTATATAGTGAAAGATAATTGTGTTTGAGGAAATCCAACTATAAAGAAAAACACCATAAGCAAATTCCCCTCCTCTGAAGATAAGCTCATTGGAAACCAGAGCAACTACCTAAGGAAATAGAGCCCTTGCAAGGTGGCAGAACACAGAAACTTTGTAAGAATGGTATACCCAATTACCCATGAAAGATTCCAGGTCAAAAGATAACCAAGTGAAGCTAGACATAGAGGTAGACTGTAGAACCCAAGCAGAAGCTTCAAATAACTTCCACAGTCAACTTGTCTTTATCCCACATACAAGAACATATTACCTGTAGAGAAAGTCAGCCATCCTCCACAATATGACCCCATTAAAAATGCTGACTCTAGGACTGGACTGACCATATGGAACATCCAAAAATATCAGAAGGGCTGCCATTCTATCATACAAAGCTTAATTAGGTTAGAAGGCTTAAGTGTATTTGAAACCAGGGTGAATCCCGAACCCCAGTCCAGGTATAGCTGACCTTATGAAGGGAAGCCATATCTCCTCTGAAAGCACAGTCGCCAACATAAAGTGCAACACAGAAAACAAAAGCCAGCTACTGAATACCCTATATAGAAAAGCTACCTAGACAGAGAACCCCATGACCATGTACCACAGACACATGCTTAGTCCTGGATAAAAAGATGAAAATGTCCAATCAGCCCATTAGCAATTTGACAGATTGCAGTGCAAATTACCTTAAAATTAGCCACAGTACCAACAAGGGGGACACCCACAAGGCTGGTGGAAGCATATGATAGCACCACCCTGCACTAACCATCAACACCATCAAGTAAATGAAGTTTGATACTCTAAGACATTGTTGTCCAACTTCTGTGGTACCGAGGGCCTACATGGTGGAGGGCCGATAATGAAAGCCTGTTTTGACCAATCTCCTTGGAAGAGTATGGCACACACAGGCAGCATAGGGCAGGCAGAGTATGGCACACATAGGCAGCATAGGGTAGGCTGAGTATGGCACACACAGGCAGCATAGGGTAGGCAGAGTCTGGCACACACAGGCAGCATAGGGCAGACAGAGTGTGGCACACACTGGCAGCATAGGGCAGACAGAGTGTGGCACACACTGGCAGCATTGGGCAGACAGAGTATGGCACACACAGGCAGCATAGGGCAGGCAGAGTATGGCACACACAGGCAGCATAGGGCAGGCAGAGTATGACACACACAGGCAGGGTAGGGCAGGCAAAGTTTAATAACGAACATTTGAGATTTATAAAACTTTATATGACTTTTTAAACTAACAAAAAGCATGTTAGGTTTAAGCTGCCTTTTTTATCGTAAAATAAACACAAAGAAATAGAAAAGCACTGTCAGCCTGTCTCTGACACATTTTCAAGGGCAACTTAATCACATCATTGTTTTCTATTTCACACACTTTCAAGGGCAACTTAAACATATTATTGTTTTCTATTTCACGCATTTTCAAGGGCAACTTAAACACATTATTGTTTTCTATTTCAACATTTTCAAGGGAAAGTTAAACACATTATTGATTTCTATTTCACACACTTGGAACTTAAACACATTATTGTCCCTGTTTAGGAAAAATAAAGAGGTTTCATGGAAACGAACTTCAGTTTAAATTTCAAAATCAAATTTTTTTCGAGAAATGGCAATACTCTTGACAATTTTGTAAAACTTCCACCAAAATGATGTCCAACATTTCATATAAAAATAACACAAAATCTGAAACTTCCGTACGATCAACTTATAAATTATCGTGACTATTAATAAATACATAATTTTTTAAACATTTTTGATCAATAAACTCTCAGGAGTTTATGTGAGTTTCTAAAAACAAAAAATATGAGTTTTAGTAAATCTGCCTCTTAGTGTATGTTTCTTGAATGCTTGAACCATAAATTTACACTGTTTCTGCAATGTAGAAAGCATAGTTAAATAAATAATCTAATACTTTCAATGTTAAATATTCTGATCTGTTTTCTGTTAACATTTTCAGTTTTGAATTAACTATTGGAAGAGATAGTGACCACAATGACAGCTCTGCTTTTTGCATCTCATTGAGATAATTATGACACTTTTCAGTAATCAGAAAGCAATTTATTCATTATCACCAGGTTCTTATTTGTAAGGCAGAACACCTGTTACTTTGGCATTCATTAGCAAGCTTTTGATTCTTTTAGAAACTACCACTGGAAAAGAAATTAACACAGTCAGAGAGATGCTACATGTGATCAATCAGTTCACTACATTCCATACATTGGCATTTGCCCATAATTTAAAATCTTGTTTCTTTGTTTAAAAAAAAGTACATTTTATTGGTGAATATGATTGCTTAGCACTTAATAAAAGTAATGTTAACGTGCATACAGTCACTAAGTAACTTTGTCAACTAATAAACAGTGAACTTTATGGCAGGAATGTAGCAACATGGGTGGCAAACACAGTGTAGCACTGGGACAATAGCTCCACACACATATATTGTTGACCACCGCACAAAAAGCTGTATTATTTAAAGGGACCAATCCACAATCCTATATACAAAGCTACAGGTATATGGATGGATAGAAGGGGCAGGAATAAGACACTGGTGATACATAGGTGTTTTGGGTATGGTAAGGAGATTAATAAAATGAAATAACATTTAAACATGTGATGTTTTTTTCCTACTATAAGATCTAATCATGATAATGGTTTATTATCAGATATTGGCATGGGATTGTAGGGTGGCATGGGCTATGGGCCCCTTTATTTATATGCCCCCCAGTCACATGCCTGGGCAGCACCTATACCTGCCAGTGACATCATCAGGCAGTGTCACATATGGTTGAGAGTGCTCTGTCAGAGAAACAGAACATTAACATGGGGGAATGCTGAGACCTACAGTGGACTGCTATTAAGCCAGAATGACCCTTGAGAATTTTGTATTTGGAGCCCAGCCCAATAGTGACACAACCAGAAACTACAATCTATAGCCATTTTCAAAAGAAACAGTTCGAGGATAAACAGAGTAATTTGCCACTGCTGATCTCAGCCAGGAGGAATAGCCTGAAGCTCTAACACAATGTAAAGGAGTTACCACTGCGTGCCAAGATGCAAGATGGCCAGAAGGACACCCACAACCTGCTGAGCCAGCAGCACAAAGCTGACTATGATCTGCTGTAAGTCCACCCCTGAGAGCACACCAGTGACTAGACTACCATTAAAAAGGTATTGGCAGAACTACAAAAAATGGTTCCTGTGAGAAGACACCTTAAGGACAGGGCTTGTGTGTCCAGTTTAGTGTCCCTTTTAAAAGAAAGGGGATTTATGGAAAGTAGCAGTGGCTTTAGGGCAAAAAAATACCTAAGAAAGATCTTTCCCAGTGACTGTAAAATAACCTGTTCATCTGGATCCCTTGTGGGGACTGTTACTATATTACTCTGTTAGTCAGTCAACTAACAAATGCTCATCTAGATAGTTTTACTAGGCCCCGTGTTTCCCCAATTGCAAACATTTTTTTTGTTGTATTAGATAACCATTACTTTATTTTTTACTTATATAAAGTTTACAGACATCAATATATTTGTGTGTTAGTATTTTATTGCCGAATGGAATTTATATGTAGAAAAAGGGAGAATAATTTAGAGCACAGCTAAAACTTTTAATAGACAAGTAATAAAAGTACCTGTGGACAATGAACTGTGGTTGCAGTTCTCGGGGTGGGTTAGAAAGCTGTATAGTCAGAGAATTTAGAGTAGGGTTTAAGCGGCATTGCTTAAGTAAACTGGTTTTCTTACAGGCTAAAATTTGCTGGGGTTTTTTTTTACAGTAGCTTATCTGTTAAGCGTTTCGAAATAGTAAAGTCAATAATATGTATCACTGACTACTGAGAAAGAGGCTATTTTGTGCAAAGTAAGTACTCTGTAAGTAAGAATTTTAAGCACTGAGTAGGGTACCTGAATATAAAGCGCTTATGATGAATGTGAAGATTCACACTATATACTAATTGGTATTGTTACCCTGCATCTGTATGAAAACATATTGGTTTTAGTGGTTTTAGTTGTTCTGTCCCTCTGGCCAATACAGATACTTATTATTACTTATTACTTATACAGTATATAAAAAGTAAAGTGCACTAAATTATTCTTCCCTTTTTCTACATATAAGCTTTCTTTGGTGGCACACACAATGTGCACTCATAGATGCTTTCTTAGATGCCAACTTAATTAATTAAATGGGCTTTAGCAATAAATTCAGAGCTCAAGTACAAGTTTTCCAAATCTCTCACACCAAAATCACAGAAAGTTATTTGATTTGCATCTGCAGAACCTCTTTGGGGCTGGGTTGGTTGCAGCAAATGTCCACCCCCTGTCTTGCTGCCTGCTCTAGTGCAATCTTGCCCATGCTGGCAGTCGGTTCACATATTTTCTGTAATAAGAGTGTTTCTAAATGGAGGTGACCCTGGAGTCCTGGTTCCTTTGTCCCCTGCTTCCTCTGTAGTTACACTACTGCTGGTTTGGCGGATCATTGGCAAGTAGGCACCTTACGAATGCTAAAGTGTAATACAGTTACAGTACAAAAACATCTAGAAAGAGAAGATATTCTCTAGGAAGATTAGAACTTGCTACACTTGTGATAATCCAAGAATGGAAGAAGTTTAAGAAAGAATGCTTTAACCGTGTGCCACTTTTGAGCCTATAACATCTCCTTCTGCTGATCAGATAAAGGATTTTTTCATTTGGATGAAAACAGCTATCTCTTCCACTCTTGATTCAGCTGCCCCAGATAGGACAGAAGTTTATGTGCAGCCACAAGAGACTGATCTTTCAGAAGATGAAAAGATTATTTTGGGGCTGATCAGGAATTCCCAGATGATTCAGAAGAAATGGCTAAATATGGCTTTGATCTAACATTTTTGGGTCTGCAAATTAAAGCTATCAGAGAAGCCCTGGATCTGAATGAAAAGAAGGAAGTTTAATCGAAAGCTGATAAGATGTTTGGCAAGAAATGAAGGAAACAGTATGCTTTTCTTTTTCATTCAGTTGTAAAGGAACTAGTTACTGCAGTATGGAAGAGACCGGAAAAGAGGATTACTGTCTCAATTAAGTTTGATTGGATGTACTCCTTCCTACATTCAGAAGTCTGGACATGTGAGATTAAGATGAATGATGTCATTACTAAACTAGCTCACAATAGTGTCCTGCCTGTGGAGGATTGGGTGTCCTTTACAGACTCCATGGAGAGGAGAATGGATTCAGCCCTAAGAAAAGCCTTCTTGACGGGAGCAGCAGCATTTAGATCTGCAGTCACTATGATCTCAGTCTCAAAAGCCATGAGGGTCTGGCTAAACAACATAGAGAACAACATGTTTAATAAAGTGGAGAGATCCAACATTGTGGCAGCTCTTACTGTACTTTTGTTAGCAGCAAAATTCTCCTCAAAAGCTTCCATGGAACATGTAAGGCTAACAGCTTGGACCACTGCCATAAATGTTGTAGCCAGAAGAGGCCTAGTCAATGCAGACTCAAAAGCCAATGCAAAATTAGAGTCAACACTTGCATTTTCTTATTTATGAGGTCTATGTTGTTTGATCAGAAGTTTGACAAAATCATCAAAAGATCTTCTTGATGGAATAGTTTTTTCTTACTGCAGGGCAAAAATGAGTTTGGTTATTTACAGGGCTGCAGTTAGACCTTTACAGATTTCAAGTATCAGACATTTTCAACATGAGCAAAGATTGCTCCAGGGAGGACAGAGGCTACAATTCCTTCTACAGTATTGCTCCAGTAGGACACTAGAACACCTACCTATATGAGGAAGGTTAAACTCCTTCTTCAGAACCTTGGCATTCTGGTGTAGCAACAGCTTGGATTTAAAGATCTTTCAGTTGAGTTACAGGCTGGAATTAAAAAAAAATTCCACGCAAAGATTTTTAATCAACTGACAAGTTCTTCAGTTGATAGTCATTGTACATCAACAGAGTGTCATCACACACACCCTTTTCAGCATTTCACAAATGTCACTATGAGTTTGCCTCATGCCCATTTGGCCTGTTCATGTCTCCAAGGATATTTTCAAGGATCTTTATTGTTCTGATAAGTCAAATTATTCAAATATTTGACTCATCAGAAGTTCAGCTTCAGTGTCATTTGAAGAAGGTTCTTCAGAAGAAGTGTTTCAGGAGAATGGATAGATAATGATCTGGTTGAAGTACAAATTGAAACATTCTCATGTAGTAAAGTTTCTATGTTGGATACAAGAAAGTTGGTTCTGTATCTACCAGAACAGAAGAAAATCAAGATCCAAGAGGAGTCAGATTTCTTTCTGAAACAGATCATAAAGATGTTAGGTCTAATCAAGTCCTGTGTCGGTCTAGACTCATTCCAGAAAAATCCAGAACACTACAAATGTGTTTTTCACCAAAGTGGGACAGAGTCAGCCATTGGTGGAGATTTAGAGAATTTAGCCAAAGGCTGACTAATAAAAATACCTTTTTGAAAGTTTTTAACCACCAACACGTCTTCCCTATAGGGAATGGCTTTAATTTATTTTGCTTTAGGCACAAGGCACTTCGATTTGCCCACAGCCAGGCCTATTTTAGAGTTTTCTAGCGATAAGGGCTCTTTAGCTGGACATTTAGAGTTTTAATCTGCATTTCAGGAGTTACTCTCTGTTATGCCAAATAGACAATACCACAGTTGTCCGCTACATCAGACAAAGAATCAAGGAGCAGCTTCCTGATGAAGGCAAAGCACCCAATTATGCTATGGGCAGAACCATAGCATAATTACACCTAACCAGAACCATAATTTAATAAGTCAGCCTGCTACCTATCTTCCAGCACAAAAGACAGGAAGGTGATGAGTTTGATCTCAAGATACAGTATGTAATAAAGGAATCAGAAGCAATCGGTACTCATGTATTTATAAAGTGCCAACACTTTCCTGTGATGAGCTTGTGCAGAGATTCTACACAACAACAGCAAAATTAAAGTCAAAAGCCAGATCCCCCATTGGATTTACCTATTATGCTTAAAGCTCTGTCAAGTAGTCATGAGCAAATTTATTCACCAGGCATGGTTTCGCAGCAAATTTCCGCATTTCGCCATTGGCGAATTGTTTCAAAATTTGTTGTGCGTCAACAAAAAGTCGAAGTCGCGTCAACAAAATTGCAGTCGCATAACAAGCAACGTGGGCAACAAAAAAGTCATGTGACAAAAGCATTTTGCGAATTTTCTTCTCATTTCGCAAATTTTATGGCAAAGCAAAATGGGACAGATTTGCTCATCAGTATTGTCAAGAGCTTCATTAATATGACAGCAGGGGTTGTTGGCCCAAAGTAGCATGGAACGTAGTATTTCTAATTGCCATTGTCAGCTTAATGAATAAGTGAATTACAAGCATTATCTATTGATCAATCTTTTGTGTCAATTTAGATAAGATCATCCTAAGAATGGATCCAGTCTCAGTCTTGTCAAAGGTTTAAACATATTCCATTTGTCAGAGAAAATAATAGTTCCTATACTGTCCAAGGAAATGGTTGAAAAACAACTTCATTTGATGGAGACTGATCCTGCTACAGCTTTACAAGTATATGTCCAAAGGACAGTTTCTCAAAGACTCTATATCATTCCTCAAGGTCCTAAAAAATGTCAAATGCCTTCAAAAAAGATCCTCATTAGATGGCTTACCTCCTGTGTATCAGCATCATACAGGGAGCAGAATTTGCAAATGGCACAAACTTATGAGGTCAATCAAGGCAAAAGTCTCTCCTGAGGAGGTGGGCAGATCTACAGAATGGTCTAATCCAGAGACCTTTATCCTTCACTACAAGTTGGATGTGAGAAATCTCACACATCTTTTTGTAAATCAGTAAAAAGTATCTTGCAAATGTTGTTTTTTTTTTTATTATCCCTCCGAGTACCTTTGGTATACCAAAGGATACTGCTGTCATTTCTCATTCCTGTACTCCAAAGAAGCAGGAGACACCTTTACTCCCAGCTCTTATCTGGGAGCTTGGAAACTAAACACTGTATGCTAGGTGGGTTCACACTTCTGATTGAGGATGGGAAGATGGGGGCCTGTACTACTCATTTTTGGCCGTGGATTAACCCAAGGTGTCTGCTGTTTTTCTGGGGTTCAGTAATAAAAAATTACATTAAGAATTATAGAATTTCTCTCATTGTGGTTGTCTTTTTAATCTACATTGCACCATTGCTTATGTGGAGAGGCAAATTAAAGGGTATCCAAACAGTGCTCATCCACACATTAAAAGTAACTATATCAAAGTTGCCCCACTGCAACCCCTAGTTCTTTTCAGAGGTTTACAAAAATCTTAATTACACATGGAAAACAATTTGTCAATGAAAATTCAACTCACTAAAAAGTCAATAGATTTTACCAATGATCATACTGATTACCAGCACTATGTCAGTCTCCTTGCTGTTATCTTACATTTAGTTATTTACATTCATTTTGGCATCATTATATTTCACTGTATTCAGACATTGAAATAAAGGACAGATTTGTTTAATGGTAGGAAAACTGTGTATATTGCTTCCAACTCCAGTTGCAGAAACAAAGAACACAGAGCCAGATTTACACAGATGGGAGTGGGATTCTCATTTTCTTTTTGCATTTTAATGCAGCATCCGGCCCTAGGGAGCTCAGAAAAAGTTTTATTTAGCAATTGTGCTTTAAGAATACAACCCCTGATATTGATAGACGACAGCTCTCTCTTAACCTTGAAAATATGTTCAATTGTTTTGGGATTTATAGTGTAGTTGTAAAGTGTTGTTAAGCATTGCAGTACAGTGGGGTTTAGTGGTACTTTAATAATTTGTAGCTGGACTACAGACTCAGAATACTATAACATATTATAAAGATAAAAAATGTAGTAGACAAGAATTGTTGCCTTCTGTAGTGTGCTTTGGTATTCATATTGCTTTCTTTTTCACAATAAGAGATCAGCCACATCCTTTGTGTACTCCATAAAAGTCTGCATAAAAGTAAAAAACACATAAAGCAAATTACAGGCTTAATTCCTTAAAATGAACACAAGGGGGCATTATAGTCGCAGAAATGTTTCTATTTTGTTACACTGTCTTGCCAGTAAATACCTGATTTGGCATGAATTTTTCTATTTTAAGCAGATACCAGATGCACAAGCCTTTTTCACAATTCTTACACCTTTTTATTAAATACAAAACATTGAAAGAGTATATTTTCAATTTCCAGCTATTATTCCAGCTACCGATTAACCAAATTAGCAAACACTGTTAACACAAGAAGAAAATTAATAATAATGATACCGCTGAATAACATATAATTAGAAAAACAGAATCTTCAATGTGGGGTTTATATATTCTGAGGGTTTTTATAGCAGTTCACTGTTTTGTGAAGCATTTAATCAGGAGGAAGCTATAGCCCCTCCTTTTAGATATAAGCTATTTTGGGCAGGGCCCTCCTAAACTCTTGAATCTGTCATTGGTTGTATTTTTGTATGTACTGGAATCTGCATTTTCAGTCTAAACACCTATTTATTGTTAGAACTGAGGAATATGTTGGAGCAATACTACTACTAATAATAAGCCCTTAACAAAGTGCTGGCTATCCAAATATTTATTTAGTTAACTGCATCATCTCCTCGTCATCATGTAATACATTGTCACTAGTGATGAGCGAATCTGTTCCGTTTCGCTTCGCTGAAAAATTTGCGAATCTTTAAAAAGATCCGCGAAACGGCGAAAAATCCGCGAAACGTCGAAAATGTCGTGCGACAAAAAAATTTTGTCGCCCGCGGCTATTATTTTGTTGCGTGGCTATTGTTTCGTCGCCCGCAGCTATTATTTTGTTGCGCGGCTATTGTTTCGTCGAACGTGGCTATTGTTTTGTCGCGCGGCTATTGTTTCGTCGCCCACGGCTATTGTTTTGTCGCCCGCGGCTATTGTTTTGTCGCGCGGCTATTGTTTTGTCGCACACGGCTATTATTTCGTCGCCCGCGGCTATTATTTTGTCGCGCGGCTATTATTTTGTTGCGCGCTATTCTTTTGACGCGAGGCTAATCTTTTGATGCCCGCGACAATTCTTTTTTGACGCCGGCGACAATTTTTGGACGTGCGGCGAATTTTTCCGCGGCGAATTTTTTCATCCGTTTCGTGAAACAATCCGCCAATGGCGAAATGCGGAAATTCGCCGCGAATCCATGCCTGGCGAAACATTTCGCCCATCACTAATTGTCACCTTGAAGTATGATTATAGCAATTACAGCTACCTCCATCCTTACTTGTATTTATGTATGTATATCTTTATTTATAAAGCGCTACTTATGTACGCAGCGCTGTACAGTAGAATACATTAATACAAACAGGCTTTAGAGTTGTTCCCAAACTGTGGGGCTGGCTAGAAGTAAAGTTACCTGGAGCAGTGGTCGGGATTCAAGGACATGTAGCACACTTTTGTGACAGTGCTGCTACTGCTGATGATGTTGGCGCTACACTATGGGGGAACAGGTATACTTTGCTGAATGGCGTGCCTCCACCCATGGAAGGTATAGGTGAAACTATAACTCCCCACCCTGGGAAACTTGGTGTTGTACTGTACTTGTACTGTACTGTTAGGGACTCCCGGTACCTTGCCCCTTCCCTTGGGGTAGCTGCTTACCGAGCAGTTGAGGGAAGAGACCAGGAAACTGGTATGATGTTGAACCAGAAGAACTTATTTATTGCAGACAGGCAGGGTATTCAGAAGCACACATATAAGTCAGGGTACACACTTCTCCTTGGAGAACCTCTCTCCCTGGGGCTACCCACAGTACTACCGCCAGGTGACCCTCCTTGGGGCTCCCTCCGGTACTCATGCCAGAAGTCCCTCTCTGGGGCTCTCCCTGGTACTCCTGCCAAGCGGACACCCCTTGAGACCTCACCCCGTTACTCACGTCTGAGCACCCTTTGATTAGGAATCTCCACCTAACTGACCACTATACCCCCTGACTCCAGCGATGTAATGCTGGGGGGTCTTAACCCCACTTGCTCCTGTTGTGGCTATATCTGCCCAGCTAGTTAACCTTGTCTGTCTCTCCTAGAGTGACATTTTATTGTCCACTGCTAACTAAAACACTGGCCTGTTATACACCTCTTCACAGAGGGAGGTCCCAGGCTGGAAAACCTCACAGCACGTGGCTGCATTCCCTTTTATATCACATTCCCTTTTATATGCTGTCTGAACTACAGGGATACTCCCTTTTAACTGATTATATCCCAGACCACTTTAGGTGTCCCAATACTACAGTGCCACCCTATGGGGCCTATCCTAGGGGAACCCATCCTAAGGGCCCAATTTTGGGGATCCCTACAGACAGTTAGGGCATAATTTCTCCATAATGTTTATTTGCTTTACTAGATAACCCCAAAAGCCTGAAACTCAATGTGGGTGAGATCTGAGATGGATGCTAGATACTCTTGGAATTAAGATTGAATGGTTGATACACCAAAGTTTTCATCTATCTGTAACCTTTATGAGCTAAACTGAGATTAGATGTTGGACCTCAAAGGACAACTTGACCCACCATAGTCTAAAATCGATAATTTGGATAGAAATTATACTCTTTCCAGATGTATGCGCATGATTCAAAGTAGAAATGGCATCAAATCATTTCAGGATAGGGATAAGTAGATACAAAAAGATTTTCTATTTATTGAATACTATTGATAATCCAAAATATAAATGGCAGTACAAAATGCATTTATGCTGGTGCTCCCATTATATATAATGTTAAGTTGGACAATTAGATGTTACCTGTTCATTGCAAAGTGCAGAGAGAATGGATTACCTGACAAACCATTATATTTCTCTTATCCCAGACCTCACTCACCTACATGGAAGAAAATAATTGAGTCAGTTATTGAAAACATGGTGTATATTGTTTAAAAGGATAATTAAAGCTTAACAAAAAAAGTAGGGTAGAAATGCTTCACATTGTGTTTTGCGCTTCTGTATCAGCCCAAGGCCCCCTCAGCCCTTCAGAAGTGAAGATCTGTGCCTCCAAAGATGCCCCCAAATAGCCACTGCACATGCTCTGTGCTGTTGTCAGTTACCTGAGCTTAGGGGCCAACGCACAATATTTTGTACATATAGAAAATAAAAGTTTGGAACAAGGCTGACTAGTAATTCATTCAGATTCTTATTATAACACAATTCAGAAACCAGTACAATTGATATCATTGTTTAATAATTAACCTTGCAGTAACAGTTTATATCACAGGCAAATCTCAATTTCTGCTTGATAATGTGCGAGTAGTAGTGGTGATGAGCAAATCTGTCCTGTTTCGCTTTGGCGAAAAATTTGCGAAACAACAGGAACATTCTCAAAACAGGGACAAATCAGTAAAACGTGCATTTTTTTTTGTTGCTGCAAATGTTGGATAACATTTGAAGATGTCATCTCACTTTTAACCTTGAATAAGTATAAGGCATTTGCTGTTGCATATGTTTTATTTAAAAATACTAGTCCTGTTCTATGTTGGAATTCTAACTGTTCGTGCCTTATTAAGGCTATGGCACAGAGAAACTTTTGACTGATGTTATCTGGCTCATTTGACAGTTTCTAAACAGAGGCCCATCTTTGTCCACCATGTAATGAGGCCATAGGTCCTAGCTCAAATCCTTATTTTCACAGGAAAATCTGTAGGTAAAATGTATATCTTCAGTGAAAGAATTTGTGCTGGACTAATCTAGTCTGCACCTATTTTCTCCTCCCTGAGCCCTCCTGTTATGTGGTAATCACCTTACATCAGGGGTCCCCAACTCTTTTTAACCATGAGCCACATTTAAATGTAAAAGGACTTGGGGAGCAACACAGGCATGGAAATTTTACCCAAGGGTACCAAATAAGGGCTGTCATTTGTTATTGGGTAGCCCTTATCTGTACTAGGTTCTGTTTGGCAGTACACCTGTTTTTTATGCAACCAAAATGTGGCTCCAAGCCAGGAATTATAAAATAAGCACCTGCTTTGAGCCACTGGGAGCAACATCCAAGGAGTTGGGGAGCAACATGTTGCTCCTGAGCCACTAGTTGGGGACGCTGCCTTACATGAAGTCAGCAGGAGGTATGGCATAGCAGCTAAGCGACACAGATGCTTATTTATATTAAAGAAGGTTAAAAAAGAGGATTACATTACAACTTTTGCAATAACTACAAAATGTTCTTTTATACTTTGTGATGGTCTACTGCAGTTGTTCCCAAGCTGCTCTCGAGCCTTGGCTGTGCAGGGCCAAACTGAAAACATGAAAGGCACAGATTTTCAAGAGGTTAATCATCCAAAAATTCGGGGATGAAAATTCTCTGCTTTAGATACTAAGGCTGAAAGGCTGAATTATGGTTAAACTAACTAAAACTAACTTTCTTAACCTGCTTCTTGCTTATTAAGGCATGAGATCACTTATTCTGAAACCCCTTATCCAGAAAGCTCCTAATTACAGGAAAGCCATTTCCCTCAGAGTCCATTTTAAGCCAATAATTCTAATTTTAAAAAATGATGTCCTTTTTTCTGTAATAATAAAATAGTACCTTGTACTTGATCCAAACTAAGCTACATGATTACATATTGGTATCTGAACGACCCTATAGGCTTTATTTAATAGGGTTGATTTAATGTTAAAATTATATTTGGCAGACTTAAAGCAATACTGTTATGGATAAACATGTTTTTTTCAAAACGCATCAGAGCTTCTCCATTGAAATCCATTTTGAAATTTCACATGGGGCTAGCCATATTCTTCATTTCCCAGGGTGCCACAGCCATGTGACCTGTGCTCTTATAAACTTCAGTCACAATTTACTGCTGAGCTGCAAGTTGGAGTGATATCACCCCCCCCCCCCAGCTGCCAATCAGCAGAACAATGGGAAGGTAGCAAGATAGCAGCTCCCAGTAGGTACAGGGCTGGATTTGTGGCGAGGCCACAAAGGCCTGGGCCTAGGAGGGCATCTGCCCCGCTGCAGCGAAACTTTGAAAATTTGCTCCCCACTACTCTGTATGGGAGTTTGAAAGTTTGCCCATGCGAGAAATGCAAGTCCGGCTTGGGACTCCTCCAGTTACATGGGTGTAGGAGATACAATAGGTTACCTGAAAGCAGTTCTAATGTGTAGCGCTGGCTCTTTCTGAAAGCTTAGACTCAGGCACAATGCCTACACACCAGTATTGCAACTATAAAAAAAATATATTTGTTGGTTCAAGAATAAAATTTTAAATGGTGAATTGTTTGTTATGTAAACAGTGTAATTAAGAAATAAAAAGTATACCATAAAATTCATGACAGTATTCCTTTAAGTTAAGGTGATCCAAACTACAGAAAGATCCCTTATCCAGAAAACCTCAGGTCCCAACAATTCTGAATATCAGATTTATGAACATAAATATATAAATAGGAGTAACTAGAGAGAGAGAACTGTGTGGAATTGTTTTTTAGTAATAGGTAAGTGATGCATCATTAAGAGTAGAGCAAAGAATTAGGTCCCTTTTTAACTCCAGTTAATGGAAAAGTAGATTTAGAGACTATTTAGTCATGTCAGGTGTGTGCTAACCATTGTTCCCAGCCTGTGGTTATGTATTCATGCTATCGAACAGCTGTGAGAGCAGTTTAGTTTGGGATGACTGAAAGGTAAGTTGGGGGCAGTAAGAGCAGGGGTTCCCAGAGAGGTAGGAGGACATGGAGCCCTTAAAGGAAAACTATATCCTCAGGACGAATACTTAAATAAAAGATCATTTATATCATATTAAGTGGCCTATTGCCAAACTGAAATATATAAATGAATAAATATTGCCTTTTTACATCTTTTTACTTGAGCCACCATTGTGTGATGGTCTGTGTTCCCCCCCGCGGAGATCACCTGACAGGAAATAATGCAGTTCTAACTGTAACAGGAAGTAGTGTTGGAGTAAAAGATTGAGGGGTATAGTTTTCCTTTAAAATGACTCCCATCATGAAACTTATCTAGCCCCAAAAATGGCAAAAAGGAAAGTTTCCCTGTGATTGGAGTGACTGGTCCTACACTTAGGATTCATTTGAGGGTGGCAACACTAAAAAGCAGTTTGGTTTGTGTTACTTCTCCTTAATAGACTGTGTAGAAGCTAGAGGGGAAAGTGGAAACTGAACTGTGTAGCTGTATTTGCTCTCTATATATATTGTACTAGGACTGTTGATTACTGAGACTTAAATAGACCCTGTCTGTCACTCAGCTTGTAGTCAGAAGGACCCTAAAGCTAGGAATGCTGTACTGAGCTTATTTCTGCAGCCATCTGTTTACAAACATGATTCTGCTATGAACCTTTTCATTATTTCTTTATATAATGTCTGTTGCACATATTTACTGTGTGTGTAATTTATGCTATCCTCTTGCTGTGCCCAAGCCCATAGTGTGTTGGTAGGCATTGTGCTGTTCTGTGCACACAGCTTTTTGAGAAGCTAAGGATCAGAAGCATATTTCTTAATAACTGTACAACATAATTTATGTACAACATTTAATATCTATTTCACATTGGTGTAAATTCTCTTTGTAACATGTGCTTATTATGAAAGCATTTGGCCAAAGTTCTTATACAATGGTGCCTACTTCTGTTTAAAGCCTAAAGCGAGGATCTAAAGTGAAATATAAATAAGTATTTCATTTTTTTAAGAACTTTATGGGGAGAATGTAATAAAAAATAAACAATGGAATAAATCTATGCTATGTGAATAATTTTATCTCAGTACAGATACTCGAGGAGACATGCAATAAAAGTTGTACATTAAATATATATTTGCAAAAGTAATATAAAAATGGATATACCCAATGTAATATTGTCCATTAGACGGTTTATTAGATTGCAACTTACAATGGCAAATTTTCAGACCAGCTTCGAGCAACCAATCAGCTGTTTTCATTCATACTGTACGCCAATTAACGCTACCTGCTGAAATATTAGTTAGGGTATGACTGATGGCTGAGGCCAAAATTATAGGTTTCTGCTACATACGTCTATACAGCTTTTATTCATTTACAAAAGGAAGATCAACAAGGCACTGACCTGAAGAAGTTCATGAATTGTGATTACACTGATATCAGCCCAGATCCAGGATGGAAAGCAATTACTATGCCTTCCTGCTGGTTAGCTAATTAAAGAATTGCTATTCTGTGTACAAGCCTATCTGTGCACTCATGTGAATAATCGATTCACGATATGCCTGTAAGGGGAAATGACTCAAAAGGTCATAGATAAAAACAACACTTTAATGAGGAAACATCATGAGGGCTATATAGCTTATCTGTGCATTACTTTCTTATAATGTAAACTCTTTAGGGGTAGGAAATCCTTACTGGTTGTCTTGGGGCTTATATAATTCAAACATATTTTTAAATCCCTGTGTGATATCCTGTTTCTTTTAGTGTAAGATACTTGTGACGTTGTTATACTGCTGGCTTTTTTTGGTCTGCTTCATTATCTCAAGCAATACAAGCATTCTTAGCTGGTTTCACTGGTTCCAATGCTTTCTGGGAAGATCTGGGAGCAGTAGACTGAGGCCTATTTTTATGCTGTGTAAAGCTAAATAAATGGCTAATTTCTCAGTCCAAATGTCAGATTTGATGCCATTATTTTACGTAAGCTACTGGTGAGGCCTGGTAATGTGTGCTGAATTTTGTCGCTGTGTTTTACAGCTCCTAAGAAACTACCATTGGGCACTGTATGGTTAAAAGAACATGCATTTAAACCCTTACCATAGTGTAAACGAATGACACTTTCCCCTTAAAATGTATTATGTTAATTTAAATATGTTTAATAGTGATGAGCAAAATTTTCGCCAGGCATGGATTTTGGCATTGTCGCTCTTTTTACAAAAAAAAATCTCCTGCAGAAAAAATTTGAAGAGTGAGGCAAAAGTTGCATCAAATAAATTGTGGTTGCATCAGAAAAAGTTGCAGTCGCATCATAAAGTCGCGGTCGCGTAAAATAAATTGTGATTGCATCAAAAAAGTTGCACATTAAAAAAACCATGCAGTACCCGCATTTCACAAATTTTTTGCTGTTTCACGCATTTTTCAGCAGTTTCACAAATTTTTCAGCTAAGCAAAACGAGACAGATTCGCTCATCACTTATGTTTAAACTTACCATTTGCTTAGGTTAACTTTAACATTAGGTTTAAAAATAATGGATTCTCTCATAATAAAGGGAATTTTTAATTTTTACAGTGAATGCACATTCAAGAGCTCATACTTGTTTTTATATGTGCTGGCGTTATCAAAGGGCATGAAGACCCCTACTAAATCACCTGACCTTTTTTCAAAAAAAGTCAATTAGAAGAAAATGAAGACTGTGGGGACCTTGCCAAGAGAGAGACAGAGTTCTTATACAATTTTACAGAAAGATTTCTTAGTCGGAAAACCACAGGTCTTTAGCATTCTGGATAACAGGTCCCATACCTGTAATTCAAATTTTTAAAAAGTTATTTCCTTTTTCTCTGTAATAATAAAACAGTATCTTGTACTTGATCCCAACTAAGATATAATTAAGCCAATATTAATTCTGTCAACCCAATTTGTTTAATATTACATACAGCAATGCCTACTAAAAAACATTTGAATACTATAAACGCTATAATCTCCAACAGTATTGTTTCAACATAAATCATTCTACCTTTTTTTTTTTTAATTGTTTTTATTTGTTTTTTTGTAACAATCGGGTTCCACATGTACATGATAATGTCCATTACAAAAGAAATAATGTAACTTAGAGCTTGGCGTATGCCATCAGTATAAAGTATAATAATATGCCCGAGTTGTCTTATGTCTGGTTGTCTCAGTTCAAACAGTTGCACTGGTAGGCTTATTTAAAGTTAGCAGACATATGGGCGGTAACGTAATTGGCTATCTCACGCTTAGGTGTGCCAAATTACCATAAGTGTGTTGTGGTGGAGGCCCGATTTATAATTAGGTCAGTACAAACAAAAGAAGATATAGTACAAGGCTTTGGATAAAATCGACATGGAAATTATTCAATCTTAAAGGGGTGGTTCACCTTTAAGTTAACTTTTACAATGTTATAAAATGGCCTAGCAACTTTTTAGTTGGTCTTTTATTTTTTTTCATTTTTGACTTATTTGCTTTTATTTTTGGACTCTTTCCAGCTATCAAAAGGTGGTCACTGACCCCAGCAGCCAAATAAATATTGCTAAAATGTCAAACTGGAGAGTTGCTGAATATAAAGCTAAATAATTCAACAACCACAAATAATAAAAAATAAAGACCAGTTTCAAATTGTTTCAGAACAGCACTCTCTACAACATACTAAAAGTTAATTGAATTAACATCAAGTACAAGGTACTGGGATTGCTTTACTATCATAAGGATTAAATAGCAAATAATCATATCATTTTTTAAATTATAATAGACTCATCAAAACTAATTGCTAATAGGTTGTTACTGGCAACAGTACCTGTGCAATTAAGAACCTTGGTAATACATCACCAACACTGCCTTATTAATATAGAGGGAAAAGCAGGCAAATATTACAAATTGTGGAAAAAGGCAGTTACAAAAAAAAAAGGTAGTTACATTTTAATGCCATTTCTGGATTATAAAATAGATAATAAAAAAAAAGTAAAGATAATAGATTCTACATCTCTATAATGGATTTATGCCAATGTATTAAGAATAAAATATGCAAAGATTAAAGAAATGTAAAAAACATGATTCTGTTGTAACTGTGTAACTAACGTTCTTGTTTTGCATGATCTCAGCCCTATTTTTATTAATATTTATAATGCCTGCTGCCCTCTTGCATAGCTAATTAAATGCATTTCTTAAAAGGTAATTATCAGGCAAAATATCTTTATTGCTTAATTAAATGCAAAGTGGTGTGTGATAAGCCCTTAGAAGTATCAGTAATAAGGGCATGTAGTGATTTATGATTAAAAAGGGTTTTGTTTAGAGCTGAGAGGGACAATAACATTCCTGGGGAGGGCAATTCCCTGATATATAGGGTGCACTCCTTTACTCTCTACACTGGAAAATGTGTTGCACTAAATTATATCAGTCCATCCACCAGATCCTGTCAGATAATGATGGTACCTTGAAATTCACATCTGCTACATCTCTGTTGAGTATTTGGGGAGTTTCTGCCTCACTTATTGAGGACAATGTTTTATGCATGCAACTCATTAAGCTGAGACTTATGAGGTGCCTTTTATTAGCATAGTTAAGCTGGCAACCGAGGTAGATACTTTATTAGAATCAGTTTCTGGCTGAACTGTGCAATAATAGTTTCCTTTGTTTACCCCCAAAAATGCCTACTTTGTCAGTCTACCTCCAGAGATATCATACCAAAGTGGATTGGTCAAAATAAAAAAACTGTACCAATTGGCATTGCTTTCTGGTCATTAAATAGTCATTCAACTCATTTTTGACCATCCTCGCTTGTCACCCCATTGAAATCAGGCAATTTTTTCTGCTGACAATGAGGCACAATATACTGTATATATAGAATATAGATGTCACAATATAAGGCGGATTAGTAACCAGTGCACCTAGCATCACAATTTAATAATCAGCCCTGTAGCATCAGCTTATATGACAGGTGAACGTCATTTTCTGCTTGATAACCCCTAAGTTTAGCTTCTCGACAGCTGCACAGAGGACACTGAGCATGTGAGTGTTGCAGACACTTTTCAAGATGGGGAGCTCCTGTGACAACTGTAAAGACCTGGATATAGCCATATTCAGTTTTAGGGTTTAGTTCTCCTTTAAGTATAGGTCTTTAGTTATTTGATTGCAGAATCCAGAGACAGGTACTTTATACAATATATTTTAAGAAGACATGTTGATTGAGTTGGGCTTGTTGATATACTTGTGGGTATTTAACTGTATCAAGAGCCAATTAAAAGCCTCTCTGACTTTCCATTTACAAACAAAGTTTGCAGATGGCAACCTTTCTAATTAAAAGAAAGCAGATTCCATTTTTAGCTGTGGAAGGAATGTTTTACAATGAGAACAGTAATGCTGTGCATTTCTTGAATTTGCTTTATTGGCTTAATAGGTAAAAATCAACTGAGATTAAAATGACAGTGACCCATAGGGGCCCATTCATAAAAGCACAAATTCACCAATTAAAAGCACGATTGGAAAGAATTCGGAGTAACCAAGATCATTTCTGATGTGCGAAAATGATTTTCTTGGTCGTACGAAAATTTTGTACGAAAATCGTAAATTACATGAAAACCTTTCTGGCTTTGAAACTTGAATGCATGATTTTGGAAGCCTTCCATAGGACTCAATGGCACTCTGCAGCTCCAACCTGGCCAAAAGGAAGTTGTGATACCAACGCTTGAATAAATTCTGAAAGGCTTCTAGTCTTTGTGAAAAATACGACTTTTTCGTCGAATTTTAGAAAAAAAACATGAAAAAGTCGTACTGTTTTAACTATATTATCGTGGTCAATACAAAAGTTCTAACAATTAGAAAAAATATGAATTTTTCTCATTCGTGGTCAATCGTGCTTTAATGAATGGACCCCATAATCTTACCCCATTGCTATTTTTTAGCCTTCCTTGTTTAGATAGGCTAAAGGTTAAAGGCTAAACTGGACATTTGTCATGTTTTTAAAATGAAGTTGCACAATTGTTGATAAAATGGTTGATACATGAGGGGAAAAAAGCAAAAACTGCATTTTGGAAGTCCCATAAAAAAATGGAAATGTTGGAAATGTACCTCATATCTGTTTGGGCAGCAATTACCTTAAGCAGCATGTCATGCACATAGAATCATTTTGTTCTGTTTAGCATAGCAGATCAATATGTTCTTGTCAATGGTTTTTCTCAGTGGCATTGAGATTTCTTCCTGCAATAATATGAAAACAAGAGCACCATTTAATTATGTGTCATTTGGGACCCGCTTTTCTTTTAAGCTCAAGTCTGAATGACACACTCAATAGTCTGTACAGAGAGATGACACGATACATAAACTTGTTAACAAAACAATGGTTAATAACAGAAGCAAAGCGTTGCTTGTGTTTGTTGTAAGGTTAAAAGTGTTACATATACATTGCCGGTGTACATCTGTGTATATACTTAAGGATTATGTCAGCTATGGCTGTTTTTTACCCTGCTCAAAATACAGCATCAAAATGCTACCGCTGCACTGCATTTTTGAAAATAGTGATGACATAAAAACACTGGCATGACAGCAAGGGCAGACTTATCAAAATGTGAGTTCAGAGCTTAGTACAGGTACAGGTATTATTTGGAAATCCGTTATGAAGAAAGTTCCAAATTATAGAAAGGCTGTCTCCCATAGACTCCATTATAAGCAAATAATTCTTATTATTAAAAACTATTTCCTTTTTCTCTGTAATAATAAAACAGTATCTTGTACTTGATCCCAACTAAGATATAATTAATCCTTATTAGAGGCAAAACAATTCTATAGTTTTTTTCAAAATTTAATGATGTTATCAGACTTAAGGTATGGAGATCCAAATTATGGAAAGATCCCAGGTCCTGAGCATTCCGGATAACAGGTCCTATACCTGTACATAAAAACTCACCCACATTCTATTTATTATTATGGGATTTTTATCAAACACTCATTTTTACCCATTGATAAATACGCTTCTAAAAGTCCCATAAGAATAAATAAAACATTGGTGAGTTCTTATGTATTAAGCACAAATTTTGATAAATCTGCCCCTAAGTGTATATGAGGAAAATATTTTCTCTTTCTAAACATATTATGTGCCACATCAGTGTGTCTCTAACTACTCATGGAATGGATAGCCATGATTCTATATCTACTTCCATATTACATATGTGATCCCCTTGGCATGTTCTATTAATGTCAGGTTGCAATAATACCAAAGCCTACAAATCAGGCTAACCACCCTCCTTCCACCTGTAGCCAGCTGGGAAACCTTTCATACTACTTTGCTTTGACTGACATAAATGAGAAATGTTAGGTATTTGCACAAAAAAAAGAAACCACTGGCCTTCATATTGGTTTCATTTTGCTTTATGCACAATTTATTACACTAATTCCCTTTCTTGTGAAATGCTTTGTCTGCTTTCCTTTGACTACATATATGAGTTCCATATGAAGTCAGTCTGCAAAATGGGTCCTAAATGCAAAACCTCTGACATAAAAGTTGTAGGGTTTTTTTGCTCGCTTTTTAAATCCAAATGTATCAGTATACACTAGTTTGATCATTTTATG
The DNA here is from genome assembly GCF_000004195.4 of Xenopus tropicalis. Classification (NCBI taxonomy): domain Eukaryota; kingdom Metazoa; phylum Chordata; class Amphibia; order Anura; family Pipidae; genus Xenopus; species Xenopus tropicalis. The sequence goes on along the minus strand of NC_030681.2, from coordinate 81,744,251 downwards.
CCAGTTTTTTATTTATTACTTATATTAGCCTGAGCATAGCATGCAATATAAGGATGCTTTACACAAACATAAAGGAATAGTTGAAGTGAAACATAAGACTGGTTACAGCTGTGTTTTGTGCCTTATGCTAGTAAAAACAATTTTAATAAGTTATTTTTGTAAGCATTGAAGTGTCCATTCAAGGGAGCACGAAAACCTACGACACTGCACTGTTAAACCACATAATTCAGTTGTTGTTGGACTACCATCAAGAGTTTAAATACCGGGGCATTCCCTACCAGTCATTTGAACTGAAGAAGCCACTCGGATGAGTGGTGAAACGTTTTCAAGAAAAACTCAGAAAAGTCCAGTTGTTTTAGACTTAATTCTACTAGACGTTGTTGGACTACAAATTCCAGCATACTTTAACATATTATCAAGATTTAAGCATGCTGGGAGATGTAGTCCAGCAACATCTGATTTATAGTCAAAATCAATATTGGTCAAGAAAACATATCTCTAGCTCTCCAGGGCCCATGCCTCTATTAAAATGCATCATAATTCTCCAGTAAGAATCCCATCTGATCTGTGTATATCTGGCTCTGTGTTCTTGCAATGGGAGTTTAAAGCACAGTTTTTTAAACAAATGACATAATAATCTCTGTATGTCAGATGGCAAAAAGATGGATGCTGTAATGCATGTTATCAGCATTCTTACTGGAGAATTATTTTGCATCTATAATGAAGTTTTTGGTCAGTAGAATTCTCATTGGTGAGTTGTTTTTCATGTGAAATTATGTATTTAATCAGCTTCTATAAAGAACTAGGGGTTGCAGTGGGATACCTTTAGGGTTGGGTTTAGTGTCTCTTTAAATATTATGATTTCAATTTATTTTAGTGTTGTTTTCTTGCTTTCTAAAAAGGTCCCTATACCTTAACTTATTTTCTCTATGCCTAAAAAGGTAGGACTAATGGAAATAATATAACTGAAAGTATATTTACTTTTTGCTTTATTTCAGCAAGTATCTGTGAAAGTACAGATTCAGCTATAGTTTTTGGGGCAGATTTATCAAAGTCCGAATTTCAGATAATTTAAAGTCCAATTGGCAAAATACGATAATTTCAGATGTGCATTAATTGCGTGAAAATTCGTATCGTGGTCATACGAAAATATTGTGGTACAATCCAAATGTTACGGAATTTTCATTTCCGAATAATCGTAAACAGTGCGAAAACCTTTCTGACTTTGAACCTTCAATGTATGATTTTGAAAGCCTCCCATAGGACTCAATGGCACTCTGCAGCTCCAACCTGGCCCAAGGAAAGTCTCCCATAGGGCTCAATGGCACTCTGCAGCTCCAACCTGGCCCAAGGAAAGTCTCCCATAGGGCTCAATGGCACTCTGCAGCTCCAACCTGGCCCAAGGAAAGTCTCCCATAGGGCTCAATGGCACTCTGCAGCTCCAACCTGGCCAAAGGAAAGTCTCCCATAGGGCTCAATGGCACTCTGCAGCTCCAACCTGGCCCAAGGAAAGTCTCCCATAGGGCTCAATGGCACTCTGCAGCTCCAACCTGGCCCAAGGAAAGTCTCCCATAGGACTCAATGGCACTCTGCAGCTCAAACCCGGCCCAAGGAAAGTCTCCCATAGGGCTCAATGGCACTCTGCAGCTCCAACCTGGCCCAAGGAAAGTCTCCCAAAGGGCTCAATGGCACTCTGCAGTTCAAACCCGGCCCAAGGAAAGTCTCCCATAGGGCTCAATGGCACTCTGCAGCTCCAACCTGGCCAAAGGAAAGTCTCCCATAGGGCTCAATGACACTCTGCAGCTCCAACCTGGCCCAAGGTAAGTCTCCCATAGGGCTCAACGGCACTCTGCAGCTCCAACCCGGCCCAAGGAAAGTCTCCCATAGTGCTCAATGGCACTCTGCAGCTCCAACCTGGCCAATGGAAAGTCTCCCATAGGGCTCAATGGCACTCTGCAGCTCCAACCTGGCCAAAGGAAAGTCTCCCATAGGGCTCAATGGCACTCTGCAGCTCCAACCTGGCCCAAGGAAAGTCACGATACCAAAGCTTGAATGAATTCCGAAACTTTTGCAGTCGTTGTGACAAATATGATTTTGGCACACAAACTGACGCAAAGCAAAAAAAGGTTGTGGAAATTAACGAAAAGTTGTGGAAAATACACAAAGGGGATGATTCATTAAAACACGAGTTCAAATCCCGAATGGGAAAAATTCCGATTGGATACGATAATTTCTGAAGATCGCAAATATCACGAAAATGCTTATGAAAAAATCGTATTAGTCACGATAATATGGTATTGGCATTCCGAAAGTCACAACATTTCGTACTGAACGATTGTAAACAGTGGCAGAACCTTTCCGAATTTTTCGCGCAAGCATACGAAAAAGTCGCGTGCGCGTACAAAAAAGTCGCGCAAGCACGAAAAAACCATTCCGAGCGTTCGTGTCTTAATAAATCTCCCCCAAAGTGTTATAAATTAGAAAAAATACTAATTTTTCCAATTCGGACCCAATCGTACATTGATAAATCTGCCCCTTTGTCTTTCCTAAACAGCCAATGTCTCTCTAGCAGGCTGGTCACCAGCTTCTTTTTACCTAGCTCAGAGCTCTTATAGTGTTTATGATGCCATGGCCTATCAGTCCAATGATGGGCTATTACATTACATTAGGAGCAGAAATTACACTTTCCATAGCAACAAAAGTTACACTTTGATATAAGGATAATTGCTTTCATTGATTGCATCAGCTGTTGTGATTTTATATTTTTCTAGGTTTTGATCACTGTCTAATAAAAGTTTAACTTCCACATTACACTTATAAGAAATCCTTTCCCTCATTTACATTGTTTAATGATAATACACATTACCACTAGGATGCAATAGAGATGAGTAGTGTGGACTATCTTGCCCTCTTTATTCAATTTTTTTTAATTGCCTTGTGTTGTCTCACTGGAAGATGAACAGATATAGTGTCTGTTAATCATGTGCTATTCCTGTGATAGGAATAGTTATTTTGTCTGACAAGAGGATATGTGAGTTTTTATTACATTATATTCCACACAGGTGGGCTCTCTTCATACTGAAAAAGGTAGGTCAGGAAATGTGATTTTTTTTGTCCTTTGCTTGTAAAGTGTGTTTCTCAATACTATGTGAATTTTATGTTGTTTGCTTCATGTTCCTGTTTGTATTGAAGAAGCTGGTGTAAAGATTTGTACAGTTGCTATTCATAGCTGGTAGTCACTTCCCAGCACAGGAAATGAGGTAGGCCTTTACTGTGTAAAGGCATAGTATAGTAAAGTGAATCACACAACTGACCAGACTTCGGTATATATTAAGTTACACACACTCCTTTATTTACTCTTACAAAATTTTCTACCTCTCTAGTGGCATACCTACATGGCACCGGGCAGAAGTATCCTTAGAGGGCCCGGCATGCACAGCCACCCCTTCCTGGCTCCCCCCCCCAGAGCAATTGAGGAAGGGGGAGCATCCCCCAAAATGTTGTGTGCAGAGATCTCCATAAACAAGAACATTTCTTAGCACAATTGCTGGATTTGAGGGCACCCCTGTGACTGCGGGATCTGCTTCCTCTATAGTTATTCCACTGAGAGTGTGGCATCCTCTTCTTCATCCAACAAATCATCCTTCTCTGTTGTGTCCACATACAGTACACAAGCTTCTTTCAGCTGTCTCACTACTGCCTGTAGGTACTCTACTAACCTACCCCCTGAACACTTCAGTTCCTTATGAGCGCACTATTGCCTGAGGATGCTATCCCCAATATCTGCCTCTTTGTTGGGGCCATAGACTGCCCTTTCTATTTAAACAGCCACCTAATCACCTCTAAGGTGATAGTGGAACAATGAACTCTTACTCATCCTAGTCCTAGCTAAGTGCAACCCCCTTTCCTTTGGACTGACCCAGTTGCCTGTACTACCAGTTGTTCCTTGGCCAAATGAGGAAGTCTCCCACTCAGACACTTCCTTTGTCCCTATAGGAAGCAATATTGTTCAATAAAGCTTTTCTCCAGCTCTCCAGAGCCCGTGGCTGTATTAGAATGCAAAATAATCCTCCAATGAGAATCCAGCCTGATCTGTGTAAATTTGTTGTTTGTTCCTGCAACTGGACTTGGAAGCATTAAGCACAGTTTCCTAGCACTGAACATGTATGTCCTTTATCTGCGTTTATCTCATTTTACTGAATTGCAGCTCATGGGTCAAAATGAACACAATTGCACTTGGTCTGGGTCTTTAGTCTGGTTGTGTTTCCTGTGTTTGACGTGCAAATAATATTTGGACCCTATTCTTTAGATGCAAGTGTTCTGTGCCCTATGATGAAAGGCGCTGAAGGAACCCTGGAGTTACTGCCTGGTCCCAAGGTGGTGGTAGCTCCAGGGCTCCCTTCTATCAATAGGCACAACAGCACTCAATTAAAAACTGGAGGCAGAAGGACTGAGCAGCACCGGGCACAGTTATAGGGAAGTGCAAAGAGCATTTTGACACAAGTACCTTAAATGAATTGGGATTTAACACACAACTGACTGTGGGGAAATCTGTTCTACAGCAGCAGCCCTTGGGCTCGTAAATGACCCCTATGGAGTAACTATACTTTCCCTGTTTAGTGCAAGAAATAACAAAAACCATAGATTTGTCTTGATTTAAACATTAGACAAAAATATGTTCAGCACAAGCCCCATTGATAAACTAATGTTGAACAAGGGGAAGTGAAAGAAAATCACTTTTAATGTGAACTTTCACTGGCCTTCTAACGTAAGGTGATTTAAATGGCCACGTTTCTCTTACATTTAGTGACAGAGATATATTTTAGCATACAGATCAAAGATAATGAAACTACACCTGGTTATTATTTGTAAAGACTTCACTAAGCTTTTAATGATTAATTTATCTGCCACATAATGCTGTAATAGATCATAAAAACATCAAGGGAAGAATGCTGTACTACATTTTTAAAGTCCCTTCCTCATGTCTCAGAATGATAATAGGCATGCAAAGTTTCATTAGTCTTGTTCAATGATTGTTTCCTTAGGAATCCCTTGTATGTTTCCTTTCACTAGGGAAGGCTAAAAAACACTATCTGAGACTCCAGTACTTAGTAGTAAAACTCCAGTCTATAGGGATGAGGTTAAATTATTATCCTCTTATTCCTCATAAATTACATCAAATGACAGAGGAGAGAATTATTAGAATTTTTCATAGCAGTTGCCTTGTACTAAGCTATATTTTACAATAGATTGTCTAATTCAGAATGCTTTTGGTATCTTTAGAGTTAGCATTGAGATGTTAGGTTAGAATGCAACAATGTACAACATTTAATATATGTATAACAAGTTAATACAATTTCAAGAATCAAATTTAAAAAGGCAATATACCTCATATCTAAATTGCGTTTAAAATCACTTGCTTTGTGTTCTATGGTTTCTAAACTTTGGTTTATTTTCTATACCTCTTCACCAGTGCTGGGCAAAGTTGGCTGCGTACCCTGGGCAATAGAGATGTAGCGAACTGTTCGCTGGATAACTGATTCGCGCGAAAATCGGGTGTTCGCAAGTTCGCGAACTTTTAGCAATGTTCACAATTTTGGGTTCGCCTTAGCTGGAGCCGAATTTTGACCTCTCACCCCAGAGCCAGCAGATACATGGCAGCCAATCAGGTAGCTCTCCCTCCTGGACCACCCCCGGACCACTCCCTTCCATATATAAACCGAAGCCCAGCAGCCATTTTACATTCTGCCTGTGTGTGCTTGATGAGTTAGCATAGGGAGAGAGCTGTGCAGGGGTTTGAGGGACAGTTTAGGTAGCTTTGCTGACTAGTAATCTACTTTCTATTGCTCTGTATGTAGCTGCTGTGGGCAGCAGTCCTGCTGATCTCATCTGCTGTAACCCAATAGTCCTTGTAAGGACTGCTTTTATTTTCTGATTACTGTTACTTTTCTTTTCATTGTGTACTGCAGCTCCGTCTGTGTGTGTTGGAGAGAGGTGTGCTGCTCATAGTAGTGCACTAAGCACCAACCACACATTCACATATTTTTTTTTTATTTGTGTTTTTTTACTTTGCTACTGTAATTTATAGAGCCGAGTGCTATTAGTCTAGCTGTGGGGACTGGTGTGCCCACCCCAGCACCAACCAGAGATCACTTTTTTTTATTATTAATTTTTTTTTTTATTTAACTTACTGTTCTTTAATGTGTCCAGTGCTGTTTGCTGTTGTTCATAGTAGTGCACCAAACACGTTACACATAGTAGTGACATTGCATTGCAATAAAATCACCTGAGCGATGTTTTTCCACCAGCAATAATATATTGCGTATCCACTACTGCGGAGTTTTGTCTTTGTGTGTGAACCGGCTGTAACCTTTACACGACTTGATTGGCATGTAGACGCCGGACGTTTTAAAGCAGTTTATTACACAAGTTTAGAAATGTAGTGTGATTTCTGCCCTTTACAGCACAAAACGCAACGCTGTGTCAACAACGTATTTTTCAGAGAAATTTTTGCCCTTGATCCCCCTCCTGCATGCCACTGTCCAGGTCATGGCACCCTTTAAAAAACTTTAAAATCAGTTTTCTGGCCAGAAATGGCTTTTCTAGTTTTTAAAGTTCCCTTCTCATTGAAGTCTATGGGGTTAACAAAGTTCGCAAAAGTTCGCACTTTTTGGCGGAAGTTCGCGAACGTGTTCACAAACTTTTTTTGTGAGGTTCGCTACATCTCTACTGGGCAACACAGCTGCACACTAGGCACGTGCCTCTCCTGCCTTCCCCAAATTCCGTCCTCTTCACCTGTGAGTTCTATGGTATATGCTGCTTTTTGGTTGGGGCTAACTGTGGAATTGTTTAAAATGCTGGTACTTGACCAAGATAGCATCCTCCCATCTACTTAACCATATTATTTAAAAATAAAGCATGATGGGAGTTGTAGGCCAACAGATGGATTTCTACAAAAATATTGGTCTACAAATCTGTTCTCCACCTCCAGAGTGCCAAAAGAACAAGATTCCTGTTCATTCTCTGCACAGACAGCTCCCTATGCTATTGCCACTGCAGGCATTAATAACACCAGGCACTAACTATGCCTACCTACCTAGTTAATGTGTAATATTGGGAAACAAGAATTGCACATTATTATCCCTAGGTTAGATAACGTTAATAAGACTTATGTAATGCCAGCAGTCATGAGTTTTACTGGACAATCTGTTTGCTCACCTACTTTGGAGATCTTGGGGTGCAAGTTTTGTAGGGGAAGTAATTAAGTGTGAGGAAGTATACCTATGCCCTGGCAGAGGGATGTGTTCCTATGGTCAGGGACTAGCGAGTGTAGTTCCTGTTCCCTAGTCTATATATGGGGAGGCTGTAACTGATTCTGTCTCTGTGCACACCACTTCAAGAGTGTGGTGGATGCTGCTGAAGAGCTTAAGGCAGGAAGCCTCAGAGAGACTCTTGGTAGATATTTTAGAATTGTTATGTAGACAGTGTAAGCTAGCACCCACAGTTTGGTGCTTCACAATGGAGGCTTAGTACAGGTTAGTTTCTCAGGTGACACTTAACAACTTGTACATGAAACACAGAAAGAAAATGCCAGCTCCCTGTCTAATCCACACTGTAGGGTCCTAGAAGCACCCTTGTGCTAGTGCTCAGTCTAACCCACAGAGTGGAATCTAGAGTTGGCCAGCTGCTAGACATCATAAAGGCCATTATTTGTACATGAAAAGAAGGGGTATGATTGCCTTTAAACATAATTAAGAAACTTGTAGGACTTAAGTGGGTAGGTGGAAATATTAATGTAATCAAAAGATTTCTGATCCTAGTTAGGGATGAGCAGTTTTGAAATTTTCATAAATCCATGCTAGCACAGACTAGCACAAACTGTGGGTTTTGCTTTGGTGAAACTGCAGAAAATGCATTGGAGTCAATGGGAAGACAAAATTACATTGCAGTTAATGAGTTATAAGCTGTTCCTCTTAGGGTGAAGACACACTGGGCTACTAGTAGCCGTTACTTTTTCAAGGCTGCTAAACTCCAGAAAATACCCCACCATGAACAATAGTGAGAATTGCCTCTGCAAAAACACACATAAAGACAATCAGTAAATGATCAGCATTGTCTTTTTTAGTAGCCACAACAAGTAGCTGCTACAAGTAGCTCCGTGTGTCTTCACCCTTTGAAAAAAAGGTCCCATGTTGACAGTTTCTTCCAAACTGCTCCTTAAATGGACAAGAGGTGGGCTGGGGAGAGCTCCAATCCCCCTGGTTGATGTGGAAGGCAAGAAGCGCATAATAATAATTTCTGTGTATTTTCCACATTTTTCTGGTGAAACATAACAAGTGACAAAATTCTGGCATCGATTTATGGCAATTTTACCCCTGGACAAATTTTGCTGCAAAACTGTACTGGGCAAAAAACAAAATGCTCATCCCTAGTTGTTATCAGAAGTCTTTTGAGTAATACCCATTGCAAGTGAATGATGTTATATTATGTCTTATACATTTGGTGTATAAATCTATTGTTCCTGGTTATGAACCACTTATGCCAAGTCTCTTTGTGAATGTTAAATCAAATTATGGTTAAGCAGGACCCAGCTACAGTGTTTTACCCTGAGCAGCTGGAGTAGAGTGTTAAAATTTGTTGAAAGGTTTATATCTCACATAAAACAATACTAGCTTGAGGGTCCATGGCCACAATGGTAACTGTGGATACATACATGTGCATGTGTGCACACAAATATGGTTGTCTCCAGAGGGACATTTTAGGGGATACCAGATAAGCCTTAGAAGTTTCACCATCAACCAGATGTTCAAAAGACAAAATTGATTCTTCAGGATATTTTTAATAACTTTTAAGTGGTCAGTGAAATCTGTAACCACCATAAATATTGGTTTTTTTTAGTCAGTATTATACAAATTTTCAATAGAATATAAAGCATCATCGAATGTATTTGTTTACACACTTTAAGGGGGTCATTTACTAATGGTTGGATATTTTTTTTTCCTATTTGGATTTTTCAGTGCTAAAAGTCACAGGAAAAAAAAGTTCAAGATTTTTTCAAGATTTACAACAGCTAAAACTTACAAAAATCTGAATCTGACAATTCATGTAGAAGTCAATGGAATATGTCCCTTCCCTGGAGGATCCTTCTTTGCTTTAAAACTTCAAGTTTTTGGATTTTTGACGCTGGTTGATGCTGGACCATATTTGTGAAAATGAGTTTATTCAAATTTTTAAAAAGAAAAAAAATGAGAAAAGTTTTAGAGAGAAGAGTTTTAGTAAATCTGCCCCTAATTTATTCTGGAGATACTGGAGTTAGTATTGCATAGAATTGCTCTGTCTCATTTTTAGCTGTAATACCACATCAGGTGCTTATTTATACTATTATTTATATTTGCTTATGTATTCCATTATTTATATCATTTATTATCTGTTGACAAAAGCCATTCCAAAGTAAAAGGGAAAAAAATAACTCATGATTGCTTTATAGTTCTACATCAACCCATATTTTTATTGAATTAAATCCAAACAGAAGAAGAATGTATGGTTATTACATGACTAGAAACGATAGACAAGAACGAGCCAGGTATGCACATTATAATTTCATATCTTAAACAGGTCTTGTGACTATGGGGTCTTTTTTTCCTTGTGAACAGGTCAGGCTGCCTGAGCTCATTGATTACAGATCACTGTTAATAAGGAGCATTTGTAATGCAGCCATGGTGATACAATCTCCACATGCCAGTTCATGATGGCCCTTCAGTCTCTACAATTAAGTTGTCCAGCTAGCATGCCCCCTGTTGCAGCTGCTCTGTCAATCTCATTTTGTAGTACAAATGAGCTTAGGCCCACTGTTTGACATGGGGTTTTAACACCAAAGAAGGCAATTCTGCTACTACAAATGAGCCTAATTGGTTGTGCGCTCAGGCGTTCACTCAAGCTGCTTCAGTCCATCAGAAAGAGTTTTTTAACCAATTGGACAGAACGGTAGAAAAAAATTACCAGAATTCACAGGGAGCAGGACAGACATGCAACATTTTAAATAATAAGCACCCTATAAAAAAAAAATTCACAGAAGTGACTACCTGTCAATGTTACTTTGTTACATTGGATAAAAAGGACAACATTTAATTTAGTAAATATATACACCATTTTTGTGCATATATAACTAGCTCATTTTTAATTATAAATATTAATAAGCATTAATAAGAGGACAGCATATTCTGCAGTGCTGTACAATAGACAAAAAACATGTATAATACAAATATAGACACATACAAGAGATAAAGACGGTCCTTATTTTTTAAGGTTCAAAGGTATTCTCTGATAAATACAGACAAACTAGGTAAGTGATCATCTACATGGCTACTATTCATATCAATATATATATAGAAAAGGAAGGTAAATAAAGATTCTTAAATAAGTTTTACTAGACATCCACATAAAATAAAGTAAATGAGCATTTTCTTACAAAATACAGATTTTTTTTTAGCATTAAAGTACATTTTCACAAACATATGTTGTAAATAATTAAAACTAATAGTAAACCTTTCTTTATATCACTTTTATTAGTATTTGTATTATTTGTATTATGACACTTTACTCTATATATGTATGTTAGTTAATTTCTCCAGGAAGGTCCTGCTCTTCTATCAGTTGTCACTGATCAGCTGTCTGGTTTGCCTGCAGAGACATGTGATTGGCCCAGAAAGAATGGCTCAGCAGGGACATTACCAAGCGTGCAGTAACATGACATTAGAAATGGAGTCATGAAATGGATTTTTCGAGTAAATCTATGCCTATACCTGCCAATACCTATTTACTGTTTTATAAATTCTCTTTTACATGGAAATACGTAAAAGAAGTAAAAAAAGACTTTGAAAAAAAAACAAATGTTCTTTATCAGAACTCTATAGTGTCCATTTATAGAATTAGCACAACTAAGGTACATATGTTTTACAGGGTGACACCTAGCACTTTAAGCACTGCTGTGTCCTCAATTAAAAATCTGCAAAATGCACAGAAAGCAGTTGTGTGAGGCACAATAATAGCACCTTGTATCCTTTGATGTTTTAAAGCTTCTGTATTCTAAATGATGCCCAAGCTAGGGTTACTCATGTGACACCCACCCGCCATCCCTCGTGTAAGCAGCACTGCAGAATGCAGGTTCCTATTCAGGGGGTGCAAGGAGTGTGCGCATTTAGTTGAGCATTTTTGTTTTCACTTAGGGTGAAATCTTCCAAAGCCGCTTAATCTGCAAAGCAGGTATTGGAACATATGGTCATCCATTCATGTCTAGAAGAATGTTCACACACTCAGCTTTTAAAATATATACCAGCTTATATGCTATCAATCTGCTCAGTAGTATTTGTGGATAAATCAGTTACAGAGACATACAGGCAATGAATATTGTATTTCTAGACCTAATAATGTCAGCTACTGTGTGTTCTCAAATTACAGTTTACCATTTTAGTATCTCATGCCTTTTTCTCTTGGAATGCTCCACTATCCAACGTGTCTCTGTAAATCTCATACTCTGTATCATATATTGGAAAATTTTCCCTATGTCTATGAACATGAGGCAGTTTGCAGCTGCGGTCTTCTTAGGGAGAACAGTAGCTAACAGAGTCCTTTCCCCTACCTGCAACAGCTTCCCATTTAAATGCATGGGATATCACATGGGTTATGACATATTTCCCATTTACAAGCAGTCCTCAGCCAGCTAAAAGAACTGTTTTTTGTCAATAGGCAATCTTATTGCATATAAGAAGTGTTCCAGGTTTATAAATGTTATACAGTTGATTCCAGTACAGGTATGGGAGCTCTTATCCAGAAACCCATTATCCAGAAAGTTCTGAATTACAGAAAGGCCATCTCCCATAGACTCCATTATAAGCAAATAATTCTATTTTTTTAAAATGATTTCCTTTTTCTCTGTAATTATAAAACAGTACCTTGTACTTGATCCCAACTAAAATATAATTAATTCTTATTGGAGGCAAAATAAGCCTATAGGGTTTATTCAGTATTTAAATGATTTTTAGCAGACTTACGTTATAGAGATCCAAATTGCGGGAAATCTCTTATCCGGAAAACCCCAGGTCCCGAGCATTCTGGATAACAGGTCCCATACCTATACAGTTATTTACAATTAAATATTTCCAAATTGTGTTTTCTGTATCAGCGTTCTGCACAAAATGTACATGGCTGGCTACTGCCAACCTAGTTGATCGTTACAACTGGTCCCTAATACTGAACCTACAGAGAAACATGTATCCTGTATCCATTTAATGCATTAAGGTAGAAGCATTACAAGCCAGTAGTTTACAAAATGGTTTCATATTTGCCAGCCCTCAAAAGAGAGGTAAACAACTCTACTTTAGCACTGGTGCGGGTGAGTTACATGTATAAGAAGCATGACTAGGAATATGTGCAATTCTAATGATACAAATATCGGTTCCATATTTTGGTATATAAACAGAATTGCTTTTTCGATGTATGTAATTTTTATTATTTTATGACTCATATAGTGGGAACTCCCTTAATCTGCTTACAAGTGCAAAATGTAACAACTGTTTGCATTTACCATTGCTGATGAAAGCTGAAACATAATACACCACATAAAATTCCAGTAGCCCTTACTAGAGCCTCAAATTCTTAGACATTTTAATGGAATGCCAATAGAATTCCAGAGGTGTTAAGCTGAATCCAGCATGAAATTGAACCTATTTTAATAAGTAAAACCAATCCACGAAAGTCTTTTTGGTAAATTCACAAGGCTAAAAAAACAGTGCCTCAGGGTTTTTTCCCTGGTGGGCAAAAACTGTTTATTGTGGGGTTGTAAAATATAGAATATTTACAGAAAAATGAATATCAAACATTAAATCTGTCTGCAATTGTATCATTGCACAATTGGATCATTGTATGGAATTCATTATCTGGAAACCTATAACCCAGAAAGTTCTGAAATATGGGAACGGAATCTCCCATAAACTCCATTTTAAAGGGGACCTGTCACCTAACGAAATAATTGCAAATCCATTTTTATCATGTTAGTTGAGCAAAATGAACTTTAAGGTGGCCATACAGCAGGAAGCTGCTGATATCGGCCGACTCGCCGATCGGACCAGTTTGAAAATTTTGATCGGGCACCATAGAAGGCGCCTGACCAAAATCTCCCTTCAGCGCTGAATCGGCAGAAGGAGGTAGAAATCCTATTGTTTCTACCTCCTTACCTGCCGATTCAGCCCTGAATGGTGTGTGGCGGATCTGACGATGTTTCGTGAGGCCGATGGTCGCACGAAACATCGTCAGATCGCCACGTGTATGGCCAGCTTTACTTACACTACAATCTTGTTTCCATCAGTCTTGCAAGTACAGGTATAGGACCCGTTATCCAGAATGCTCGAGACCTAGGGTTTTTCCATAATTCGGATCTCCTACCTTAAGTCTTCTAAAAAATTATTTATTCATTAATTAAACCCCATAGGATTTTTTTGCCTCCAATAATGAGTAATTATATTTTAGTTGGGATTAAGTACAAGGTACTGTTTTATTATTACAGAGAAAAAGGAAATCATTTTTAAAAATGTGAATCATTTGATTAAAATGGAGTCTATAGGAGATGGCCTTTCCATAATTCAGAGCTTTCTGGATAATGGGTTTCCGAATAAGGGGTCCTATACCTGTACTTAATCTCAGCAAGCAGGCTGATGCTATTTTGTAAACAAGCTTTGCATTATCCTAAAATCTTGTTTATGCTCCACAATCGGCTACCTGATGCCCATGTACAGGATGCATAAATGCAATGACATCTAGGAAGTGCTGAATGGAAGGTGTCTGAGGCATAGAGGCGGGGCAGGCAATATATGAGAGCTCAGAATTTTAAATACAGGCATGGAGGTTTTAATAAAAAAATTAATTTGTGAATCTGGGTTTCAAGTAGACATAAAGTACCTTTTTAATACAGCTTTTTATGTGTGGGTGACAGGTCCCCTTTAAATAAATTATAAGAATTTTAGAAAATGATTTCCTTTTTCTCTGTAATAATAAAACAGCACCTTGTACTTAATCCCAACTCGTTAAAACTTATTGGAGGCAAATCAATCCTCTTTGTTTTATTTAGTGTTTAAAATATTTTTTTAGTAGATTCAAAGTATGGTGATCCAAATTATGGAAAGACCCCTTATCTGGAAAACCCCAGGTCTCATGCATTCTGGATAACAGATCCCATACCTTTAATAGTATCCCTTTGGTACAATAAATCATCTTATATACTTGTGCATATAAGTGTATACTCGTGTTTCAAGAATACTCTTTTGGTACCTTCATACTTTTACAGGGAGTTACCAGTAAACCTGTTAAAAAAAACATTTTTTATTTATGTAAGTTATATAAATGTTATTCATTTTAGATATTTATTTAATATTAACATATGGGAGGACTTCCATGATAATGCACCTTTGAAACTGGGTCTACCATACTGGGTCTATCCCTTTTATGTAACAGGCTATCCCCCATATGTGATAAAAGTCACTAAGTTTGCCCAGTAGCAGTAACTCACAGATGAGATGTTTGCTTTTAAACAGGTGGCCAGTAAATTCTACCTGCTGATTGGCTGCTAAGGGTTACTGCACCTTGGCATACTTTGTGCGTTTTATTATATAAGTCTGCATAATGACATGGAAAAAGCCATGGAAACATAGCTGTTTTGTCTCCACTTTCCATAGATTGCGCAGGTTGAGTGTTGAAATTTCTATATGATGTCCTAGCTGTGTAGATTTTTGCTTAACTTTACACTTAAGTTAATTTATATGAAATAATACTTTACTAATGATTTCAGTAACTCACAACCTACTTCAGTAACTCAAAACCTACTGTGCTCAGCTTTTCACATTCATTTAATGGGGAACCCAGTAAACAGATCCTATACCAATGATAATATGCTAAGAGATATGCATGACTATCATAGATCAAGAGCATGGTTACTTAGAGCCTGCTTCAATTCATGTGGTATCAAACATAAGGAACATGTTTTAAACAGTAGGACTCATTGATAAATATTCCATGGAATTAAATGGCCTATCAGTGGGGGGGGGGGAAGCAAAAGGAAAACCAGTGCTACTGAGATTTGAGAAGGATGTCTATTTGTTCTTCTTAATACTGCTGACTGGCCAGCCTGAAGTTAAGTTTTGATTTAGGAGTAAATACTTACAGCATATCTGGCTAAATGAGTGAAGCAACACCTTCATTTCCACACCTATAATTTTGCTATAAACTAAGGAGGTATTGAATTAATGTTGGGCTTCAATGTTGGGACAATTCCGATTTGCATCAATATTTTTGGTTAGATGAATGAATTTGGTGACTGATTGCACCTGATATATATTTATTAATTTATGGGCTTAGGAGTGCTGAAATTTAATTTATTTAAATATATATATATTTATTTGTTAAGATATTTACATTAGATTATACTTCTGCTATTTCCTAATAACACTGACATAGCAGAATGTGACTGTTCTGTAAGAATGATTTCACATTAAATGCCATGATAGAAGCTAGAAAGGAAAACACAATTTATCATTTCAATACACAAGTTCAACTCTTCAGTAAGAGTGCAGGTTGCTCAGAGTGTATATATGTATTGACTTATTTAGTTGCATCAGGAAATTGAATTGAATTCCCCACTTTCCAGCCCATCTTTAGAATAAGATCAACATCTGAAGCTACAATTTAAAGCTGCAAAAAAGAACTAAAGAATCTTTAATTTAGAAAACTGAACAAGGGGACTTATACAAACATCTCTAGGGCTTTAAAACCACATATCCATAATTCTCTGAATTTCATTCCTTTCACAGTGATATTTTGTAATTCTGTTCTATTACCTTTGCTAAACATTAATGAGATAAAAAGATCACATTTTGGTGAGTGATGTTCTTTAAATTAAATGCACGTTTCAATATCGCAAGCTGTCTGCATGTAACATAGAATCATAGTCCTCACTCAGCTGGGATCAGATAGCATTTTTATCTATTCATAGGATTTAAGAAGACACGAGATGGAAGCAGAATACAAAGTGTGGACAGATTAGACTGTTTTCCCCTTTTGGCCACTTCTTGGTAATCTCAGTAACAAAGCTAAGGCTTCATGTTGTCATAGAAATAAACCTCAAGGTCAAAGGGGCATATGGAAGGACGGACAATGACAAAGGAACATCTGAGAGGCCATCTGGATGAAAGACCTGACATAATTAGTCATTAATCCCACTCTGGGGAACAATAGATTTTGCCAAGAATGTGTTTGGACTTTGATCGTGGTCAGAGCGATCTCATGGGGTATAGGAAAGAAAGCTCAACTTCGTTACTAAGAAGATTATACTGGCTTGCTGTTAACCAAGGGAGAGCAAGCAGTATCGACCACTGGCATATATATGTATACTTTACATATCATAGTGTGTTTTCTCCAGTGAGCTCAGTCTTTTAGAGAGCCATGTGGTTTTCAGATTAGCTTTTGGTTAACATTTTTTAACAGTTCTACAACAATTCCGAGGTAACAGATGGGGAGATAGCTGAGTGGCCAAAGTCATCAGTGAGCTTGGTTTACAGGTGTCAATATTTACTAAGCCGAATTTGCCACAATTCCTGAGGGAGAGAACGGATCTTAGCTAATCTGTGAAACATCAGCAATCAGTTTAGTCATGAATATCAATAGTGAAGACAGTAAAGCAGGGGATGAGCTATTTCTACATCTGTCTTTGCCATTCAACACCGTTCCATGATTCTAATGTTTTATACAAACATTTTTGTCTCTACTCTATAGTCCAAACAAACAGTTTTTTTAAGAGAAAATCAGTTCTTTGTTGTTTTCTTGCCAAACTTATTCTCAGTTTCTTCACTGGGTCAAAATGTCTTCATAAAAATGATCAGCGCCAGAGGCTGTGAAAAGAGAAAAAAAGATGACCTAGTGCAATATGTATTAGATTATCAATAGTTGTGCACACCAGGGAGTATTTCCAAGTGAGCACACAGACAGTTGAAAGAATTGTGCCTTATAAATATTTAAGGAAAAAAAAATCAGTGTTGCCAAACTTTCCAACATGCGGGAGTAGATTTGCTATCTTCCAGCTGGATGGTAAAAATGCCTACTTACAGACTGGCAAATTGGGAAAAGTGTATCAAATCAAATTCAATTTACAGTACAGCAGGGCCCCTCTTGTATAAAAACAATTTAGACAGTGTCCATAATGTAACTAATTTTTATTACCATTAAAAGTATAATAAAATATTTCACTTACATACAAAGATATCTGAGCATATTTAAAAAGTCACTCCTGGTGATGTGCTTCTAATATAGGGTACAGGGAAGAGTCCTGTGGTGTTGGAGTCATAGTCACAAGTGCATTTCATTAGTGCACCTTCCTCAGAGCTGGCATAAGCATGGTGCAAGGGAATCATCGCTAAAGAAGTTATTTATTTTCAATATATTTATATAGCATATATTACCCATACAGTGTAAAATCAGAGTTTACTACGTTAGAAACTGGTAGTTTGTAAGAGTTTACTAAGTTAAAACTTGTGGTGAGTAGTGATGAATAACTGAGACCACTACACTGTAAATTCGGTCTTTATACATATAATAAGGGACTGTGGAATAGGTCACATGGGAGAATTCAGCTGCTGACTTCCTGTTTGACATGCAGCCTCCCTAGAATACGTGAAGGTAAACAAAGACCCAAGACTGGATGGTACTTATCCAAAGGGTACTAAAAAAAGCTTATTTGTGCTGTGATTGCCAAACTCTTTACTTAAGGATTCTATGAGGTCTGGCATGGTGCTGAGAGACTGGCAAATTGCTGATGTGGTGCCACAATTCAAAAAGGGATCCCATTTTCAGCCTCAAAAGTATAGGTCTGTTAGTTTGAGAGTGGTAGGAAAGATTTCGGAAGGGTTCACAAGAGATAATGTACTTGCAATACACTGCAAATCCCAATACTACGAGTTTGCAAGACTAATCCAGTTTGCCTGACTAATCTCATTTCACTTCTATGAGGAGGTGAGCAAAAACCTAGACTCTGAGAAAGCAGCCAGGAACATAATAGTTCTACTTGAAAGGACTGGCTAAATTATGGATTTTGAAGAGTGGTTGTAAATTTAACATTTTCTATTTAAACCAGTGTTGTTAGTTGAGTACCACAGGAGTCTGTCCTTGGCACTTTGCTTTTTAATGACCTTGAGGAAGGCATTAGTAAGTACTGTAAGGTTATGTACTTTACTAAAAATAACATTAATGTTAGGTATACAATAAATGGTAGTGTATTGGGGGCATACTTAAGAAGAATTAAACCGTTACATTTGTGGTTGTTTTCTCTGGAGAAAAGGTGCTTGTATGGGGACATGATTATTCTTTACAAATACATTAGAGGACATTATAGACAGTTGGGTATCAAGAGACTACACATTTAGAAGTGAGCAAATTAACTTTGACAAAAGGTTGAACTTGTGAGGACAAAAGATTGAACTTGTTGGATGTGTTTTTTCAATCACAGCTAGAATTATACTAACTGACCAATGATTTTACTGAAAAGCAGGGTGTAACTATAAACAGATCCTGCAACTGCTGGGAGGCCCAGGAACTATGGGTAGCCCAGTGGGTAGCCCATGCAATATATGTTCATGGAAAATGTCTTGTTCCCAAAGTTTAGGGGCCTAATGATGTTGCTGTGTGCCCAATCACTAGTCATAACACTGCTGGAAAGTTTATGTAGGAGCTTATATAATTCATTAAATAGATCCCGATATAAACAGCTGATGTTTCTCTGTAATAAGTGGTTTATATAAATAGTTCCATTAATTTATTTGATAATTAACAGTCAGTTCATTGGAGGGCAGTGGAGTTTACACCCTACCCATCTACCTGCCACTGTCACACCACTCTGCACTGTCATTGCTTGATAGGTACTTTCTTATGTCAAGCAGGTGGCTGCATGCAGTCCCCCCTCTCCCCCCAAGCCCCCCCTTGGAGGACAAATTTTCTGTCAGGACCACAATTAGCTAAAAACAGGATTGCAGATATTAAGAAAAAATGGTGTATTGACTGTTCAGCTATAGGCTGTTCAGCTATAGGTTGTAAACTTTTGGGCAGGGCCCTCTCTTGTATTGGTTATTGGTTGTTTTGTTTGTTTCCTTGTATGTTTAATCCATACAACATATATTGTACAACTGTGTGGAATGTGTTGGTGTTTTATAAATACCTGTTATTATTAACAACAATCATAATAATAATAAAATCAATGACAGCTAATGTGTTTACACCCCAAATCCCACCCTAACCTTCAAATCAAAAAACATGGGAAATCAAAAAGTATTCTCCCTTTTCTTCCTATAATTGCCCTTTAGGCCTGTCCTGCAGTTCGGTAACCACTGTTCTAATAAATAGCAGTCATATTTTATCTTGTTATGCCGCTGAATATAATAGGATGAAATAAATATTTCATCCTATGATAACAGCAACTAAATTCACACAGGCAAAGAATAACATGCATTATAGAGTTCATTAGATAATATGATAACAGTATAATCTATTGGTTTTAGTAATCTTACGTGCAATAGAAACATTTTAGGGGTCCTTTACAAATGCCCGAGATACAAAAGCATTAAGTGTAACAAACTCACACTCCTTGGTACGTATTAACTCAGCACTTGTATCTGGGGCATAGCTGTGCTGATCACCTTGTGCTGGTGCTCCCTAACTAACTCATATGGATTGAGCAGCATGTAGGGGTTAGAATGGGTGCTACTTATGTGCCTTCCCCAGCCTGTTTCACATAAACACAGCGCTGCTTAATGTTAGCAAGGACCTGATGGTGGGGCGGTGCAAAGTTTGGAAACCATGTTGGCTTGAATTTTCCACCTTGCCTTCGAATGTACTCTCAAATTTAACCAGTCTACTGATTAAATATTTTTCATGGCTTGGGTGTCAGCAATCCTTGTACAGACCACCTGAAGATTACATATCCCACCAAAAAGAAATAAGGTAAAAAATCAAACAACTGGTGATTTAAGGACATCAGCCCCATTGCCCCGATCAAGATATTCCCGCTGCCTTTCCTCTTAAACATAAAAACATTCATTACTTTAGATATTTATTCCTCTAAATTCCTGGTATTTTAGGAACCGGAGCCAGTTTAGCTTGATAAGCCATACAGATCTCATTAACAATATTTGCCTAGTAGCTATAAGCACAACTATAATGTATGGCAAAGTGATTGGCATTATAGAGTCTCATTGCATCAGGTTACCATCAGCACTTTGTTGGCTTTGTGAAAACAAGCTGGACACACCATGAAAACATTTGTAAATAAGAGTATTAAAGGTATTAATTGTTATTAACCATACTCATGTCAATAAAAAGTTTTTTATAAACACAATGAATGTATGCATTTTTTTCAGTACTCACATAAAATATGTGAACAAGAATTAGAGATGAACAAAATGAATCTGCACTATCTACAATACTGCTGATCTATATGCAAAAGATAATAATGTTGCCATTTAAAAAAAAAAATAAAAAAAATTGTCCAAATGCATGTTAACTTATTTACTATTTTACTTTATAGAACTATTATAGGTTAGTTGTCAGAATTGTGAATTTTGTTTATATATTTTGAAATGGCCTGCTTAAAGGTTTTTTTTAGTTATCTTTAAGCAACATAACTCAAGTCAAAGTGATGGTCATGTCAAATAAGTCAAAGAAAAAAGTAGTGCACATCAAAAAAAATCATGGTAGTCACATTTTGAAAATTCTACTTTGTTTCACAAAATTTTTAAGAGTTTCTTGAATTTACGTGCAAAACAGCATAGATTTGCTCATCACTAGTAAAAGATTCCCGTTTTTTTATTTACCTTTGATCATTTCTCAAATATTGCACCCTAGAGTAACTGTTCTAATTTTCTACATTAGTTGATACATTTCTTACCTTTGGCTATGCTGAGCATATAATCCAGGGGTCCTCAAACTTTTTAGACAGGGGGCCAGTTCATGGTCCCTCAGACTGTGGAGGGGCCCGACTAGTCCTCAACACCCCCCCCCTCCCCAAACTATGGCCTACTATCGATGCCTGCTACACACTCTGGGGGTCCCGCTGTGTGCGTCCTCCCTCTCCCTGCTCCCCCACTCCCTGCTGTACCCTCCCACTCCCCGCTTTGTCCTCCTTCTCCCTGCTCTCCCGCTCCCTGCTGCATCCTCCCTGCTCCCTGCTGCGTCCTCCTGCTCCCCGCTGCCAGGGGTGAGGACGCAGTGGGGACCAGGTAAATTACCTTGTGGGGCCAGATCCGGCCCGTGGGCTGTAGTTTGAGGATCCCTGATATAATCCTTGATTTTTAACTGTTATAATTTATACAATAGTTGCTAACATTTAACAGATGCTCCTAAGAAATGTATAAATTAATGTAGCAAACTGTAACATTAAGTAACAATGCATTTGCATTACTGAGCTGTCAGACTGAAACACCAGAGAAAGGAACAATACATTTTAAAGTTACATTTTAAAAAAGGCAAAAATAAAAAATATGGTGTACAATCTGAAACCAGCTGAACTGAAAAAGGGTTTTGGAAGCTGAACAAATAGAACTATTTATATATTATAGCTATTCAAACGATCAAATGTAAGGAGTATTTACAAACATTTTATATATTAAAACATTGAACACATTTTCCCCCAAAGTTATAAAAAGAATTCCAGAGCCCAATTTGCAGATGAATAGCTTTGTTAGAGATCTACAACAAGTAAACTGACCATCATGGCTTCTGAAAACATGAATGTCCAAGCGTACTAAAGTTACAAAGCAAAATGAACTGAAAACCTTTCCAAACAATGTGGTACTTGCCAAAACTATGGCAAATGAAGTGCTTTCAGCTGTGACTACATTGATGATGTTTGTTCACAATGAGCTGTGATTATCCCTCCCCACTTTCCTTGTGTGCTTTCTGTGAGGTGCAGCACTGACAAAACCAACTTTCACACCTGACATTTGCAAATAACTGGATTCCACAGACATGTTTATCTAACAGCTCAAGGCTAATTGTATATACCCATTGTTTACTTAGTTGTTTTTTCTTTAATCCATGCTTTCTAAGATATATTAAATTTAACACATGTAGATGAGCAAAATGTTCTGTCATTTTTTTTAAACTCAGCTTAACTGGCCTGTTTTATAGTTTCATAATTCACAATGTTTGGAATTTCATGTTTGGCAGTACTACAACAATACAATTCTTAAGCTCAGAAATGACCTTGGCCCAAACATGGATTAGAAAACATAACAGTAAATGCTGTAACAACCTTCTAAGAAACACAGCAATGGCCGTGTTGTTTTTGGGTTGCAGTTTCAGCTAGTATCCTACATTTGTCTTTGTTGAAATAAACTTTCAGCCAAGAGAAATTATTTTGGTATAACCCTGGATGTGTTCCATGGAATATCGCAGAACACCCCTTTTGTTCCTATGGCTTTTGCTGGACATACTTATGCTTATTATTTTAATCATGAAAAATCATTGTTTTTGTTATTTCTTGAGCTAAACAGAGAAAACAAGACTATAACTTTTTGACTTTGTGTACCCCTAATTTTATTCGCTACCAGCCAAACTGATAGAAACCTACCTTCCCCATATTTTTTAAAAAAGAAGACCAGTCCACTCATGCATCTTCTGAAGCTCAAAAGTAGGCTTCCTTCCCACCTCTACAAACAGGTCATCACAATGACTGGTTGCAATTTTTTTCATTTTGACCATTTTCCAAAATGTCAACATAAAGAAGGGACCTAAGAGTTTAGTTTTTAATATTTTCTGTATTGTTAGACATAAAACTATTATATTTATGCCACTCTTGTTGCGTTTCTTACCCGAGTACAAATATGTTTTTTACCTTCCATTTCTTCTGTATAATCATAGTTTACTCATTTTATTTAGAGAGTGTGAGGGGTAAGTGCCTTGAAAGGCCTGGGATAGGCTACTTGAAACTAAATCCTTACTTTTTTGTTTCAGTCTGTTGTGTTCCTGGATATCTTGCCATGAGTCTTCCACTGTTACAGAAAAATAGAATATAATGCCGTGTTAGCCAGTCAAATATAATGTCCACTGAAGGCAAAAATTTACACCAAACCTATAATAAATTGCCTGCATCATGCCCTTAGAAATAATCACAGAGTCGCAGAAAGCATTTCTGAACTACTTAATGGAAATTTCTGATTAACATTCCATGTGATATTGTAGCATATTTTCTTTTTTAGCAGATTCCTTTTATTAATTAGCTTTTAACAGTAATTTCTTCTTAAACTTAGCCTGTACCTGCCTTTTAAACCCACAGCAGTACTGTGATTAAATAATGTAAAGTGTGCAAAAGAAGAAAACCTCACGACCCAATTGTTGGCATTCGAATTTCTAGAACACAATTAACACTATTAGACATCAGGTCAATATTTATTGACCAGTTCTTCGTTTTACTAAGAATTAGCAGCTATGATTTGCATAACTATTATATTGTACATATTGACGAAATATCATCACAGTGCCCTTTGGTCTACATTACTCAGATCTGCAGAATTATGGGAAGCTATGCTTACATTTTCTTACTTATATTAAAGAACCGGTATTGCCAAAAAGAGAAAATATTTTTTTTTACCTTTAAAGTTTGTACTTCTTCATCCAGCACCTACAAATAAACTCCTTTTTTGTCATCAAATTTTCTATTTTATAAGCAAAATTTTTTTTTATAGGTCTGTAGAGAGCTATGACTGACATTTCACCTCTGTTTATCTTCCTGTAACCACTTTATTATTCAGTTTATCTGTTATCTGATGTGTAAACATGAGTCTTTTTGCCCTTTTCAACTTGAATGGCTGCCCTTATGGCTACATAAAAGCTTATTTTTATAAACAATATGAAGCAAACAATATTTTGCCCACTGCAGTGTAACAGTACTTTATATTTTAATGCATACAAAACAGTTTTTTGTGTTACTGGCACTTTAGTGTGTTCATTTAGTCATGTCTTCATTTTTTTTTTATATAATACTACTTATGCACACAGCATTGTACAGAAGAACAATGAATTAATAGCTCAACACAATAATGAATACAAAAGTCTGTTTAAAATAAATGGAGAAGTTCGTCATCTGAATGCCAGATTTTACGTAGTTATTTTAGGTTATATTCTCCGTGGAAGAAAAATATTAAACAGATTTTATGACGTTTTTTTGTGGGGTTAATTTTGTCACCATTTTTTACACTACTACTACTACTACACATACTTCTTTTGCAGTAAACCAGAACGTAACTTGTTTATTGTCCAAGACGTTGATCCACAGAGTTATAGCAATACTCACACAGAGGAGATATCAGATAATTTCACAGATGGTAGAAAAATGGTGTCCATCCGTATAAACCACCTCAGCCGAGGGTGGGGAAGGTAAGGACCACCAACCAGCATGGCCTCCCTGTGGAGAGTAGCCTCGACAAGGACAATCTGTATCCTCAGGATGTTCCTTAGCAGCCAAAGATCCCTCACACCCAACAATGGATAGGAACTGACCTGATACCTGTGTCTTAACCATGTCTTGCTCTAAGGCAACAGTGCCGGTAGGGAAGAATACTTCCAGCTAATCTCTCCTGGTTGGAGCCGAAACTGCTCTTTCTAACTAATCTCACTATCTCACTTTCCTAGAAAGTGCTCTTTAGAAATTATCCTGATACTTACTACTCCTCATTCACGGGGTCCCTGTCCCTGACTTCACTAGAGCTAGATGCAGACTCTAGGGTACTGACTTTACTGGGGCCCTTTTGATCCCAGGATCAGTGGAACTTCCACCTGGGTCAGCAGTTGCAGCCAAAGAGGAAGACCCACCCCCCTGCTAAGCACTATATCAGAGTGCCAAAGGAGTGGTCTCCTTGTTAACCAATAAGACACATATGCAAAACTCTAAACTGATACATGGATCTTTGCCCAGTAACAGCATAGACTAGGAAGTTGTAGTGTTTAAAGCCATAGGGGCATCTTAACCCTATGGATCCCTACAATGCTCTCAGGAGGAATTCAGGTATGACATTCAAAATGTAAGAAGCAGTAATGCAGAAGGGTTTGATGCAGCAAACAGCACTGTTAATGGGTGGTGCGACCAATCAGTTGCTTTAAGAAGAACAGAAGAGTCGGCTAGTAATGTAGGGAGACACAAAAGGGATGTAATAAAGTGGGCAGGATTGATTGATAGGCATTTTTTTGTGGCAACTTATCTTTCCCTGCAACATTTTTGTCGACTTTTTTGTCTTGGTGCCATTTTTGTCTCGTGACATTTTTGTCTCGTGACATTTTTGTCTCAGAGAATTTTCTTGGTGGCAGATTTTTGCTGCAGTTCTCGAAAAAATTTGCTGATGACAAATTTCGCTGTGAAACCATGCCTGCCAACAAATTTGCTCATCACTATTTAAAAGTTATGAGAAGGAGTTCATAAGATATTGCTTGCTTAATTGGAAGCCAAAATAAGGATTTTTCATATTACATGAAAGTAAGAGAACTCTAGCAGCAGAGTTTAAGCCAGAGAGCTTGCTTGAGTATCTTAGCTATTGCTTGTGAATGGATTTTGGGAATACTGCACAAGAAGAAGTGTGTTGCCAGTGGTGCTTATATCTTTAAAAAAGAAAGGGGAGGTTCATAGACTACACCCAGACAATGTGTAGAGTTAACAGGGCTAAAGAGCATGCCATTGAATTAGTAGGACCAGGTTTAGGTTTTGTTACGTTTAGTTAGAGATTGCGTTGATTCATTAAGTTGGAGATAGCTAGAAGGTAGTTTTGAGAGATTTGCATACATGCTATTTAAAGCCAAATGAGCAGATGAGATCTCCCAAAAAGAATATAGGGAGAAGATATAAGGTGTAGTTCATTATACAGAGGGCTTACATATGTACTCGTCATTTTGAAATTTTTCTTACATAACCAAATTTATATCACAAACTACTTCAAACAGCAGTAGAACAGTAGAATCCCAAGAAGGAGCATATCATAATTTATAAAATACAAGCTTCTTTGTGTTATGTGACATAAATTAAATTACATTACTAAGCTCTGATTATAACTCATTGGATCATTAAATACTGTTTAGAAATATATATTTTACAGAATATTAATGGCTCTTGTGAATTACTATAATGTGCAGCCTAATATTGGTATTGAACTCAGGGCCTTGTGCACTTTCCTCTGTGCTGCTGAAGCAGGCTTTTGCATTGGGCTTTCATATAGAAAGAATATACTAATGCAGTCTTTGCTTCTTGCCTGTTCTAGCTCTTCTAGTTGGGATCAACAGAACTGCATTAATCAGCAATTGTAGCTCATTGCTAAAGTTTTATATATTCCTTGCCTTTAATTTCCCCAGCCTGTCCCCCAGATATATACATATACAGCATTAGTTGGGAATGGCAACCAATCAAAACTGTAACCAGTAGATTGACAAGGAGTATATGCAATATCCAGTGACAACACAACATGTAATTACCAACACTGAAGCATCGTACACATACTCAAAACTAAGTTATGGGTAGCACATGCCAGTCCCCACATTCACTTCATTGATTCCTATAAGAATTTGTTTTTCAAAGTTTAAAATGACACCTGATAGCATAATCAGATATTCAGTAATTATATAATCATTAAATAAATCAATCAATAAATAAACCAATAAATAAACCTAATTTAAATATGTTCTACTAAATCAAGTGCCACCAGAGAAGCTTAAAGGAACAGTAACACCAAAAAATGAAAAAGTATAAAAGTAACTAAAATATAATGTGCTGCTGCCCTGCACTGGTAAAAGTTGTGTGTTTAGTTCAGAAAGTCTACTATAATTTATATAAATAAGCTGCTATGTAGCCATGGAGGCAGCCATTCAAAGGAGAAAAGGCACAGGCACATAGCAGATAACAGATAAAATACTATTGTATTCTACAGAACTTATCTGTTATCTGCTATATAACCTGTGCCTTTTCTCCCTATTTCAAGCTTGAATGGCTGCCCCCGTGGCTACACAGCAGCTTATTATATAAATTATCGTAGTGTTACTGTAGCAAATACACCAGTTTTACCAGTGCAGGGCAACAGTGCATTAAATTTTTATTTCTTTAAAGCGCTTTCATTTTTTGGTGTTACTGTTCCTTTAAGAGACATAAGTTAACAGATGGAAACATTAAATCCTATGTAAAATTCATCATAAGCAATGTGTTTTCTGTGCAAGGGAAACCAATTTTACGTATGAAGTTTCTATTAGCTTGATTTTATGGATCTATGCAATAACATAAATTGCTTTAGTTTTCCTGTATGTGATGTATCTATCCACCCAAATAGCTGCTATTTGAAGTCAATAAAGTATAAAATTCTGGTAAATGCTTAATCCAACAGTGGTTTATCTTTGCCAGGTTCACACATCTTATAACATGAAAAATAACAAAATGCACTGGAGATTGTGGATTTTGCAACTTCTGTGTGTTTTATCCAGAGATAAATAGCACTACATGTTTCGGACCTCATGGGTCCTTCCTCTGCTGCACCATAGGAAGGACAGAGAAGTTGCAATTGCATGGCTCTCCAGTGGATTTTGTAATGCGTTATGCCTTTGTATCTACATTATTCAAATGTATGAATGGGAGCATCTATACTGATTGCCCTGATGGCCATACCTCATAAAATCGTATGTATAATCTTAAACAGTGCTCTACTGTGGTAAAAAAAATACAATATCAAATACATACTTCACTTCTTCTTGGATATGGGAGTATCTATGTTTTTCTTTGTACAGAAAAACATAAAAGCAGTAATTCTTTTCTAAATCCATAACTGCATGGATAATAATACACCTTAAAGAAACTGTAAAATAAAAAATAATTTAGGTTAAAAAAAAAAGCCAAGTGCCTTTTAACTTCGATCCCTTCATTAAGTTATTCTTTACTTACATTTTTCAAAAAGAATGATTCCCTTGCTGAGAAATGAATGGGTAAACAGATGCAGCCTTTAGACTGATTAATCCAAACAACAAAAGTATCCCTGGATCAAGACTAAATGGTACATGAAGTCCTGTTTCTAACGTTCATCATTACTTACGTAATAATTGCAGAAAACAGGTTATGTCACACATACTTTCATAGCAATGTTAAATCCAGCGCTAGAAGAGATTTGTTTAAAAAATCCCTGCCCTAAGGCAAGGTAGGCAATGTGAAATCAAGCTGTACAAAACAGTTCATATACAGTAGTTTTAATAAAAGCCATATGAAGAGCTACTCTGCCTGCTGTGCCATAACAAAGCACTGTTCAAAGTTCAGTGTAGCTAGTTTTAGGAAAAATCCCCCCAAATTGCAGGTGAAATAAAAATATTTATTTCTGTATCTGTGCTGATTTTGATAAACTGATATTTTTAAAGCAAATGTAAAATAAGAAAAATAAAAAAAATAATAATAATAAAAATTATATGTGTATATATATATATATATATATATATATATATATATATATATATATGTCAAAACTAAATTATATCTTTATAAATAGGGTTCTGTCAAAATATGTTGCCTGTATCTTAGAGTGACAAAAGTAACTTTAACAAAACAGACAAGCATTCCAAAATATAACTTTCTGCTATTCTCATAACATTCTTTTATCTTACTAATTAAGACTTGTGTCCACACAGGAACCAAAACAAAGATTATCATTACACATTAAAATTTATTGTCAACATAACCAGATAAAAAGCATTATGGGAAATGCAGTACTCTCAAATATAAACACAGTAAATACATTGTATAGTAACTATTATGTAAGGGACAATTTGCCCTACTGGTTTTAAGCATAGTCGCAGAAGATGTTTATATTTTTCTTTTTTGAGTGTGAATGTGAGTGTGTGATATAATGGTGCAATGAATATAAATAAAGAAATACAGCTGACTGAGTGTAGCACTGTAAAGTGGTTTATTTCATTTTGAAAAAAAGGTATAGCCACCTCTGGTGCTGTGATTCTCACATAAAAAACAGTGGTCTGAATATCCTTTGTTCTCTTAATTTGTTTTACTCAAGAAAAGTGTAGGAAAGCAGAAAAAAAAAATTTTGCTTTCCACGTCAACCAATGGGATTAGTGTTGTCCCCAGTCCTTCATCTGTGTATCTATGAAGCTATATGGGCACCAAGTTTGGAAGTAATTGGCAGCATTGGAGTTCCTATGAAGAACAGTTATAGAATAGTGGAGAGGAGCTTCTCTAACAGCAAGGTAGGGCAATGTATATACTAATGCACAGCTAAAAATGGTTTCAACCAGGTCATGTAAATCAGGCTGGCCTAAACAATAATGGGGTTACTTATCAAAAATCAAGTTTGTGGTTTTTTTTGCATACAATGTCATTGGGAATAGTCTCAAGCAATTGTATTTATTTTCCCAGTTCATTAAAACATTCGTGATTGTCAGCATCATTGAAAATGAATTGAACAATGTGGTTCACACTGGCACACAACTTTTTTCCTTGCAAAAAAACGCAAGCTCGAATATTTGGTTAGAGTGACTTCTTAAATAAGCTAGCGGTCAAGGAAAATACCACATAAAGAGGCTCAAAGTTGGGGGGGGCGTTTCTTTTGTGTGCATTGGTTTTTTATTCTCGATCTCAGATTTTGATAAATCAGACTCCAACTCTTGGGCTACATCACATAGGACCCCCCATTCAGCAGAACCTAAGTAGTTTTTACCTGATGGGATTTTCAAGCCTTCTTGATAGATATTTGACCAAGCCATAATCAGATACTGGCTGGGGGAGATCATGATTTTGGGCTTGTACTCAAGCCAATAAGTTGCTAGTTCTGTCATTGCTGAATCAGCTCATGTTTGCCCAGGTTTTAATTTAGCTAGAAACAAATAACTGGACAGTTTTAAAGGCCCAGGATATTTTACATCAGAAAATTATTATAATTCAAAATTAGAACTGAATCTATCATTTTGACACTTTTTTGATTATAATATACCATTACATAAATTTTTGTCCCATTCACTAACCCTGAGTAACTATTTAGCAGCTTGCATTAACCTACATATTGCAGCTGAGACAATAAATCCTGCAGTTAAGCGTTACTGAACTACGACTAAATTACTTTACATGACTTTTTAGGTAACTTGTGACCAAAGTTTATAGTGTGCACAATCATCATTTGAGCTCCTAAAAGTAGTATGGCTGCCTGGCACAATGTTTGAGGATTTTTCATTTTTTTACTTGTAATGATGAGAAGAAGTGCTTAGTTATTTTTATTAAGGAAATAATTATTACAAAAGACTTGTAACACAGGGGTTCTAAATATACAGTATAACAGTGCATTATATTATATCGGGAATTCTAACACCTTCTTCATATAACTTCAGGCTTTGAGTCTATATGACAATGTTTTAATTAGGAAGTTTAGAAATCATATTAAAGATTTGTGTTTTTGTTTACCTTCCCTGATTAATAAAAAATAGTTATTAACAACTTCAAGCTGGCCCACCAGCACCAATTTCCTAAATAGATTCTTCAACTGAAAACTGCTTTTTGTTTCTGGCTAATACATTACACCCTGTTCATGATATGTGCAGATCTGAGTTAGTTTTCATTAAAAGGCTGATTTGTATTCTTTATTTACGAAAACCACAACTGAATCAGACAAGTTTACAATAAAAGTCATTTCAGGAGTATAGGCTGAGAAAGTTTTTCCGTCAGTGAAGGCACAATTGCACAAATGAAATGATTAAGCAATTAGAAATGTGGATATTAAGGGCTCAACTAGGGTCTTTACACAAAGCATCATTGTGTAGCCAGAGCATTAAATGATAAATTAACATGTGAGAATATACCTTTATTGGTGGTAATTTAAATACATAATTAGGTTATTATGGTTATAATTTTATTCATTTTAATGTATATTTAATCAAATTATATTAAAACAGGTGTCTTGTTAAATT
The DNA here is from genome assembly GCF_000004195.4 of Xenopus tropicalis. Taxonomy (NCBI): domain Eukaryota; kingdom Metazoa; phylum Chordata; class Amphibia; order Anura; family Pipidae; genus Xenopus; species Xenopus tropicalis. The sequence continues at coordinate 81,713,246 of NC_030681.2, read as the reverse complement.
ATTTATGTAAAGTAAAAATAAATAGGGAAGCATGCATAGCGCATAGTATTGGGAATATGTTTTAATGTAAAAATGTGTAGTTCAGAATTCTCCCTAAAACAACACACTTCATTTGCTATATAATATAAACATGTTTTGAGTCTGTTTTCTACATCTTAATTTAATACATTCTAAAGCAAACACAAACATTATTTTCCTATTTATGAAAATTTGAGAAATGTATAGGGAAAAGAGTTTATGCACAACCTAATTACAAAAAAATTACCTTTGCACACATAGTACCGTTGTTTAACTCAAATTCATGGCACAAGCAACCTGGTTGAAATTAAACCCAAATCCCTGCTCCTCAGTGGGAGCCAGTGCGTCACAGAGCCACCCAATGTGTTCCCCATTGTACTGTATGCACTTTTATTTTACTACAATTGACCTTTATCTTATTTTATCTTATCTTTATCTGACAATGGATCTGATTAACAATTTAGAAACTGCTCTAGATGTTTTCAAACATAAATTTCTACATTTTTAAATGCATATAATAGATTAAAAAAAACAAATGCTGATGGAAAATTTGTGTTTCAAGGTTCTGCTTCTCATATAAAATATGTACTGTATATTATATCATATTTCTCTCTTGGTGCTTGCAGCAATCTCTTGGGGTGCTGATCACATTAATAGACATCTTGTTGCCATTTATATGAGTAAACACAGCATTCAAGCAGCTAGGACTGGTGGTTTCAGTGACACTTACTGAGAAATTCTAGCAATGTTCAGTGCAATAGGCTTGTATTACGGTCTTTGCATTACCAAACATTCAGTCAATGTCCAGTGTTAAGCTGGCCATACATGTGGCGATCTGACGATGTTTCGTGCGACCATCAGTCGCACAAAACATCGTCAGATCCGCCACACACCATTCAGGGCCGAATCGGCAGGTAAGGAGGTAGAAACAGTAGGTCGACTTGCCGACATACCATACACGCACCGAATATCGTACGAAACGAGGTTTCGTACGATATTATCGGTGCGTGTATGGCCACCTTTAGTCTATGTTCATCAGAATACAACTTAGCATCCCTGAAAAAAGATTACCATTCAGGTAATGTTTTCTTGGCTTGTCAGCTAGCAGTCATTTTGATTATTGTATATCTATATCTATATCTACATAGCTATCATACATCTTTCCTTTATCAAGAAGCTGTTATATTTTCTGCATAAAGGATCCTTTGGTAGATTTTGGTAGTCTTACCAGATCCAGATTTTGCGATTGGCAAAACTATCATTGAATATCTTGTATCTTTCCTTCTTCTAATGTAGAAGGGAAGGGCTAATCACTGGGGGGTGCCAAATATTAGGCAACCCCCAGTCATTCTAATCACTTACCTGATACCACAGGTCGATGCTTCTGTTAGCAGACATCTTCTCCGGCCCAGACTACTTGATGACTATTACTTGACAAGCACCATAAGGCAATCCCCTTCCTGCTTTTTCTTTCCTTGCGCAGGTGCACATACACAGTAGAGTGAAAAGCTGAGCACCACACTATGAGGAAAGAAGACAGAAGGGGAAAAATTGCTGTGGATTAGCTTCTATAGAAGTACCCTGGGCTGGTGCAGTTTTCTTCTAAAAGGAGCACCAGCCCAGGGTATCAGCAAAGTGATTACAATACAGGCGGTGCCTAATATTTGCCAACTCTCAGTTATAATTTTCCTTCTCTTTTAACTGGCTTTTTCAGATATAGGGCCAGATTCAATTTGATGAAGAAATGTTAATGTCCTAATTCAATTCCAGATTTGATAATCCTACTGGTTATCAAATAAAAACTCTATTAAAGTCTATGGGAAAAAATGGAACTGAATTCTGATAGAATCTCTACCATTAGTTTTCACATGATTAACCATAAAATAACATTTTTTTGTTGATTTGATCTGGCTCATTATTTTGGCACTTTATTTATACAGATATACATAAGTACCAAGAATACAGCAGTATCAGTCATCACAGTCACACGATTGGTCTGTGTGATTGATCCCACTATATGGGAAATCAGCATTAAATAGGAAGGAAGCCATACATTTGAAATGTAGAATATGCAAGAGGTTTGAAGAATTGCATCCATATGCTGAGCAGTTATTTAAACCTTTTGAGGTTTATCTAAGTTGGATTTATTTCTTAGTTGGAATTTCACTTAGCCCATGATCAGATTTCTGACATTAAACTAAGAACCTCCATATGAGATCCCCCGGTTTGTTAAATTTCTACATTTTGTTTCCAGACAAAGAAACCATTTGTATTATTTTTACTCATTATCCTACAGCATACAAATATAAATAAATGACATGTTTATACATTTGGGGCTGGGGGTGGGAGTATTGTTATATTAATTATAATGCCTAAAGATAAAATCCAGAACACATTCAGCTATTTTATTCATGAGACAGTGACGGTTGTGAAAGTCTGTGAATAAACTGCCATTATTATTTTATTAAAATGGCTTTCTCATGTTTTAAATGGACAGCATAATGTTACAGTAGACAAATGCTTTAATGCCTCCAAATGGATCTAATCTACCACGGTTTGAAGTACTGCCATATAGCAAGCTATATATAAATCACTTGGTGTCATTCTTGATGCATTATAGAACCCACATGTTTGTGCAAGTATTAAGAGCTATTTTATTCACACATTACAAAGGGTGGGAAATAAAAACCAGTTCAGTATGAGGGATTTGAACAATATCTCAAATTTTTTATTGCTAAAACATGGTTATTGGGCATTGTACATTTAAAACTGAAGCAAAAAACAAAAAAAGCATAACACAACGTTAACCTTGTTATAAGACCCTACAATTATAAAATGCAATTATAAAATAAACCTTTGATAATAAACTGTTACATGCTATGAGACAAAATCTAATAAATGATATGCAGAGGACTCATTTGATGTTTCCTTTAACCATCCAAAGCCGAGATGAGCAGATTATTTTTCAATTTCAAGCACCATTTGTTACTGTAGCTTGTGTTTGTAGCATTACATGTAGTTATCTGCAGTAAATTACATGGATCAGTTCAGTAAGGAAAATTAGTTTGGGATGCATTCATGATTATGCAATTTTGGGACTGAAATCACATTTTAGTAACACGCAACCGGAAATGTTTTCAGCTCAAAATCCATCCCAGCAAGTGATGGTAAAGTAATAACTAGAAATTCGCGAATCTTTGAAAAGATCCGCGAAACGGCGAAAAATTCGCGAAACGGCGAAAATGTCGTGCGACAAAAAAAATTGTCGCCCGCGGCTATTATTTTGTCGCGCGGCTATTGTTTCGTCGCGCGGCTATTATTTCGTCGCGCGCGGCTCTTGTTTCGTCGTGCGGCTCTTGTTTCGTCGCGCGGCTCTTGTTTCGTCGCGCGGCTCTTGTTTCGTCGCGCGGCTCTTGTTTCGTCGTCCGCGGCTCTTGTTTCGTCGCGCGGCTCTTGTTTCGTCGCCTGCGGCTATTGTTTTGTCGCGCGGCTATTATTTCGTCGCCCGCGGCTATTATTTTGTCGCCCGCGACTATTCTTTTTTGACGCCGGCGACAATTTTTGTACGTGCCGAGAATTTTTCCGCGGCAAAATTTTTCATCCGTTTCGCGAAACAATCCGCCAATGGCGAAACGCGGAAATTTGCCTGGCGAAACTTTTCCATGCCTGGCGAAACTTTTCCAGGCCTGGCGAAAACTTTTAAGCAAGGTAAAATCCATGCCTGGCGAAACTTTTCGCCCATCACTAGTAATAACATATTTCACTCTACTTGTTTCATCAAAAAAGAAGTCTAATCAACACTGATATAGCATTGTTATTTTGTATTGTTGTACATGTCATCACCTCTTTTCAGCCATATTGAGTCTTCTTCTTATTCTTGCTGATCAGTTACACCTTACAAAATACATATTTAGAAAATGGTCCCAACAATTGTATCCAATAATGTGTACAGTAAAATTTCAGTGCTTGTAGTCCTTATTTAATACCTTACTGTCTCAGATTACTTCAACAAACAAGGATTCGAAACTAAGGAAGATTTCAGTACTTTAAAACAAAATTAACAGTATAAAAAAAAATTGCAATTGTTAATGTTAAATTTCAGTGAGGGTTGGTGCAGAAATATAGTGTTTTTTGTGGGTTTTTTTTTTGATGATGTACAAAAGATGAGGAAGTGCTGTAATGAGGCTGTTTACCTTGCTCATGGCTATACAAGATAAATCTGTTGTGGTTTTTAGAATACTTTACCTGCATGTATTGTTCTTGGGCAGTTCCCCATTACTACGCTGCTCATTCTTGGGGTTTCCAAGGCTAAACTTGCTTTAATCATACATGAATGGGGAAGACACTGTCAGTTGGTTATGATTGTCTTTCTGAGGAGACTGCAGAGTTCCAAAATGCCATAGTGAAATTGTCAAAATCATAAGTAAAACTATCTGCATATTTTAAAGCTTCCAGTGGTGCAATTTTTTTCATGTACTCATAAGTGTGATTTTTACATTTTTTTCACTTGCAGGCATGTGTATCAGTTAAACAGTAAACAGCTGGAGCAAACCCCTGCAGACTTTATATTTTCCATGCAACAATCAGACTGATTGGCTTATTCACTTTCAGCATTCCTCAGCTGTTTAGTGCAAATCAAGAAATTGCATACTGGCTAAAAAATGAAGGAATTTGGGGGGGGGGGGGGGGCAGACTGAAGAAAAGTTATAATTACTGCAAACTGCTACTCCCATTGCATCAGAGTCTCTTAGTGATGCACTGTGTTCCAACAGCCCTGTAGAATCAACTTAATTGGCAAATATAGCCCATAGCTCATAAAATAGACCATTTTCTTTAGACAGCAAGAAGTGTTTAGATTCTCCCTGTTTACATAGTCTCACTGGATTATTTTTTTTGCTCTTGCTGAGATGTCTCACCCTTTAACCTGTTCAGTTCTCGATGTGGCATTGGCTTCTGCTCTACAAATCTCTGCACCACCTACTTCTCCTCTTTAGACTCAAAGACATTACTTATATGAGCTACAAATGCTACATTCTCCTTGCTCTTTTGCTTCACTCTGCCAGCTCAACTGCTCAAAGGCTCAGTCCCATACTGTTCTCACTTCTAATTTGCCACCTTCCCTTATTTTGTTCAGTGGCCTTTACTTTAAAAACTTTATTTATAGTTAACCTTATGTTTTACTTTTACTTCCCCCCACCAAAAGAAACATAAATCAGTGATGTTAAAGACAACACTTTAACATGCTGATGACAATTTATATGGAAATCTACAATAAAATGATCATTTAGTAACACAGTGGGAAAACAGATCAGTCTGTGCATAATAAAAAAATAAAGCAAATGTTAGTGTTTAATAGGTCTTGAAAAAAAAGTTGAACATAGACTGCAATATGCAAAATCTTATGTAAAACACTGGGAGGGCATTCGCAGCTTTTCCTCTCGCTACAACAGTCTGCACAAAGATGCTTGTAACATTAAGTGCACAGACTGTGAGCTATTTTTACAGGTCATGTGTCTTGCCCACCCATAAATCAAAGCCGGGTAATGGTAGAAGCAAATCGAAAATAAAAGAGACAGTGTTGAATTGCAATGTACAACCCCCTGTGGCTAAAGGTCACACACCAATAAAGGGACAATCTGTCATGCTCTGCTTGCAACATTCATTTCTCAACGCGCCATTATGTTCACATTGAATTTTTATTTGAAAGTACATCATCTGTCTAATTTAGGGTGACCAGATCACAATTCTATTCAGGGAGCCTCATGAAAAATGCATTATGCAGTTAAACAGCGAATGTAATGGTGCCTAGCTTTATATGGTAAATGACAGTAAAAAATAAAAAAGGAAAAAATGACAATATAGATGCACATAAATGATCTTCTTACCTGCACTATGATGGACAAAATATATGTTTTATGTTACTTTTTTATTGAGTCAATGATTTGCATATTGGCCATACTGGCCCAAGTTAATGCAGTTAATACATGGGACAATTTCACTGACCAATAACGCAATAACAGAGATGGTTCGTCTGCGATTAATTTGTTGTAGGCTTGATACTTCATGATTGTATGGTCATGGAACTTCTCGTTGTCTTCCAATATCGTAATATTTTACAAAGGGGGTAGTGATGAGTGAATCTGTCCCATTTCGCTGAAAAAAATCCCGAAACTGCTGAAAAATTAGCAAAATGCGGCTACCGCGTCTTTTGTGGTGCACACAACTTTTTTTCTGTCATTATAAATACATCAAAGTCAATGAGCATTTTTCTCAGAAAATTTTTTGTTGTAGCGAAATTTTGCCACAGTTTCGCAAAAAATACACCCATGGAGAAATGTGGAATTTCACAACAAAACATCACAGAGCACCAATTATAACTGGTAATATCACCCACTGTGACACTGAGGAGTACATATTTTACCAATTTGTCCTAATTCACCTATTTGAAAACTTTCTCATCGGTAGTAGTGTTTCATTCCATTACAACTACATTCACCTTCAATATCTACACTTTGCCATCCAGTTTTTTCTTAGAAATATTTTACAACATTATAAATATTCAATTCCAACTTTTATGTAAAGGGGATAACTGACTCAGAATGATACATCTTGCCACCTTAATGCTTTATAAATAAAGCCCTATGTTTCTTTTTATAGCATACTTGTTTTTCATGTATAAGGGAAAAAGTAGGAATAGAAGCGGAGCACCGGGCAGCAATTCAGTAAAAACTAATTTTTATTTCCATTTGATTAAGAACATAAAAGGCATAGAAGAGCGTCCTCACCCATACAGCTTGACACGTTTTGTGGCTAGCATGCCACTTCCTCAGAAGCTTTCTTCTTTTTACTTGTTTTTCATGTATGCCTACTGTATACTGAATGACTGTTACAATAAAGTAATAAAAGTTATTTTTTTTAAGCTTTGTTTTCATTTAATGTCAATCGCATCCCAAAAGTCAGAGACTACACTCATTTTACTTTACTTTTGTGGTAGAATGGAATGGCTAGGGTAATGTTACTTACTTCCTTCTCAAGTAAGTCTCTAGCCACCTTAAATCTAAACAAATAATATATTGGTGCTTATAAGTGCCATAGAGAGAAAAACAACAAACAACAAAAACTTATCATTCTCACTATTTATTCCCTAGCCACCCAGCCTAACAAGACTATTACTATGCTTGTTTTGGACTTTATATTTACTATTACACATACACCCCCAATTACTAAATAACATGCCCATGTTATAATGATAAAGGCAGGTAATTTTTCTGTTAATTTGCTCCTTGTGAGCCACAGTCTTAACATAAATATCTGTCTTCATTGAACATACCTATTTTTGGTTCAGAAAAATTCAGGTTGAATATGCTTTTCAAATAAAATCATTTTCCCCATCTGAGACCTATTTAACATTGATAGCTAACACATTCCATCTGCAAAAAACTTTGCTAAATACCTAGAAGGATTACTGTTTCAACATGTACAGAAATTTTAGTCTTTGCTTGCATAAAAGCTCCTGTTCCTCCAGAGAAAACTTAGATTTAAAATGCAGAACATTCCATTCTGGCCATGACTCTTTTTTACATTAGTTTTATAGTCGTGCTTAAATTTTAAGTGACATGTGGGTAAAAATTGTTGTACATATTATTTGGCAATTTTTATTTATATGATGTTTTTACATCTTACTATAGCTTACAAGAGAACCTGAAGCACTACTGAATCAGCTGATTATATGAATAATTTGTAGATGTTTTAGCTATGTTTGTTAATGTATAAGTATTGTTAAGGTGTTCTGTACTGCAAATGGTTTAGCAACTGTGTGCTAAATAATGAGGTAATGGAAAAATTGTGTGGTATGAAACAACGTGTGTACCATACAAGAAAAATAATTGAATATACACTGTAGGTAGAAATTTCCACATTTGCTTTAGAGATAAACTTACCTGGAGCCCACAAGAAGACCTGAGTCAAGGGTCCATCTCCCCCCCCACCCCATGCACTATTCCTGCCTTCCACTACCCCCACCACAGCCACTGAACTACTCCCCTTTTGAAGCCAATTACAGGCCTATGGGAAGCTGGCCTCACCACCCACCAATTTACCCAGGCAAGACTCAACAGGACCAGGGCACACCGGGTTTTCTTCTGATGCTATGGTTGTCCACTCCAAACCTGACAGTTGCTTAACATGATGGCAAAACAAAACTTGATTCCATACACTCTTTTCAACCACCTCATTTACAAAAAGGCTTACCCCTAGCCTGGTAGCATTCTGAGCAATTGCATTTCCAAAGTGAGGGGGAGGAGGTGACAAAGAAAGAAATACAACTTAAAGAGAATAAAAAGACAGAATGATTAAATGATAATAGGTTTGGAGAAAAAATTTCATTGATCCACCAAGAAATTGATCCTTATGAAAATAGAAACAGAAACACCAAAGCTACCATCCAAGCTGTGACCAATCAAGTGTTGTCTAAGGGGTTTAAGAGTTCAGCAGCAATGATAAATTATAAAACCCTGCCGACTTATCAGAACTCTAAATAAGAACAGCATTGTATTCATTTTATTACAATTCATATCTTGGCAGAATGTTACAAATTAGTAGTATTTTTATTTTCAGTATTTTTCATTTCCAATAAGTTCCCAAAGTTTTATTGCATTTAAATGCTCCCTTGCACATATATAAAAAGTGGGACCGCCAGACTTATTTGTGAATTTATTGCTAACACTAAGGACCATGAATCCGAGCTACAACTGAATAGTACTAATATTTATTACAGTAAAACAAATTGATTGAGCTTAAAAATATAAGTCAGTTCATTTCAATTAGGCTATAAAATAAAAATAATCTAAAAAAAAAACCCAGATATCAACCTGCTTTAATGCTAAATAAACAATTTTGATACGTCTTAGGTGGTGGAGTTCTCAGTTGTTTTTAAAAAAATTTTTAGCTTTTTGATTTTCAAAAAATTTAGGTTTAAAAAAGTCCAAACTCAAGCATATTCAACATATTTTGCCTCGAATTGTGGAAAAACATGATTGGTCTTTTTAGTTTGTGAGTTTTTAAATTATTGATAGATAACAATATAAACCTCCTAATTAAAGTTATGGGACCTGTTAGCCAGAATGCTCGGGACCTGGGGTTTTCTGGATAAGGGATCTTTCCGTAATTTGGATCTCCATAACTTAAGTCTACTAAACAATCATTAAAATATTGAATAAACCCAATAGGCTTGTTTTGCCTTCGATAAGGATTGATTATACCTTAGTTAGGATCAAGTACAAGGTACTGTTTTATTAATACAGAGGAAAAGGAATTTTATCATTTCATAAAATTAAAATGATTTGCTTATAATGGAGTCTATGGGAGATGGCCTTTCTGTAATTTGGAACTTTCTGGATAACGTGTTTCCGGATAAGGGTTCCCATACCTGTATTACATTTAGTAAAATCAAAATGTTGATACCAAACTGTTGTCACACAAGTCGTTTTCTTCATCTGAAAAGACAACGCTACTCTTTTTTTTTTTTTCCTTGGAAGGGTTGAACTGGGATAAAATTAACTATGTAAATACGTTTACTCTCTGGCAACAAATGCTACAGTCAAACTTGTTTTTACTTTAATTCCATTTCATTTTTGAACATGATACCCTTCAAAACTATAAAATACTTGCTTGTTACTATCATAATTACATAGGGTTAAAAAAAGACCATTGTCCATCAAGTTCAACCCATCCAAGTAAACCCAGCACACACAACCTATACTGACCTATCTATACACTCACATACATAAACTATATATACAACCACTAATACTAACTGTAGATATTAGTATCACAATAGCCTTGGATATTCTGCTTGTTCAAAAACTTATCCAGGCCCCTCTTAAAAGGCATTAACAGAATCTGCCATTACCACATCTCTAGGAAGGGCATTCCACAACCTCACTGCCCTCACCGTGAAAAACCACCTACGCTGCTTCAAATGGAACCTCCGTTCCTCTAATCTAAAGGGGTGACCTCTGGTGCGTTGATCGTTTTTATGGGAAAAAAGAACACCCCCTATCTGCCTATAATCCCCTCTAATGTACTTGTACAGAGTAATCATGTCCCCTCGCAAGCGCCTCTTTTCCAGAGAAAACAACCCAAACCTTGACAGTCTCACCTCATAGTTTAAATCTTTTATCCCCTTTACCAGCTTAGTTGCACGTCTCTGTACTCTCTCCAGCTCATTAATATCCTTCTTAAGGACTGCAGCCCAAAACTGCACCGCATACTCAAGGTGAGGCCTTACCAGGGACCTATAAAGGGGCAAAATTATGTTTTCATCCCTTGAGTCAATGCTCTTTTTAATACAAGACAGTACTTTATTTGCTATAGTAGCCACAGAATGACACTGCCTGGAGTTAGACAACTTCACACAACATCTACAAAAACCCCTAGATCTGTCTACATTAAGGATACCCCCAATACACTACCATTCAGGAGATAGTTCACGTTTATATTATTTCTACCAAAGTGCATAACTTTGCTCTTGTCAACATTGAACCTCATTTTCCATTTTGCTGCCCAGTTTTTGCAATTTTGTCAAATCTCTCTGCAAAGCGGCAGCATCCTGCATGGAACTTATAGTTTTGCACAATTTAGTGTCATCAGCAAAAATAGAAACAGTACTCTCTATGCCCTCCTCCAGGTCATTAATAAACAAGTTAAAAGTAAAGGACCAAGGACTGACCCTTGCGGTACTCCACTAACCACACTGGTCCAATTAGAAAATGTTCCATTTATTACCACTCTTTGTAATCTATCCAGCCAGTTCTCTATCCAATTACAAATATTATGTTCTAGGCCAATATTCCTCAAATTGATCATTAACCTTCTGTGAGGTACTGTATTAAATGCTTTAGCAAAGTCTAAGTAGATGACATCAACTGCCATTCCGGCATCAAGGTTTCTGCTCACCTTCTCATAAAAGGCGACTAAATTAGTCTGGCAAGATCTGTTACATATAAAACCATGCTGGCACAAACTTATAATATTGTGAACTGCAATGTATTCAAGTACCCTATCCCTTATTACCCCTTCCAAAAGCTTTCCTACTACTGATGTCAGACTAACAGGCCTATAGTTTTCAGGCTGAGAGCGGGATCTCTTTTTAAATAACGTCACCACATTAGAAATTCGCCAGTCTCTTGGCACCATGCTAGACTAAAACGAATCCTGAAAAATTATGTGAAGAGGCTTGGCAATCACAGCGCTCAGCTCATTTAATACCCTGGAATTAATCCCATCCAGTCCTGGACCTTTGTTTACCTTTACATGTTCAAGTCTCTTTTGAATTTCCTCCTGAGTGACCCATGCGTCAGTAGCTAAATTACTAGATTAAAAGGGAAGCCTTCATTAGCTGGCTCCTCAGATGTGTAGACAGATGAAAAATAAGAGTTCAAAATTTCAGCTTTTTCCCCGTTCTCATCAACCAACGTAACCCCCCCCCCCCGTGATAATAAGGTTCCTACCCCTTTTTGCTTCATTTTTTTACTATTCACATAATTAAAAAATAATTTTGGATTCTTTTTACTCCTAGCTGCAATATCCCTTTCCATCTCTATTTTAGCTTGCCTGATAGCTTTTTTGCATGCTTTATTTGCTTCCTTGTACCTGGTGAAAGTTTCTGCTGTCCCAGCTAACTTGAATGCTTTAAAAGCACATTTTTTCTTACCAACCTCAACACTAACATTTTTATTCAGCCATAAAGGTTTTGCTTTGCGATGCCTCTCCTTGCTTACAAAGGGAATATACTGTTGTGTATACCTGCAAAGCAATGTTTTAAAGATGTTCCATTTTCCTTCTGTGTCTAACCCCATGAAAAGCCTTTCCCAGTTGAGACTTTCCAGAGATCCCCTTATACTGGCAAAGTCTGCACGTCTAAAATCAAGCGTTTTAGTTAATCCCTTATAGAGCTGTCTCTGCTGCATTATCTCAAAGGAGACCATGTTGTGATCAATGTTCCCTAAATGCTCACCCACACAAATGTTAGCAATGAGTTCAGTGTTATTAGATATCACCAGGTCCAATATAGAATCATTCCTAGTAGGTTCTTGAACCGCCTGAAAAAAGTTGACATTTAGCAAATTTACAAACCTACTTAGCCACCCCATTACTCCAGTCAATGTCCAGATAATTCGACTAACGGTGTAACTTTACATTTTGTTATAATAAACCCATCTGCCATTTCACTGTCCCTCATTTATGGAGTCCTTACTTTTTTTTGTAATATGCATACAATTAACTTATAATGAACAGTCAACAGTCTTGCCTTAATTAAATATACTACTTTCTTGTTCATAAAATTAGATTTGTTTGGCACAAATGATTCTTTATGACAAAAGTTAACTCTCCATTATTAGTCCCAATGCAAGACAGAATCCTATTTACTTTCTAAAGAAAATCAGCTTCCTACCATTATTTTGGTGCCAACTTTGATAAATATAAGTTCAGAAATATTAAATACTAATCCATATTCAAAAGCTGTCAACTAATGCACAAATATCTGAATCCTTGCTATAAGCATACAAAAGTGAGGGGGGATTAATCATTGATCCTGTTTTCTAAGGAATTTAGTATATATGTAGGTGCATGTATTTTGAACAACAGGGGTCTTTTAGTTACTGATCATAAATTTGACAAGCCATCATACCAAACCAAAGCAAACTCCATGGTGGTCCTAAATATTTACCTTAAATATTTTCATAGTCTGACACCTCCCTGTATATTACAAAGTTACCATTACAAATTTAACAATCCACCTTACCATGTCAAGGTAACCCCATATGATGGTCCTAACTATTTACCTCTGGTCAAATTTTTTCATATATCATTGCAATTCCTAACATTCCACACAGAAATTTAGACACATTTTATATTTTAGTAGTGTGTTACCCTAAATGCCATTAAGTTGTTTTCAAAGGCCTCAAAAACTGAGAGTGAGGCATCCAGTTAATTTTCCCTCTTCATCCACACACACATTGTTTAGCTACTTACATTGTTCTTTCTGACAGGTACCATGATTAATGTTCTATTTACAAATCAATAATACCAACTCTGTCATCACTTTTGAGAAGGAAGAGAATGAGCTTTCTTGGATTGGAAGAGCTAAACATGAACAAAATAACATATAGGCAATGCACACAATTTACAAGGCAAATATTTTCATTTTATGTTTATCACAAAGAGCAAAATGTTATGCCTAATTAAATTTGGAAAACACCTTGTTCTTTGTCTTGGTCACAATTCAATGGACCAGCTGAATTAAACTAGGTGACATTCCACTGAATACTTAGATAAAGAGTATTTGAAATGAAACATTCCATGTAAGACAGTTTACTCATGATCTTGTTGAAGCTATGACCTCAATAGTAAATCAATTTAGCTTGTTACATTAGAAATTTTTATGCATTGCTTTTATGTTTAACCTTTTTGTATGGAACAGTTGCAGCATTAAACTATACAAGTTACAATAAACAAACACCAACATAAGGAACATTTTTTTTTATTGTGAAATACAACAAAATAAAAAAAAAAAACATAAAAAATTGCACACATTAAACATGTAAAATTATATATTTAAATTATAAACATAGATAACAGAAAGCAGTAAGAAATATAATTTTAACATTACCATAAAATAGAAGAATCCATATTGTAGTGAGTAACCGTGCCACTAGAGTTAATGAGCATCCCATCAATAAAGACAGTAAAAGGGAAGGGGTAGGACAAGGCTTAGGTGCAAAGATGATCAGTTTTTGTTATTGCTTGCAACCCTCTAGCTTGAAAATGAAACCTATTGAATGGTAAAGCTAAATTAACTAATAAGAGCTAACAGGTAAGTGTTGGGTGTAGCAAGTCCATTCAGTGTTATTCCATTTTCTTTTAAGGATATAATACTAATTTAAATATCTTATCCTGGCAGTCAAAAGGTGGCCATACACGGGCCGATTGTAGCTGCCGATATCTGTCCCTTGGACCGATTCGGCAGCTTATCGGCCCATGTAGGGGCAGGAATGAGGGGCATGCCCGACCGATATCTGGCCTGAAATTGACGAGATATCGATCGGGCAGGATAAAAGATTTAGTTGGAACCATCTGCGCCCATTGCTCCCGTTATAATTCGATCATGTATGGCCACCTTAAGGTATTATTTATATAATTATTAAAAGCATAGGATCTCTTATTCAAAAACCCAATATCCACAGAGCTCACAAGTATGTAAGGTAAATTTTATTCATTTAATGATTTCTTTTTCTCTGTAATAATAAAACAGTACCTTGTACTTGATGGTAACTAAGCTGCATGAATCTATTTTGGTTGCTAAACAATCCTATTGAGTTTATTTTATGACTTAGATCCCATATCTGTATTACATTATCTGTAAAGTGTCAACATATTCTTCAAAGCTGGTAGCGAGCAACAAGAGGTTAATTTGTTAGTTTGTAGGCATGCATCTGAGGAAGTTACAAGGGAGGAGGAAAGTCCAAGATCACAGAAGAAACAAAGGGAATGGTTTAGATAAAGTCTAAATTGTACAGTGGAGAATTGTTAAATGGAGCTTTGTAAGTAAAGGTTGGGGAGTTTAATTTGGGAAAAAGATGCAAAAATGTATAGGTAGCCAGTGTAGTTATTTGCAGAGAGGTGCAAGTGAGGTGCTTTGACATTGAATTGTTAATTGTATTGGAATGTATTGTATGAGCCTCTTCAATAAAAGAGATATTATTGGCAAATACAGTCTGCAAAGTGCATTTTTCAGTATTTTCTTAATAATTTAAGCATAATTGCAGCAGTCATAAAAGTTGAGTCTGCCCCAATTGCAGCCTAAGGCTAAGCCACCCCAAAGCTGCTTGGCGCCTTAAAAAAAATCGCACGGTTTCTGCACTGCTCTGAAACCTTTACCATCATCATTATCTTCTTGCATTCCTGCAAATTCTGGTTCTGTTAAAATTAGCTGTGCTCTAATTGGATCTTTCTTCTTGTGGCTTCTCCAATCAGAGCATAGCTGTCTTGACAGACAGTAAAATTGATCAAGGCACAGATGTAGTCAGGTCTGGGGAGATATTACAAACACAAGGCACTGCAGAAATAAAGACTGATAAGAAGAATCTGCAGACAGTAAACTTTACCTAAGAACCTCACCAACTCTGAAATGTTGATGCAGATTTCATCCCACTACCATAGGTACAATTCAGTATATGTTCTAAAGGCTGAATCACTAGCTGAAATTAAATAGTTTTTTGTCACCTGGCATCTACAGTATAATATCCCTATCAGCCTTGCTCCAGTCCTAAATTAACTCTTTACCCCTGAAAAAGCTAATTGTGCTTTTATATATTTGTTGTTGTTGTTTTGCCCTTACTTGTCTTACTTTTGTCATTGTTTTATTCATTTCTAGCTAGTTACAGTGGAGCATACATGAAACTGCATGGCTGGGAAACAAACCAATGTTGTGCCAATGTTATAGTGTGGGGGCCTGACTGGTTTTCACTATATATATAATGTGCCTAGGATGTCAGTACCCGCTACCTTTTTCTCTATAAAACTAACTGATCACAAACAGAAATGGATAGATAACCCCTCACAGAAGTGCACGTATGAATATTTTTACATCCTAAGCATTTTAGGGTAAAAAAGCACTCCCACCCGCACTTTTGCACAGTATCCCTGAATGTCAGTGGGAACTGCAAGAGGTAGTTTAGGGGGTTAATTTTTTGTGCCAGCAAGGAATCCACTAAGCTGCATATTAGGTTTAGGACGGTCTATGTATGTATCTTTTGTATCTTTAGTATGCATGTAGCTTTATCCTCCCCAAACCTAAAGAGTCAAAATAGGCATAAATGTGCTTGCATTGTGATGAAACTTGGGTGAAAGTTTTGCAGTTGCTATTTTTTTTTTTTTTAAAAATAAAACTGTGAAATAAAGTTATATAACAGTGAAATAAAGTTATTAGAGACAATTATCATTGACTTCTATAAAAGCATTTACAGTACTTGCTGAATTTTTCTGGCTACTTTTCACATTTTTTCCTTTAACAAATTTATTTGACTCACATTTTTGAAGTTTTTTTCTCAAATTGAAAAATTAACTGGAATTTTGATAAATTTTTCTCTTATATGTAGAACACTAGGTCCAAATCTGCACTTTCCAATCTAGTGCAGATTCCAGTCCAATCTTTGTTTGACTATAGGTGAGTGCTTATATTTACTTTTGCTGATAAATATTTGTATAATGTTGTATACAGCTTCTTAAATGGAAAAATGGAAAAAAAAGGATATGGATGAGCAGTGGTTGATGCTCCAGAGTAGAGATCTTAGGACTTCTTTACCACTTTTGGATGCAAAGGACACAAGCAAAATTGTTTGTACTTCTCTGCCTCCACTTTCTAGATGAATACAGGGGGTGGGGGGCATATAGGCCCACTTTCCAGCTTCTTGTCTCCTTTGCATCCACTGAAACTGGAGCATTTAAACTATTATTTAGACAGACATTTTATGTGTTTCCAACACATGTTTAATACATTAACCTCATATTTATAAAGGAATTTAAAACCCCTTTCAATTAAATTTTTTCTTCAATCAACCAATTCCTATGAATTTGGATACAACTACTATACTAAAAAAAACCTGTGGCAAAATGAGAGGAAAAAATACTTGAAACTTCGCTAAGAAACCCTTGATTTATTTGTTTAATTTATTTAGGTTGACCATCTCCAAATGGTTGGAACTGCAGGAAGTATTTCCTAGTCTGCCCATCCACCATGCACCCAACTACAAGGTGCATCAGCACATTACACTTTCGAACTGGACAGACCATCTAGCTATCATAACGGAGCATGACATGTTGAAAACATCCCCCAACCTGGAATTCATGTCAACACAGTCTGGCAGTATGACCAAACTGACCCATGAAATCTTGTCATGTATGGTCATCTTAAGAAAATTAGCAAAACAAGACAGCAACAAGGGTCAAGGGATTTTTGCAAACATATCTCATAGTAGGATTATTTAGATTTTCCTCTGTAGTCACTAAATGAATCACCACAAATAATTAAATATACAGTACATAATATACCCTGTTTTATTTTTCAGTAGCTGTTTCCTTGTATAAGATATTTAAAGCTACTTGCTAGTGTAGACAAAAGCAAACTGGCCCATATTAATATATACATACATGCCCTCATGCTTTCAACTGCATATAAATGAAAAAAGCAAACAAAACCATTTAATATAAGAGAAAAATAAATTGTTCTCATTTTATTTAACAAAACACATAAACAGGTGACTATTGTATTTTAAATGATGAATCAATATAAACAGTGAACTCAATGTTGGATTTCAAAATCAGAAAAGAGCGATATAGATTGACCATTTAATCCTATAATACAAATTACAAATGTAGATTTCTAGCTAATCCTGTAATGTAAATATATATGTACCATGTCAGAAATTCCCTTTTTTTCTATCCAGATTAATGGAACTGCTTGCAGACCTTATTATGAATATATAAAATCAATGTGATACTTTTTTTCTTGTTGGAAGACTGAACCATGACATACTTAAGTAACATTATGACTTTGTGAATATTTTTAACTGGTTTCAAAATTTGTAATAATTTGTTATCTAATACAAATAATGACAATATATATGACAGTAAAAAGAAACCAGAGCTAGAGGACAGCAAGCCTTGCTCATGAGAGTTTTCTCATCAAGCATCAAGCATGAAACATTAGGGATGGGTGTATGACTTTTGAGCTGCTGCATAGGAGAATGACAGACAGTGGAAAAAAAGGTATAGTTATAAACAGAAGCTAAGACAGGCAAGCATAGGCTTTTCCAAATAAAATGGCATGTCTTAAAGCTGAAAACTGGAGAAAAGTCGTAGGGGCCTATTTATTAAAGTACGAGAGGTACGAATTACAAAAAAATTGTATTTGTTCGTACTGTGCGTATTTTCTGTGACTTTTTTGTATTTTGCGAAACTTTTTCGTACTTTGTGACAAAATTTGTGCGACAAAATCGTATTGTTGCGGCGAATACAAAGTTTCGGATCTATTCAAGCTTCAGTATCATGACTTTCCTTGGACAAGGTTGAAGCTGCAGAGTGCCATTGAGTCTTATGGGAGGCTTCCAAAATCAAGCACAAAAGGATCAAAGTCAGAAAGGTTTTCCTGCTGTTTACGATCGTTCGGATACAAAATTTTTGTGACTTTCGGATCGCCAATACGATATTATCGTGACTAATAAGATTTTTACGTAAGCATTTTCGTGATATTTGCGATCATCAGAAATTATGATATTTAATCCAAATTTTTCCCAATTCGGGATTGGAACTCGTACTTTGATGAATAGACCCCGTAATCTTAAGAAATGGAATTCTAGAGGCAGGGTGCTGCTCAAAAAATATGAAATGAGTTTGTGAAAGAGAAAAAAAGATATCAAAAACCCTGGAAAATCTGAAGATCATATACTGTATACAAAAGAGGGGTCATATTATAGAATGCCTTGGACAGCTGTAGTAATTGTTTGATTGACTGAGCAAATAGTCTGATTGGGGGTCATTTATAGTAGACTGTATTGTGGACAGTAGGGAGCTAAATAGTAGTTATTTTCTTAATAAGGAAGTGAATAAGTAAACCAATGAGAGGTACGGTTGTTTTCTGCTCATTTTGCATACTTCTCAACAAGAGTAATTGATGACACCTAAACAGTGTGCCTGAGATTTAGTGATGAAGATGATCTTCACATTAATGGATGGGTAAGTTACAGGAGTGGTGGGTTATAGGTAAAAATTCTAAGATTATCTTTAGAAATTTTTCATTTGATTTTGAGGTGTACTGGCAGAACTTGAGACAAAATGAGGATAAAAGATATAAATATGTGGGGGGTTTGTAAGCACGAGAGATGGAAATAGTAACATCATATAAATACGTGAGCCAATATACTGTACCAGGGTACCATATTTTTTTTTTCTAAACTATGCTAATGCTAGTTTGATTAACACTAAACTGTTGCTTATCCATACTCGTGTTTTGCTAGATTACAACATAGTATGTCCTCCCTCCTACTGTGTGAGATGAGCCCTTGATGCTATACTTTTCACATTAGTATTCAGTATGACTTTTATATAAACAACCTTGCATATCCAAAACATTGATACTATTTCTTCAGCTATTAAAAACAGTGGTCCTGAATCATCTCTAACACATTTTAGTTCTCCCTTCTTTTAGAGTTTTCAAATTTTTTTACATATCTTTCAGTAGAAGCCAAACTGCTGCCTGGGATCATAACTAGTGATGACCAAAATTTTTCGGCAGGCATGGATTAACAGCAAATTCAACGTTTAGCCATTGGCAGACTTTTGTCCAAAAATGGGTGCAAAAATTTGCAGTGGAAAAAATTTGCAGCTGAAAAAATGTTGTGTTTTTCTAATGTTTTGCCATTTCAGAATTTTTTTCAAAGTTTCGCAAATTTTTTGGCAAAACGGGACAGATTCACTCATCACTAATCATAACAACCAAATAGGTGCTGGAATTCTACAAAGCAGAAACCATATAAAAGATCAGTTGTAGATTGTCTTATAATATCATTGTCTGCATCATACATAAACTTTTAGGGGAAAGAGTTATTTAACACTGAATTTGCTATTGTTTGGGAATTTTTCATATGAAAATACATGATGGAATGTAATGGGTCCCGAAAGGAGTTGTTGGTTATTTTTTGTGGGGTTTTTGTTTTTTTTTTTTTAATGTGAAATATATTGCTAACCAGCAGTAATCCTGTGTGGCATTTTTTTGTAGTTTTGTAAAAAAAAATTAAATATATCAGCTGATAAATATATCAGCCTAGACAGCAATTACGTTTTAACGTTACAGTACATACATATTATTTTGCAACAATATTAGATATAAACATGCATGCCTACACATAGATATACTCCTTAAATGATCTGATTTGGTACGACGTACAACATATGAATATTTCAGAAATAATCTGTTTGTCAGCATTGCACAGTGACATGGAAATGTAATGGAAAATGTCATTAATAGAAAAGATATGTGCAATACAAAAATGTTTACTTTTATTGCGAAATTTTCTTTGCACATATTTAAGATCAGTTTTGCTCATGAAAGTTTTTAGAAGAAAGAAAATAGATAGCCCACTTGTAGTGATGGGCGAAATGTTTCGCCAGGCATGGATTCACGGAAAAATTCGCCGTGCATCCAAAAATTGTCGTGGGCGTCAAAAGAATAGCTGCGCGACAAAAGTATAGCCGCGGGCGACAAAATAATAGCTGCGGGCGACAAATTTTTTTTTGACGTGCAAATTTTTCAGCGAAGCGAAACGGGACAGATTCACTCATCACTACCCACTTGTTAATCCTTATAAACCTCCTGCTCCATATACTTTTCAAATAGGCACTGGATCATGTACATGACCCATCATTCCACCATTTCACCTACCATACCCTTTTGTCTCAATATATTTTAAGTCTGAGGTGGTCTCCTCACCCCTAAACATGTCCCTGTCCGAACATTTTAAACGTGTTACTGGCATAAAATTTGAAATAAGCATGTATGTTTTAAAAACCAATAACATTTCTCATTTTCAATATTTGATATGTTGTCTTTGTATTTAAATATAGAATCTAAATGATTAGCATTCTGTTTTTATTCTGTCCCAACTTTTTTGGAAAAGGGGCTGTTAGTCAAAAGAACACAAAAATATTTTAGGACAGACTTCTGTGACATCTTCAGAATCCTCCTGTACTGGTACAAAATTACTGTCTTTTATTGAAAATGCTGTATTCCTGTCAGATAACTGGCAGAAATATGGTACTGGTGCAAAGGGGTTTACTAAATGTGTCACAGCCCTGCATTGGTCTTGGCATTGGTGCTCTTTCCTTGTACTTTTTAAGTTTAATCCCCACTCGAAGGTTAAGCCTTTTGGTCAAGGAACTTAGGTCATATACAGTGGCTTGCAAAAGAATTCGTCCCCCTTGAACTTTTCCACATTTTGTCGCATTACAGCCACAAACATGAATTCATTTTATTGGAATTCCACGTGAAAGACAAATACAAAGTGGTGTACACGTGAGAAGTGGAACGAAAATCATACATGATTCCAAACATTTTTTACAAATAAATAACTGCAAAGTGGGGTGTGTGTAATTATTCAGCCCCCTTTGGTCTGAGTGCAGTCAGTTGCCCATATACATTGCCTGATGAGTGCTAATGACTAAATAGAGTGCACCTGTGTGTAATCTAATGTCAGTACAAATACAGCTGCTCTGTGACGGCCTCAGAGGTTGTCTAAGAGAATATTGGGAGCAACAACACCATGAAGTCCAAAGAACACACCAGACAGGTCAGGGATAAAGTTATTGAGAAATTTAAAGCAGGCTTAGGCTACAAAAAGATTTCCAAAGCCTTGAACAACCCACGGAGCACTGTTCCACCGATCATTCAGAAATGGAAGGAGTATGGCACAACTGTAAACCTACCAAGACAAGGCCGTCCACCTAAACTCACAGGTCGAACAAGGAAAACGCTGATCAGAAATGCAGCCAAGAGGCCCATGGTGACTCTGGACGAGCTGCAGAGATCTACAGCTCAGGTGGGGGAATCTGTCCATAGGACAACTATTAGTCGTGCACTGCACAAAGTTGGCCTTTATGGAAGAGTGGCAAGAAGAAAGCCATTGTTAACAGAAAACCATAAGAAGTCCCATTTGCAGTTTGCCACAAGCCATGTGGGGGACACAGCAAACATGTGGAAGTAGGTGCTCTGGTCAGATGAGACCAAAATGGAACTTTTTGGCCAAAATGCAAAACGCTATGTGTGGCGGAAAACTAACACTGCACATCACTCTGAACACACCATCCCCACGGTCAAATATGGTGGTGGCAGCATCATGCTCTGGGGGTGCTTCTCTTCAGCAGGGACGGAGAAGCTGGTCAGAGTTGATGGGAAGATGGATGGAGCCAAATACAGGGCAATCTTGGAAGAAAACCTCTTGGAGTCTGCAAAAGACTTGAGACTGGGGCAGAGGTTCACCTTCCAGCAGGACAACAACCCTAAACATAAAGACAGGGCAACAATGGAATGGTTTAAAACAAAACATATCCATGTGTTAGAATGGCCCAGTCAAAGTCCAGATCTAAATCCAATCGAGAATCTGTGGCAAGATCTGAAAACTGCTGTTCACAAACGCTGTCCATCTAATCTGACTGAGCTGGAGCTGTTTTGCAAAGAAGAATTTGGTAAGGATTTCAGTCTGTAGATGTGCAAAGCTGGTAGAGACATACCCTAAAAGACTGGCAGCTGTAATTGCAGCAAAAGGTGGTTCTACAAAGTATTGACTCAGGGGGCTGAATAATTACGCACACCCCACTTTGCAGTTATTTATTTGTAAAAAATGTTTGGAATCATGTATGATTTTCGTTCCACTTCTCACATGTACACCACTTTGTATTGGTCTTTCACGTGGAATTCCAATAAAATTGATTCATGTTTGTGGCTGTAATGTGACAAAATGTGGAAAAGTTCAAGGGGGCCAAATACTTTTGCAAGCCACTGTAAGTATAGATATGAGAATATATCAGTGCATCAGTCATTAGATCATAATTTCAAACATATCTAGTACAGGAATTAAATTTCCACCCCATAGCTACCGCTAACTGCCCTGGGTTTTCAAGTGTATCCAGGGTAACATATAGACATTTTCCTCAAATCTAACCTTTCTTCAGATTTCAAGCCCCCACAGCCCCACAGTTTAGTAACCACTGCTTCAGACTCCAGTAGGCTACTGATTAAATATACTTTCCGGCCCTGCATCCTTGAATAAGTTGGCAGATAACAATAGGCCTTTAAAACTGCTTAAAAATGGAAAAATAAATTAAGGGAGCCTTTAGTTTCCATTAGATGTAAAGCATTACACATTGGGTGTAAAGCTATACATTTAATAAAATCTAAGTCACTTATTTCTTTAAAATGTTAGCTCTATTTGAGACCTTTTTTTCTATTGTACTACTAGTGTATGAACAAAAAATTAAAAAAGGAAAGTTAAGTACAATCCTGTGACAATAAAAGCTGTTATTGTGCTAATATTACTTTGTTGAGAATTTTTAGATATTTTAATTAAAAGAATAAACTGAGGGACCAGAAATACCCCAAAGCATTCATATTTAATGAACAAAATTGATTGTTTCAAGGGCATTTCTTTTCCTTTGATGTTAGCTGCTTAAAGTCCTCCACAAATCTGAATCTTAAACAGGAATGATTACAGCATTATAGTAATCCTAACAGCCAATACTAAAGGATTTTGAGAAGCGACAGAGATCAATAGTTGACTGAAAGAATATCTCTTTTGAGTTGGCTGAGTTATCTCTTCTCTCCTAGAAACAAGCAGAGATTTAGAATAGAACTGAATTTAAAGAATGCATTTTCCTCCCTAAGAACAAGGCAAGTTTGCTGTCATAAAAGAGATATATTTTTTATGGATTTAAGGAAACTAATGGCAACCAAAGACAATATATAATGCTAAACAGAATATTTAAATGTGTAACCAGCAACCAAGAACTCACTAAGGGAGTGACTGTTTTTTCCACTGAGCTAAAACTATTTGTACAAGGATTTTAGGTAATACTGTCATAATAATTGTATTTTAGTGGCTTTCAGTGCTTTCAAATCCAAAATCTGGGCTACATTCCAAATGTAAGATAAAGCTCAAGTTTACTAGCAACGGGAAGAACTCAGTTGAAAAGACAGAAATAGCCAAAGGACAACACTACAGTAACTGCAGACTGCTCATGTATCTTTTTATGGCTTTAAAATCATCACCTATGTTTTTCACAATGCATGTATTTGTCACCTTTAATGCTGTCGTTCATTATGTGCTCATGTTAATATACTGTGGGAAACTAAACATTATACTAAATATAATAAGATTTTATTATTTAACAAGAATTATGCCTGTAGTATGTAAAGGAATACAAAAGAAATAACATTCTAAAAAAAACAAATGCTTATTTTATATATTTTATTTACATATTTTCAACAGAGAACTTTATTTCTATTTGAGGTCATTAGGGATGCAACTTAGCCAAGACCTCACAAACACAATTGCGGACTTCCACAAGTCTGGTTCTTTATTAGGAACAATTAAAGAAAATCCCACAAGCACCTGTATGAACAATTAATTGCAAATTAAGTCCAAGGGATAAAGAAACTTTGTTCCAAAAGGTCCCCAGAACAGCAACAGTGGAAGTCCTTCATCACCATGGCCTGAAATTCTGTTGGGCAAGGAAGAAACCTCTACTCCTTGTTTAAAAAAAAACAAACAAACTGCAGTTTGCAGTCACTTGGACGAAGACCTTGCCTTTTGGAGGAGGGTTCTCTGCTGAGATGAAATAATGATGGAACAGCTTGGTCATAACTATCATTGCTATGTATGTAGGAAGAAGAGTGAGACCTTTAAAGTGGACCTGTCACCCAGACATAAAAAGCTGTATAATAAAAGTCATTTTCAAATTAAACATGAAACCCAAAATATTTTTTTTATTACCACATCCATATCCATTATAAAAGCATTTTAAAATCCCAGCTGTCAATCATATAATGCCTGCCCCGCCTCTATGCCTTAGGCATAGAGGTGGGGCAGACAGTTACTTTCACTTTCAATTCAGAACTTCTTAGATGTTGCTGCTCTCCTCACATTCCCTCTCCCTCCTCACCATCTAATTGTGTAACCAGTGCATGGACATAGGCATCAGGTCCCCCCATACTGGCACAGAAACAAGATTTTGGCGTGATGCAATGCCTGCTTTGATAACAGTGTCCACAAAATGGCCCCTACCTGCTTGCTGCAATTGTGAATTCCAAGGCTGAAGAAAATAAGATTAAAATAATTTATATAGTGTAAGTAAAGTTTATTTTGCTTGCCAAACACAATAGAAAACAATTTGAAATTATATCTTAAGGTGACAGGTCCGCTTTAAGAAGAGCCTCATACCATCTCTGCATTTGGTAATGGCAGACTCATGTTGTAGTGGTGTTTTGCTAGAAAAAGGACTAGTGCACCTCAGAGAATAGATGTAATCTTAAGAAAGGAAGCTTGAATGGACATTCTAACACCTCAAAACATCAACCAGAAACTTAGAACTTGTTTCAAACTTTGTCTTCCAGCATAACAAGAATCCAAAGTTTTAACAAACTGGTTTAAACACAGCAAAGCTAAATTATTGGAATAGCCATCGCAAAGCCCAGACTTAAATCCCAATGAAAATGTATGGACTGAACTGAAAATGCATGTTACAGAAGGGAAACCCACAAATCTAACCCACAGGAAATTAGATATGGTAAATAAAAGCTGAAATAAATTGGAGTCTAGCTAGTAATTTAAACTAGTACTAGCTAGTTGGTACTAACTAGTACTTTAAAATGGCCTCATACAGAAACAAAGTAGATACTCAATTAAATATAACATTGGCAATGGATGGTTACATAATAAGAGTGAAGCTGTAAAAAACAGTTTGAACATCTGTAAACTTTAGGACCCAACTGTATAAATAAAAGTGGGTATTTTGTCTAACATACCCATATAAATGTGTTGCTTTTATTAAGAGATTTATGATTAAAAGGTTTCTTTATTTTTAACAAAACTATGTATATTCTGAACAGAGATCTACAGGAAAAAAATAATTGCTTTATAAAGCTCTTCGGTAGACTTGGGGAAGACAATTTAGAAAATAACTTTTCTGACCTGCATCGTTCCTTTAGACATAAGTGTTCTTTGTGCAGTCTCCCATGGAGATGATGAGATTATCCGGAGATTCCATTATCTGCACATTATGCTGCAGTTAGAACAGAAATTTGATACGAATACTGATAATTTGTCTTTTAAAAAAGCATAATAGGGGGCCTAAGCTGCAAGTCTACTTCCACTATGTTGTAATAACATAGTTTTTGAAAAGTTAACAGTAAAAAAGAGATGCAAACAGGAAAGGAATCCTATACACTGCTAAACAGAGCATGTATACGTGACAGCCAATTGACCATGCATTCCAGGTAAGGGCCATCTATAGCACTTAAAGCATTTGTTTTCTAACTACAGCTCAAGGCCTGCTCTGACAACTGAAGGTCTCACTTTTCCCCTCTCAGGCTGAAATAAAAAAATTTTAGGTTCCTCTTCCTGTGCACCAAAACAATCTGCTATTTGAGACCATTTCATAAACAAGCAGTGGAGCAATAAAGCATTCTACAAAACAAAAGTCAAAGGTGCAGTGACCTGACAGACAAGCAACAAGACTTGTACAATCCAGAAGGATTCTAATTATTTTGAATATAGTTTTCCACAAAAAAGACTAAAAAGAAAACACTTCTGAAGCATCAAATAAACCTCACTTTTTTTTACACAAATTCATCACTGAAATGAATAAAACACGAGGCCATTGTTGGTTTGGACACTAATGTTTTTTTTTAAAGTTTTTTATGTACTGACATTTGCTCTTTCCAAACTGTTTCTTTTCAACTGTTCATACTTCAGTCCCTAAAGGTGCAATAGTAATTTGTGGATAGTAAAGAGTCTGCATACTATATCTCTCTAGGAGATTCTGATGTTTCTCGTCTGACTATAAAAGATGAAATTCCAAATGAATCAAATAACTTACTTTCTATTTGACAAGTCTGACAACTTGAAAATTAGTTGGGATAATGCAATCAAGTACAGCTGTTGTTACATATTACAAGCTGCCTACATTGATCTCAGGAGAAAGCAAGTGTTCTGTGCTATAGGGGGTATGACCCTAACTACACTTCTCATCAAACCACATGTTTTCCCAATATTTCTGCCTAATAGCCTTGAATTCACCAGATGCAGATGTTACAGACAGCCACAGAGGTGCGCTTGCTATTAGCAGATGACCTCTTATAGAGTAAGGAAAAACAAGATTAATATACACATGCTTTGCCTCTTAACCATCAATACAACATTTCACTGGGTTGTCATTTCCATATTTAACAGAAATGTGTCCATCTGGATTCATCATCATTTTAACAAGGGGTTGCTACACATTTAACAGGCACAGCAGCAAAGCAGAAAACAAAATAACATCTTAATCCCTTCCTAGCAACACTGGTTTTTACTGCTCTGAACATAAATTTTTTCAGTGAAAGTAAATCTCTGCCTCGGTACTTATCATCTAACATGGGAACCTATGGTAGAGAACAAAAGCTTAAATGACCCAAAAATGGTTTGACAAAAAAGAATGTTGTATGTGTACCCTTAGGTGGAGCAGCTGAAAGTGGGCTTTGTTCTACATGCTTTGGGATTATAAAAATTGAGCAAGTGTAACAGAGACCATCAACTTTAACCATTCTCAGCAATTGGAAAACAATTCAACATAGATCAATGCAACTAGAACAGCACAGCCTATTGCATTTAGTATTTTTTTTTTACTAGCAAACACTGCTTTAACTTGCTTTTTTAATATATCAAACCTTCTTAAGAGAGTAAAGCACAAAGTGTAAAATGTGATTTGAACTGATCTGTAAAATGTGATCAATCCTAATCAATGCTTTATTAGTGTTACACATGCAAGAACCACTTACTGAAAAAGTATTGCAAATTTGCACTTTGCACAGTACACTACATTTGTAAATGACTCTACAGGTGAATATAAAATAAAATTTAATATACAAACTGCACATAACACAGTTATGCACTTAACCCTCCCTAGATCTTGAAAAACCTAGTAAGGATCTTTTATGCTTTTGTCCCTAATCCCATCACATATAAAGTATCTGGAAGATGAGTCATGAGTTTAGGGCTAAATGACCAACTGTGGGGGGGATTTATTAATGGTCGAGTTTTTTTCTCAATTTGAGTTTTCTAGCACCTAAAAAACGTGAATTCAAGTTACTGTATGCTTAGAAAACTTGAATTCTGGTATTTATTAGGTGCAAAAATCCCGAAAAATCAAATGTAAAAATTTGCCATGTAAAAGCTTGTGTGTTTCTATAGAAGTCAATAGTAGCTGTCAAGTCAAGTCATAGGTCAAGTCATATTCTCTAACTCCAATTTTTCAAGTTTTTAGAGCACGTAAACTTGAAAAATTTAAGATATGTTTTTTATTCAAACACATTTTCCTTATTAATAAATGAGCAACCATTCGATATATTATTTATTCACAAACTCAAATTCACAAACTCGAAAATTGATAAGTAAGCCCTTAGGTCATCCTTCCTTGACTGACAACCACTGGCTGCAGTATTCAATGCTGAGTTTCTCAGCTGACATGGCTGTCTGTTTTCAGTACCCTGAAAGCCACTGAGGTACACCCCTGGGCACATGAAAATTTTGTTGTTGCACTTAGTGGTCACCGGACCCTGCCTTAAGGATTGTAATAAAATAAAATTAGAGTAGGTGTCCATTGTACAAGGTATGGAGGGTAACAACATGGGTCCATTATTTCACAATCCTTTACCCCTATTTATCATTGCTAGTAAGGGGTCCATTGTGTGGTTTTGAACTGACTCATCAGTATATATAGTGAATTATAATAACCATTGTAAGAAAGGTCTGTATAACTAAGCAGCATAACCTTAAACTAGTCATAGAGCCACACATCTATATTGTAATTTCTAAATTGCAAAACAGACTTTGTTTTATTTGTATTAATAATAAAATGTATACATTTAAACTTGTTGGGATCCTTGACCCAAATAAATGAAGTGAAATGTATGCATTTGCTTTGCTTTTAATCCCCTCCTTTATTTTTCATTAATTTATACAGAAATCAAAATCTCATGAAATACATTTTTTTTAGTTATCAGAACCGCTAACAGATAGGTATGTAGCATGCCCTTACATTAATCAACTAGTACTATGACAATAAGAAAGACATATATTAAGAGCAATAATTTATTTCTGTTACCAGAACGAAAATAGTTTTCGTATCTTAAATGCAATCATTGCTTACTCCTGACTGTTTTCTAAAATAAACAAGGTTTCATCCTAAAAGTTTTTAGGAGATTACAAAGCCAGGTGGATATGATATTATGATAGTGGATGATAATAGGAACATAAACAAGAAATAATGATGTTTTTCCCTTTGCCTAATGATGTTTTTCCCTTTGCCTTAAAACTGTGGAAAAAAACTTGATTTAATATTTATATCATAAGAGCAGATACAGATTTTAGTTGTCCAGTGTTTAAAAAAACTGTTTCCAGTTCCAGTAGGAAAGACAAAGAACAAGCAGCGAGAGTTAAATAGAGCTGGTAGAATATTCATTGGCAAATTATTTTGCATCCATTGGGCCTCTAGCCTGAGGAGAGGCACAAAAGTTTTATTGATTAATAATAATAAAAAAAGAACATTTCAGGACTACAGCTAAATATACTTTGACCTTGGATAATATAATGCAGTATGTTATGCTCTGTAGTCCACCAACATTTGGACAACACATGGTTGAGAAACACTGTTTACATCCCTTTTCAATGCAGCAAAGGGAAGACTAGTTTTGTGTTGCTCCACCAAAGCACACATGTGAATTGATGTATAACTGTAGCATTTATGGGCTTTAGTTGTTCAAGAGTCAAGTCATCCGACTGCTGCAAATTAAAATGTAAAGCACCTTAATTATCAGAGGAAAAACTCTTAACAACAAAGATTATGAATTGAAAATGTAATTTCCCTGTTGCACCTTCTCCATTGTACTGAGACTGTATGCCTCATAGTATCCATTATAGAAATTGTTATTCAGTATTACAAAATTTTCCATCTACAACAATGTTACAAATCTATCCATTATTACCTTGCAAAATATAGAACGTTATTTCCACTGGAATTGCCCAAGTCACGAAAACACAGCCATCTTATGTTTTTTTTACAATTTATGTTTCAAACATATTTCATTATATTTAGAGAATGACATTTATCATTATCCCATATTTTCCTGTTTATGACTTTATTTTACCTTCAGAAGAATACTATCTTGGATTTTTTTTCTCTTCTCTGACAAATTGGAGTTTACTATATATTTCTCTTGAGGATAAAAATCAATATAACATGAAATAGCTATTTCTCTACTAGGCAAAATATTTTTAATCGGCTTTCTAATCTGTCCTATCTTTCATTAAAGGAAATTTACTGCATTTCATATATTGGAGGTATCACAGTAATACATTTCAGTTGCACAATAAATTGTTCTATCATAAAATTGCCAGACCTATATGTGGTATATTTATTTATTTTAAATAAAGACTCGTTTATTAAAGAGGCACAAAAGTGGTATTCTTCTCTTCTAATTCTTCTGGCTTGTGGCCAAATATTGTCTTCTAAATTGTAGGGTACAAATATCTTTTATTTGTGTACTTGTATTTCTGACATAAGTTTTTTGCATTACATTTTTTTACAATACTTGCTATCTAATGATTCATTACAGACCTGGTTGTTGACTACAACAGACTGGGAACCTTAGACTAGGTAAAGTCATCTTGTGTCTTATTGTTGTGTTAAGGGGCCCAATACCTAGTTGCCTTGTGCTCTATTACACTAAAAGAGCTGAACTTCCAGTTTGACATTTTGAAGTCTGGCTCTTGGCAACAGGGATAACTCCCTGTGGGTGGCTTTTTGTCATCCTCCTGGGAGAACAGAGGCTTAGAAAAGTTTCCAGCAGAAACACCACTGATCACTGGTCAAAATAACAAAAGCTAAACTTAAGGGAATGCAGCAGTATTGTGCAAAGTAAACATGTATATTATATTTGGTGGCTTTAGTCCCCATTCTACTCAGAATGTTACCAATGGGGGAACTACATATTGCAACATTAGGGTGCAGATTTACTAATCCACTAATCCGAATCCCGTAAGGGAAAAAATCGTATTGGAAAAGAAAATTTTGCGTCTTTTTCATCTCCACCGCGACTTTATTCTATTTTGCGCAACTAATTCGTCGTCGCCACGATTTTTTCGTATTGAGCGATAGTAAACGGCGGAAAAACCAGTCCGATTTTTTCGTAACAGCACCAAAAAAGTCGAAAATATACGAAAAAGTTGCAATGGCGACGAAAAAAACGCAAAAATACAGATCATTACGAAAAAACGCATTCAGACGCCTTCGGGCCATTCGTGGATTATTAAATCTCCCCTTAGGAATACATTATCTTATCTGTGCATTAAGCACATACAATTTTTGATGTAGTTGCTCTCTAAAAACCCGTACATTCCACAACCAAATGAAATAATCATTATAAGTGATTATGTCTGATACCCAGTTAATTCTGCCAAAAATTAAAATAAAAAAATTTTAGGTTATAAATAAAAGCTATGTCTTAAAGTTTAGGGGTGCCTCTTTAATTTTTGTCTATCTCTTTACAAATGAATTATTCTGTTTATATTCTGCATGTACCCTGAAGTAGGGCTGTCTGTTTTCTGATGAAATAAAAAAACAAGACTGAGATAAATGTTATACAAATATATTACAAATTATTATATAATCATCTTAAAATATTAGCTAGATATTATAGGTATCCCATTTATGCCACTCTCATTCTGTGTTTTTACCTGATTGCAAATATCCAAGTTTACTTAATTACATATATAACATTCAGTTCACTGGATGTCAGGTCTTCTGCTTGCCCATGGAGGCCCAGTCCATCAATGGATATTGTATACCGTGGCACAGTGACTGGACAAACCGTAAGGAAGGTATATTTTTCTAGAATGCTGATGAGGAGAATAACAGGCGCTGGGGGAGCCAACAAAGGTTCTGGAATTAATGAATCACCACCTGGGAAAACAGGGAGTGGCTGTAAGTGGTGAGCACTGTCTAGGAAGATGGAAACAGTAAGTGAGGTTTGCTTTGCTCCTAGAAAACTTCTAAATAAATATCAATATTGTTCTAGATTAAATAGCGTTTAGAGTAGCTGAGGCTGTATCGAAAGCAGTTTGTATAGGGATACTGTCTGCTAACTGCTAACTAATAATATATTTTCCTAATGCTTGTGAGAATGAGAATTTATCATAAAAAGGTATTCAGGCAAGAATTTTTTTCTATTTAAAAAAAAACAAAACAATTTTTATTAAAATGTACATGTTCCTGAAAGAGCCTTACACTTTTTGTACCTCACAGCATTTAATCATAGACTATTATAATAATAATAGCCTATGATTAAGTGCTGTAAGGCACAAAATGTGTAAGGCTCTTTCTTGGACATGTACATTTCAACAAAAATAGAATTTTTATCTTTATTGAACCCATCAACATTGGAGAAATTGGAGTTTTTTTTTTGCATATACGGGGTTTCATCTTTTCCTCCTTTCCATTTTTTACTTGCCTTTTCAGCATGTGTGTGTATATGTTGACTGAACAATTAATGAGAAAGATTACCTGTAAGAGACTAAAACTTTAGATTTGTTATGATTTGAGCATAATAATAATATTAGTTCATTATTAATAAATGCATGTGAGAACTAAACCATTTTTTATAAAAGTGCTGTTTTAGTTAACTTAATACACATACACACACACACACACACACACCATTAAATACATATTCTGTTTCTTTTAACGTCACAAATATCTGGGCACTGTAGAAAGGGTATCACATGCTCATTCTAGTGATCACACATTAGTATGGATGCACTGGCTCTGTGTTTTTTTTTTTAGTTCTTGCTGCAAACTATTTTTGTACTATTCCTCCTGTTACCATATGTTGTACTGTATATTGTGCATCTTGGATCCTGTCTATTTACATTTGTGATTTAAA
The DNA here is from genome assembly GCF_000004195.4 of Xenopus tropicalis. NCBI lineage: Eukaryota > Metazoa > Chordata > Amphibia > Anura > Pipidae > Xenopus > Xenopus tropicalis. Next base: position 81,680,422 of record NC_030681.2, on the reverse strand, counting down.
GTTATAGCTGAAAACCAGTGGTTCTTAAATCAATTATATATAGCACATGTGTTTGGGCTTTTTCTTTTGATGCATGCAAAACAAAACACGCATGTAACCTCAAGGGAAATTTGCTTCCTTGCATGCAAAACAGATTGCATAGCAAGTGAAAATCCTTCTGTTATAAAATTTGTACAGTTTGGAAGCTAGTTTATTCTATGCATTGCAATGGTGCAAACATGAATTTCTGTTAGGGATGACCCCCTATTACTATTGCACTTACTGTGTATCAATATGGATCTAAATTCACCTTGGGAAGAGGTTCCATTACCAGTTATTGCTATAAACTTAAAGTGATACTGACACTAAAAAACAACTCTTCAAAATATGAATGTACATAAAAAGTTGCCTATAGGTCATGTTGATTGTTTTCCGCTGGTAGGTTTGTTTTTTATAAGTAATTGTAACTCTAAGTTCCTAAAACTGTTTTGCCAGCCTGACTGTCCCTTCCCAACCTGTCAGTTATAGCTTCTAATTCTAACAGACTCCTGCTGCAAAAACACGGAAGCCCCCCTCATAGAGGAACATAGGGGATCAGATAGGGAATGTAAAAGCATTGGGCAAATATTTTTTGGCAAAATTATTTAGGTCATGCAAAGACAAAGTTATGATAGATGTAAAAAAGGGTTTAATTTCTGGTGTCAGTATCTCTTTAAGGGCAAATTTACTGGATTCTGAGCACCTCAAATGTTAGTAAAATGCTTACATTTTGGTAAAAAAAAATGCCAAGCCTTAATAAATCAGACCCTTTCTTTTGTATACAGTTACTATGTATTAATAATTAACTTTTTATTGCAGACTTACCTTCTACACCACTTTTTCTGTTTGACCCAGTATTAGTGATTTTGTAGGAAACTTTGCAGTAGGATAAATTGCAGTGGGATAAAAAAAATGGCACCTTTGGAGATTTTTTCACACACAGCAATTTAATGTCTGTGACAAAATAATTATTTGTATCATTGTTTCTTTCCACCCTGTACCAAGGTGTATCATTAAGTTGATGATAGAAAAGGGCGGAAAGCATTAAATATATACAAAACACCTTCTGAGGCAAAAGCAACAGGACAACATTTGCCCAGTAATCTCTGCATGTTAAATAACAATATTATGACTGACATAGCTATAATACGAGGAATCATCTTTTTCTGTAATTATATTCAAACTGAAATAGGATGCTCTGTAGACTACATTTATGGAGGGTTTATATCTCTTTAATATAACATCTAACACACTGACATCCATCTTGTTGTATTTCCTTTGTCTGTACTGGTGCCTAAAATGAAAATGTTTAGGTGCTAATGGGCTAATGTATTTTATTGCATTTGATATACAAAATAGCTCCAGAGTGCCCCAGTTGTATTCAGTATTAATAATCAAAAACACATGCAACGTGTATAACAAAATATATTATGTTTGTTTGTCATTATTATTGGCAAAAAGGGAAAAGATGCTTACCTGCTTCCAGATATACTGGATCTTTGTTGGATCCTTCCACTAACAAATTCAAAGCACCTATATGACACTCAACATGAAATGCAATTTTTTATAATATGACATTTAATTAAATACAAGAGGCAAATGATGAGTGCATTACTAGTTTGAGGCATGAAATATCAATAAGGAAAAGATAAGGAAGCTTTTCAATTCCTAGTACATTGCCTGTATAAAAATACAATACACTAGTTTCTAAAAATATAAATATTAAATAGAATTGTTGGATGTTGTTCTGATAACAATATCACTGCAGCTCTATAATTGCACTCCTTAAAGGACAAGGAAAGGCTAAGTCACTTGTGGGTGCCAAAATGTTAGGCACCCCCAAGTGACTTTAATCGCTTACCTTTTACCCCGGGCTGGTGCCCCTGTTAGGACAAAACAGCACCAGCCCGGGGTACCTGCGAGCGAGAACTTCCTCCTTCCTGCTTCGTTTTGCCGGGACCCCACGACAGGCACATGCGCAGTAGAGTGTTAAAGTTCGGCTTTTTCACTCTACTGTGCATGCGCGCACTAGCGAAGGAGGAAGTGCTCGTAGCTACCCCGGGCTGGTGCTGTTCTCTCCGAACAGGGGCACCAGCCCAGGGTAAAAGGTAAGCTATTAAAGTCACTTGGGGGTGCCTAACATTTTGGCACCCCCAAGTGACTCTGCCTTTCCTTCTCCTTTAAATAAGCAGTAAACCCCCTTGTTCATCATGCGTTCAATGAATAGGAGTTGTGTTGAACATACCTATTGCCTATTGTTTTAATTATGAAAGCTAAATAGTGTAAATAGAGAAAGTAAAGCTATACTATATTTGGTCCTTGAGAGGTAGATAATCAGATTATCACTGCATATTGAACTCCTGCTAATATAAGTCACAACAAAGACTTAAGTAAGAGGGCTGTATATCAGTAGCCTTATAATCTACCTCACAAAGTCCAAACCTGGAGTAGCTTTAGTGTCCCTGTTTGCCCTGCTTAGTTAAAAAAAATAAAAAAACGCAGATTTGTTTATTAAAACAAAAACATATGCTCACCACAAGCCCTATTAAGGCCTTGTGTATACCTGTGTTTTATATATGCATGGGTTTGTTTTTTTTTTTGCAAATATTTGGATTATGTTTTCTGTCTACAGTATGATTATAAAATTCAGGAATGTATATATGTAGGAGGACTTAAAGTTAATAGCCTGTTTTATTGTTGTTGCTCAATATTATAAACTGCTGTAAACATCAGACAGTAATCCCATTTACCCTAACATTCTGTTGCATATATATTTTCATAGCTTTGGTTTGTATGACCATCTTAAAGGACAAAATTGCTTACCCCACCAGAGGTGCAAGCTAATAGAGTCCCACTCCGGTTGAGGGAAACAATAGGTTTTTATTAAAAAAAAAAATAGTTCCTGCCTGCCGGCGGAAGGCCACCTGCACCGGGAGGGAGCTTTCAGTGCAGGCTGCCATGTTATATAGCGCATATGTGCATAACAAGAGGGACTTCCTGCTTGCTCATTATGTGCATGCGTGTGACGTAGGAGCGGTGGATGCTACTCACCCACCTATGTCGCATAATTAGCAAGTTGTGGCACTTGTTTTTGTGCATGCAAGTGCCGTAACATGGCTGCACATACTGGAAGCTCCCCCTACTTTAATCCTGGCTGCCACCAGGTCAGTGGACAACTACTATGCAGCAGACCCTGCAACTACAGGACGGTCCTAGGGACAGGGAGCCTGGACCATATAGTCTTTCTAGCCACTTCTGCCACTCTAATTATGCTTGTTAGGGGAATTATACAGTGCTTCTTAAATATGCTGCTGCACCAGGTCTTAAAGCATTAGAATTCACAAAGGCAGGTAAGGGTTAATAATAATAATATGCAAGAATAGGACAGAGGTTAAAAGACTAGGTAAAATGAGTACAGGCAAGGGTACAAAAGATAGACACCATAGACATAGAGAAAACCAACCCACAGGTGAGGTAAGGGAAAGGCAGAGATAAGATAATAACCAGTTACAGACCAAAAGCCAAACCAAAATTAGGAGCAAGGAGAAGGAACTAGGATTCAAGAACAACATATCGGAAACACTGGAAACAGAAAACAGTTCTACAGACAGCTCCTATTCTTATATATTTAATATAGTACCTAACAATATAAAGCACAGTGGTAGAATAGTAAATGATAAGCAGATAAAAAAAGGAAAAAATATATAATAATATTGAATTATTGACTGCAGAATAGTGAGGCATGTTGTCAGTTTTATAATTAAATTTGTTGCAGCTTGGTTGAACTGTATGCGTTGAGTGTGAGATTTTGAGGCCTAATTATTTTCATTGTGTTGTGTGTAGGTATAGTTACAGGGGAAAAAATAATAGAGGCTTGAATAATACAATGTGTTCTTCATATTCTCAAAACTTATAAGCTTGTGTCACTCTCAAACTTTGTTTCAACTAGAAGTGACTTTTATTTTTGTCTCCTTTATGATGCCTTGAACCATTGTGGATTAAGCAGAATGTAACTTGTGTTACTATGATCTATGATTTGTATACAAAACATATACTGTATATAGAGTTAGCTTAGCTAGCTAGTAGATAAGGATTTTTTATCTTGCTTTTAAGGCTTTCTGATTGCATATTTTATTGTAAGCCTTTGAGTATCTAACATGAAGGTATTTACAGGCCCGTTTGATACTTGACACACCCATATTTTAGGCCTTTTGTGAATAATTAATCTATTTTTGTATATTTGACAGTACAGGTATAGAACCTGTTATCATGAATGTTAGAGACCTCGGGTTTTCCGTATAGGGGTTCTTTATGTCATTTGGATCTCCATTCCTTGTCTGCTTAAAAAAATCATTTAAACATCATTTAAACCCAATAGGATTGTTTTGCTTAAATAAGCTTAAATAAGGATTTATTATATCTAGTTGGGATCAAGTACAAGGCACTGTTTTATTATTACAGAGAAAAAGGAAATCATTTTTAAAAATTTGAATTATTTGCTTAAAGTGGAGTCTATGGGAGATGGGCTTCCCGTAATTCAGAGCTTTCTGGATAACGGGTTTCCAGATAATTGTCATGTTGCTGGTTTGATTAAACAAGATTTCCCAGTAGATAGTTAAGTACACTGCGGTATAAACATAGCGAAAAACCATGTGAGATTGCTGGAAGCTACAAAATCACTTGAGAGAAGGGGAACATCTAAAGCATTTTAATGTGTAAAATAAATCATAGACTGTTACAAACGGTATCTAAAATATACACAGTACTTCTCTTTTATATTAAAATTGGACCTAATTGTAAATGTGTAATGAAATGAAAGAAAGAAATCTCATTAAAACTGTCTGTTATCCGTGCAGATGCATATTAACAAGATCAGCAACTGATCTACAACAGCTGTACCATCAATCCTTTCCATCTCATACACAATCCTCTGTAACAATTGTTCCTATGTACATTAATGTTATCCCATATATTGAAGTATAACTACAAAACTGCACTCATGATTATAAGAAACTAAATTACAGTGCAACACGTTCTGTGTGTTTTGTGTTAATTACACTAGTAATCACCAATGTGTGCTGTGAAAAAAATGTAAAAGTCGTAACTTAAATGTAAGTTTCTAAAGCAGGGCCATCCAAGTGGCAGGCTAAATGGCAAATAATCTGATGTTATCAACATTTTTCTGACACAAAAATCCAGACACAAATGCATTTTGTTTTGTAACTATATTTTTAAACCCAAAGAAGAATCTTCACATAATAAATACATTTTATGCACAATTAACTTGAAATTGACTGCAGAAAGCTATTTACAATATAAATAATTATAAATGAGAACACTTTGCAAGATATTATTGACATAGCTTAGTCTGGTTTCCTACATTACATTCCAAAGGAAAACTTCAAGTTACAGATAATATGCTACAATGCCACTAGAAATATAGAAATATACATTGCAAGGCATGGTAGTTGAGACATTTGTGACTAAGTAACTGATCTGAGAAACATTTCAGTGTCACTTGAGGGTGCCAGTCACAAAAGCAAACATTGCAAAAAAATCCTCATTTGTTACTGTCAGACTATTCCCAATGTAAACATGCCTTTCATATTATTAGTGCAGTATAGAGCTTTTTGGGTTCCACTTTGTTTCTCAACATTCAGTTATTTTATATAGGCAGGTCCATCCTGTACCACATGGGTGTCAGTTGGCACCAACCAAAGCCCTAGGCATGTCTATGGTTTAATTTTGTCCTGTTAAAGGACCAGTAATACCAAAAATCTAACAATATTTGTTTAATAGAATGTACTTTTACTCTGCACTGGTTATAACAGTGTGCTTACATCAGAAACACTACAGTTCATATAAATACAATGTTGTGAAGTGAAGCCAATGTGTCGTAATTTTCATTTCTACTCAAGAAGATAAACTGGGGTCGTAGAATGTAATTAATGAAATATAAAATTAACACATCCCTCATGTTAAAGTGGATATTTGCTGCCAAGAAATAGCAAAGCAAAGACACAAATGCAAATGAAAAAAATATATTTATACTTTTTTTGTTGTTGTTCTTGTTTCACTTTATGGTGCTACTGGTCCTGAAAGAACAAAACTTGTATATTTCAAGATTACCCAACATAAAAGAAATACAGATTATTTTTTTTTCTAAAAACATTTTCTGAAGGTGCAGTCTTTAAAAATTCAAGTGGTATTTTTTCATAAAATGCTGATTCTGACATGTTCCTTCTTGTCATTAATAAGTGGGTAAAAAATCTTGGAAACTCCTTCCCAAATGACATTCACACATCCATAAAGCTGGAAGGACAATGTACTGAAATAAGTGTTGCAAAACATAAATTGTCTTTGTGAGATTTATCAGTCTTCAAATTTACAATGTTTAATAGATTCAACATTGGCATGACAATCAAAAGAGCAGGGGGGGACACAGTGGTGTAGAAGAAAGCTGAGTGTGTGGGAGGAAGTGGGGCATGTGGCCTGGAGACCATAGGTGATCCCCTAGTGCATATATGCAGTAGCTCCCATAATATATTTAGAGACTGATGAAAGAGTGACTGGGAAATTATGTTACATAAGTTCTGTTGTATACATGATGTGTACATTTTACTTAAATGGCCATACTTTAGGACCAAACGTCTCCTAATGTTCATCTCTAGTTTCATAATTAAGCTATTCCTGGTTGCATTATATACTGTAAATACATTTTCCAAATTACATGAAATAAAAAGATTTAAATGTGACTTTTCCTACTTACTTTTGTTTGGTTATTTTTTTAGCATTTTAGCAGTCAGTTATGATTACTTCTCAATACTGGGCAAATCTGCATTTAGGCAGAAACCCATGACCCCCAATCAAATGTTTACTTTCTTACCATCAGCTGATTTAAAGAAATCTAATCTATGATTCGCTACTAAAGGTTATTGCCCTGGAACCATTTTACCCAGTTCTGATAAATAACCCATTGTGTTTCTATTGAATTTGCTCTGTAGTCTAGATGTGGCTGTATGCAAGAAAGGGTTACAATCAAATCAGGGGGGAATGCATTTCTTTTTTAAATACAGCTTTGTAAATAATTTAATTGAAACATCTATCTTATACTATCACATTTAGCTTAAAAATGAACAAACAAGCTGGACGCCGGTTGCAATCTCAGTAAATGTAAGTGCATGTTGTGACATTCTCAAATATATACATATAAGTATGTTAATATTGAGATGATAGAACAATGTTCAGTCTTTTTCATTCTGTATTACAACATTTACAGCATTACCATTTATAGCATTTGCCTTGTAGTTTACAATTTTTGGTAAAGCTCATTTAGGGCAATGTAAAAGCAAATCAACAGTTTGCTCCAGATCTAAAAACATATAACAACCAATCAGATGCATGCATTCAAAAAGAAGACCCATACATTCTATCTGCTGATTGGTTACCCTGGATTCTATATTATTGGCACCGGAACCACTATTCAATGTTCTAATTTGATTTTGCTTATATTTTCCACTTTGGCTATATGTCACATGAATAAACAGGGGCTCCTTCCCACAAGAAGAAAAAATATATTATGACATTTTTAGATAGATACATAACAGTATCTACAATAGATCCATAATGAATTGGGTTAAGGATCAACTGAATTTTACTGATAAAGCAGGTACTTACAGGATAGTAGATTTAATCAGTATAGATATTGAATAAATCTAATGAAAATGTTTTTCAAAAATGTATCAATGCTATCAAGCCCATCACTGACTAGTCATTCTTTTGGCTCTAAGTTTTATCACGTTCTTTACAGAGAGACACCATGAATCTATGAGAGCTAGGTATTTCTCTGAACTATACATAATTTTGTGGGAAAAAAGTAAAGGTCTAGTTTTCCTTGTTATCTGTCTCTTTTCATACCAATTAGATCACTTTTATATAACGTTTTAAAATTTGTTCTGTAACTTATAGATTTTTTTCTGGGAGGAGAGTAAGGAAGGTTTCAAGCTCATAAAGCTTAACACAGTAGATGTTTATGTAAATATATTATACAGCTAATTGTTGTGTACACTGCATATTGTGTATCAGACTTAGTGGCATAATTATAGAGCAAGCAGACCTAGGGTCACTGGGAGAGGCCCCGCTCTGTTTCCTATACAGCAGTAAAGAATTCCCTCCTCCCCAGTTGCTCTCCTAATTGCGAGTGAGGAGGGAAGACACAGGCTGGCGGAAGACACCAGCAGTGGGTAAGGAGTAGACTGACAGGGGAGGGCAGCGGGCCAGTGGGGGTCCTGGTGGGAAACTCTATTCGCTAGGCACCCTGGAGAATTTTTCGTGTGGGGGGGGATGCCGCACACACTACTTATGCCACAGGTCAGACTGTAGGATTACATCTTAAGAGGCCATAATTCAGTAGAAAAACAGGGCCATTAACTATAAGCTGTAGCCTAACCACAAAGAAATACTTACTGCAACCCCATAATTTAAGATGAGATGTGCTTCTTATTGCAGCTGTGTTAAGCATGTTTCCTTATCACCTTTTCTCTTTCTTAACAGCTAAAATTAAAAAGTGCAAAGGCAAAAATAAAACCTCAAGGAGTGATCAGAAAAGAATAATGTGTGCTGTAATGTATATTTTACTCAAAACTGTTTATTATAATGTGCTCTTTCATGTAACAAGTCTAGTGGGCTTATTTATCAATTTTCGAGTTTGTGAATTTGAGTTTGTTTTTCTAAATCAAATAAACTCACATATAAAATGGCTGCTTATTTGTTAATAAAAAACTCAAATATCTTGAACTTTTTAAAGTTTGGGAATATGGTTTGACTGCCTATGACAACTCCTATTGACTTCTATAGAAACTCGCAAGCTTTCACATGGTGAATTTTTACATTTGAGTTTTTAGGGATTTTGCACTTAATAAATACCAGAAATTCGAGTTTTTGAATCATAACTCAAATTCGAGTATATTTAAGCTCAAAAAAACTCAAACTTGACCATTGATAAATCACCCCCAAGATGTTCTGTATTACTTTAAAGGCATTTATTATATGAGGCCAGCTCACTTTTAAGTAGAATTATTAGACATGCATACCACTGCAAGGTAGGTAGTATTGGCTGTACAACGCACAATTATTACAGTTATTATTCTAAATAAATGCATGTTGTGAGGGCCTGTTCAAGCTTTTCCTGATTATTTTTAGCATTATTTAATACCTTTATATTTCATTTCTAGCATTATAGGTATGGGACCTGTTACCCAGAATGCTCTGTACCTAGGGTTTTCCTGTTAAGGGATCTTTCAGTAACTAGGAACTTCATATCTTAAGTCTACTAAAAAAGCATTTAAACATTAAATAAACCCAATAGGATTGTTTTGCCACCAATATGGATTCATTCAGCTTAGCTACCATCTGTTTTATTATTACAGAGAAAGGGGAAATTTTTAAAAATTACCAAATCAAGTGCAGACCTACTGTGCCACCTAAACTGTATAGCAATACAGTCCAATGATATATATATATATATATATATATATATATATAGTGCTACGTGCAACTTAGCCACACAATATATTCTCAAACTTAGTTCAAACATTGTTATGATGCAAATTTAGGAATATTGCCAACTCATCCAAATTTGGATCAAATAAAAAGGTTTTTTTTAAATAAATTTTGTAAATATTAAATTCAGTACAAACACTTAGTAGAATTTAAATATATGTTTAGCAATATAGGTAGGAGTTGTGGGAAAAATGTCAAGTGCACTTTTGTCATTTTATGTTTGATTTGTTAGGAAGAGTTAGGCCAAAACATAACCATATAAAAAAAACATTCCACATTTCTGCAAGTTTTGAGTGCATAGGTTATTTTTTTGCAAAAGTATTTGTTGCGCACATGCAATTCACAGTTACCAATAACATACTATTTGTAAAACACAGCAATTATTAGATCTTTGAATGAACTGCAAAGCTGGCTGGTGCAGATATATGACATATAAGGTTTTGTGATGATCCAGTCAATTCATTACCCCCTATTTAATTTTTTTCTAAATAAATAAGTCCAATTCCTAATTGCATTACCATTTCTATTGCATTATTATTCCTCAAATGCTGGAAAAAAATGGGAGATAAAACAAAAAATACACTTTTTCATTTAATACACACCCTGATACAGGTCAGAGAAAATCATCAACTCCCGTTACTAATAATTACTGATGTACCCTTGTGCACTTGAGCAGAATCCTGTTGCATCCTTAAATGAGAAGTCACATCAAAATGTGTTCCGTTACATCCCAATGAATAGTTCCTAATAGATTCACTGTCATAAAGATGTTCAAGAGCATACCCAGTAAAAGTGTAAGTATGTTTGTCAAAATATTGCCTGTGAGAACTGTAGTAATTTGGGGATGCAGAATGGTCCATTGCTGGTGATGGGGACAAATTTGCATGTAAATAATCTTTTGCTATGGTTACACTTGATTTTGAAACTCTGTCAGAATTTGGACTACTCATTCTTGACAAAGCATTTGGGCTGTTTTCATATTCGTGGTCACGAGGACTAAGGATTTTTCCATCCCGTTGCTGAACATGGTCACAAGGAGACGAGTTAGATAGAGGTGGACCACGGCACACAACTCCAGTTAACTGTGGCTGGTGAAAATTTGCAAAACAAACAGAGTTTCTTTTACCAGCTCCATTAATGGTAGTTAGCTGATCTGGACTAGGTTTGCGCAGCTGTATTCTGCTTTCTTCCTCTTTAATCATCTGCTGGGTAGCACGTATAAGAGTTTCAATTTTGCTTGGTTCATGATGACTATTTTGATATTGATCAGTGCGGTAACGATCCCCTGATTCACTTGCAGAGCCTGGATCAGGAGAACTGACAACACTATCTTCTTCCCAATGACTTCTTCCTACATAGTGGAAAAAAAATTAATCATGAATGAAACACAAAGCTCATATTACTGCTTCACATATATCATTAGACAAAAAGACATTTGAATTGTGGTCAAGTATATACATGTATGGGACCTGTTGTCCAGAAGGTCCAGGACCTGGGGTTTTCCGAATAAGGGGTCTTTCCAAAATTTGGATCACCATATCTTCATTCTACTAAAAAATTATTTAAACATTAACCCAATAGAATTGTTTTGCCTCCAATAAGCATTAATTATATCTTAGCTGGGATCAAGTACAAGTTACAGTTTCATTATTACAGATGTAATTATTTGATTCAGTGGGGTCTATGGGGGATGGCCTTCCCATAACTCGGAGCTTTATGGATAACAGATCCCATACCTGTTCTACAAACACAAGGTAGCTTACTAGCATTACTAGACAAAATAAAAATTTGGACCACATCTGCTACTCTAACTATTCAGAGCTTTCAGTTTTTCACACTGACTTAAAGCTTAGGCAAATATGAGGGCATTGCAACTGTAAGTGTAACAAAACAGCTGAGTGGTTTGTAACACATTTCTCTTTTTCCCCTGAAATACAGAAATAGGAAAAGATTTATAAACATTTGAATTAATCAATTTAAGTGTATAAATTCATTGAAAATTTGTCAGAAGTTGAAGTTGTTTTTTCATGTTTTAAGCTACCAAACTGCAAATGTTTAATTATAGGAAAACTATAACTCCAAACAATGTAGGTCTCTATAAAAATATATTGCATAAACAAGCTCATATGTAAAACCCTGCTTTTTCTAAATAAACCATTTTCATAAAAATAATAAAAGCTGCATTATTTCTGGTGAAGGCGCACAACACAGCCCATCACAAAATGGTGGATCAACGGAAAAGATGTAAAAGGGCAATATTTACTGATATATATGTGCCAGTTTGGTGAGATTCTCTAATAGGTCACTTAACACAATATAAAATATCTGTTGGTTAAATATTTATTTGGGGGTATAGTTTTCCTTTAATCAGAAGTTTCCATTTTTTGTGAATTCTTAAAACAACACAAACATTCTAAAGATCAAATTTTGATAACTGTGCGCCACACTATAACTTTAATTACATATAGATTTCCAGTTACTTTTTATTCTTACCATGTGCTCTGTGACCTGATGCAATGTGTGGCATGGTAGCCTCATATATGTCTTTTCCATCTGGAGAGGTCTTTGGAACAGGCAACACAGATCGAGAACCCCACCAGGTCTCTCTTCCAGTCTGAGGACTTCCAAGAAAGTATCTGCCAGCCTCACATCTGCCTCCTTCACACGACTGACTATGGTGGTGTCTATCATCACTTAACCTTGAATGGTCAATGGAAAATCCAAAGCAAAGGCCACTTCGGTCTGGATACTGTCTATATGCACAAGATACATCGTGTTGGTGGGAGCTTGGTCTTTCTATGGGATCAAGAAGTTGTGGTGAAGCTGTGTCAGTAAGAGGGCTACCGCCCCATTGACTTTCATGGTCTGATTCAGATCGTTCAGTATGGAATCCAGAATACTGCAAAATAATTTTTAAATAAAAACCGGGGTTTAATTAAGTTGAAATTGAAACATGCGTTAAAAGATAAATATCTAAGTTTATAGATAATAATGTACCCTTATTATAAAATATGGGGATACTAGAAGACACTTAGAAGTACCAAGACCACATATAAATGCACCAGGCTGCAGGCCAAGTACTGGTACTCTTAATAAGGGTCACGGAAATTCAAGGTTATTTCTAATATCTGCTGTATTTTTTGAGTTATGTGAAACAAACAACATCACTAAGCAACCATTATAGATAACCTCACTAAACTGAGTTATATTTTACAGGTGGTTGCTTGTGGGTCTTATAATGGAATAAATATAATTATGGAATATTGAAATAGAGCTAAAAGAGTCTATATACAATTTATGATTTTACATGACTAAAATAACATGGGTTTCTTGCATCCTAGAGAACAATAGCACATTTAAGCTTAAAATAAGTAAAAAAAAGATAAAACAAAGTGAAAAGCAATCAGAATCCTTTGATTTGCCAACTGCAGTGATAAATGGAGCAAACTACTAAAAATATATATAAACCATATATTAAGCTATAGTTTAAGTGCTCAGATTGTATTTCAGGCTCTTCATACAAGCAGAAAAATAATCATTACCAGAGCCAGTCAACATGAAAAATGCTTATATGACATGTAACATTCTGATTACTGACAGTCTCATTAGAATTCTGGTCAGTTTGAGAAACTATCATTGCTCATGGCAGCAATAATCCTCTGAATAAAAAACGATGAAGCAAACGATTTGTGGGAACAGGATTTGGTTCTTCTGCTTTGTCTGGATGTCTACAATTTACTAGACAGTGTTTTAAAAAGATGCACTGCTTAACATTATAACCTGGTTTGCAATAAAAGGAGGACTGTATCTAGTGCATTTTGTTTTGTTGCATTAGGTTTTCAATCACAAAGCTTTATTTTGAACACAAAGTATATGTTAATATGTTTTATCCTTAATTAGGATAACTGCACTTACATTTCCACTTACATTTTCACTGTGAAAAATGCCACAGATGTCTTATACTCAAGCCAGATGGCAGCCACTAAATCTCTTTTATCTTATGGTTTACTAACATAAACCTGAAAGTTAAAATATGTTTTTTTTGCATTAACTATAACATGGTTGCACAGATGGTGGATGTCCACTTCAAAGAGATTGAAAATATCTATAAAAATATATTGGCTGGAGATTAAATTACCTAAACATAAGTAGAATTGCACATAGGTTGATCCATTTGATGGGGGTGGAGTTTTAAAGTTTGAACTTTGTAGTTGTTAACACTAGCAGTCAGCTTAAAAGAAACTACCTTTGCCAAAATCTGGTTATTGCTGACTATGTCATAAACCAGCAGAAAAAGAAGTTCACAAAAAATAGCTACAAATAACAGTAAAGAAGGCTGTAGGTAAAGTTCACATGTGCAGTATAGTAACATACAAAATGTGACTAAAATGCATGTGACCAGTTCCAGACTGCCAAAGGGTAAACACTAGAAGATAGGGGTGCATACATACCCAATGCCTGTTTGTTTTTCAGAGAACAAAGGCACCAGCCAAGGGTCGAAGATTAGCAATTACATTCATTGGGTGGTTCCTAACAAATTGCTCCCCAGTGAATATCAATTGTCTTTTATTAAGCAATGCTATGTTTGCAGCAGTAACAATACAATGTTAATTATAATGTTAAAGCTATTTTTACAGAAGTTTACACAAATATATTACTGTTCCACTGCTTTTGCATTTTATAATGCAAAAATATACAATTCTAGGCAGCTGTTTCTTTGTCTTGATTATATATATATATATATATATATATATAAGGGTCTTGGTGCTGGCTGTTTTATTTTGATATTTATATGATATCCCGTGCACAGGGGCAGCTGCAGAGCAGCAGATTTTGGAGTGTGGTGCTGTCGTGTGGACTGTTTTATATATATATATATATATATATATATATAAAATAAGTATTATACATATTCAAATATAAACAGACACAAATGTGTTTTTATTGTATTAGCTACATATTTTTAAAGACTTTTAAGGGGCAGATTTAGCAACATTTTCATAAACTCATTTTCATGGTTTTAGATTTTTTTGAAACCATGAATGAACTCATGTCTAGTCATTAATTTAAAGATTTTTAATTTTTTGTTAGTGAATGTAGTTAGTAAATGGTGTAAAACCTTCCAGACATTTCTCATTTTGCTATATACTTTTATTTTGTTTTTCACCCACCCACCAAATGCATGAGCCATAAAAAGAGCTGAGTGATAAAAACCAATGAAAGATCTGGAAAACATATTTCAAAAAAGCAATTGACAGTGGTGTAAAAATCTTAGAGTTGACTAGAAGTTCAGCAGAACTGAGAAATGCTTAGTCAGATTATATTAAATGAGGGCAATGCTAATTTGAATAAGACTTTCTGAATAGAGGAGAAGTATAATTCAGGTTGGTGAAGATTCACAATGTTATTATTTGAAAGAAATAGCAAGAACTTATCACAGATAAGATGATCAGTAATTTGAGAGGTGATGTAGTGTAGGAAATGGAACGCTTGATAAGGAAATAGAACAGTTCATAAAGAAATGGAACAGAAAAACTGTAAATGAACAATACTGTTTTTTAAATCAGTTCAATAAACAATAAATCACAGTTTCAAACTCTGGATTTTTTGGAATGGCAGATATTTTAGGGAATTTAAGGGGAAGGCAATCAAGGGTGAAAAAATAAGGTGCAGTTATAAAAGTTTATGGGCTGTGGGTATTTTTTCTAAATGTATATTTACATTGTTTTGGTTTGAAGAAGAGAAAGCAGTGAAATAGAAATTTGGGTACAAAAACTGGTTAGGTTACTATTGATGAGCTGGCTGTACACAATACATCTACAGTTTAGTTAGTATGTAATTGAACAGTACAAAAATAAAAGATTCTGAAACAGTGTAAGGTCTGTTTAATAGAACCAATTTGGCTTGATCTTACAGCCACCTGACCTCTCTTTTAATATTATGGACTATATAATTCTAGTTTTCACTAAATGCAAACAATGAATTCCTTTGGTAACAGCCGGCCTTCATATGAAAAGAAGTATTTGCTGAACTAAAGGCAAACAGGGGGCAAATGCTCTTACAATGTAAATATAAAAGTGATGTATTAACGTTTTATGACAATTTCACTGAGAAATATTATAAAAAGGCATATCTAACATACAGAAAGTCTTAACAAGTCAACTCTTTTGGAATTTATATTCCATGAAATATATTACTAATACTCCTGTAGAGTGGAACATTTATCAAAGACTTCTGTAGAGATTCTAAAATATTATGAATAGCTTATTGGTATAAATCTTTCAACACAAATGTGACAACTGAAGAAAGAATTAACTTTGGAACCATGTGATATGTGTTAGTGGTCGATTTTTTTAATGAGTCCATTACAGAGGCTTAGAAAGACTCTCTCGGGGATAATGTCACCCAGTTTAAAAGCAAACTTTTTAAAAAGTCTAAAGGGATACTTATATAGTCCCTGTAATTTTTTTTTTAAAAACTTGTTGTATAGCTGCATTTCTGTTTATAAAAGTATGCATATTTTAATGTAGTACTAGAAAATACTTTAACTTTAGTGTGGCTTGTAGTTTTTTAGGCTATTTCTATAATATAATATAACTTTATAGTGTACTTTACACTGTATACTTTACATGGACACTGAAGCCCCTATAGATAGACAGACAGAAAGACAGACAAGAATATAATTTCACATTCTTCGCTAATTTCCATCAGAAGAGGAATATTAAAAAATAAATCGTGTTTCTTAATGCATCTTTCAGAATTGGTGGTTTTAACTGAAATTAATTTAATTATTATAGTTATATGGGCTAATGTAATATTAGAAGCAAAGTGTGCTATGCTTCTTATCACCTATAGCAATCAATCAGTAAGTAGCATTTTCTGGTCACCTGTTTAAAACCCAGCATCTTATTGGTTGTTATGGGTTACTGCTCCTAGGCAAAACTTTTTGCTTTTTTTACATATGGGGGATAGTGTTTTTTAGTTACTCAGATTCTGAATCCATTAGTCACATGGACACACATATGATTAAAAAAAACCATGAACATATTATATATATAAGACTTTTTAAGAATGAGAGTGAGTAATGTATATATATATATATATATATATATATATATATATATATATATATATATATATATATATATATATTTCTCTGTAGTAATAAAACAGTACCTTGTAATTTATCCCAACTAATATATAAAAAATCCTTATTGGATGCAAAACAATCCTGTTGGGTTTAATTAATGTTTTATTAATTTTTTAGTAGACTTAAGGGATGGAGATCCACTTGGTCCTGAGCATTCTGGATAACAGGTCCTATACCTGTATGTATATATATATCCTTTTTTGTGCTCTATATTTAATGGTCATTAGAAATTCAGTATTGTAGAAAATTGTAGAAAGTTCAGAGAGCTGCTTCATAAAAATGTACTGCATGCTCAGTGTGATAGGTCCTTTAAATGAAAGTAGAAAAAAAAAGTCTATATTTCAGATGTGCTTAGCTTAATCTTTCTATTGAACTGAAGGATGCACACTACATATTGGCACTCTGGTGTCATTTTAATTTTAAAACTTTAATTTTTAGAACCTTAATACAGAGTAATCAAAATACCAATTTGCCGAGATCAGAATGATACCTTCTTGCACATGAGAAATAACACTCCCAGCAAGTGACATTATGCCCTGCACTAGCTTTTCATTAAAATAATATGTTACCTCTTATCAGCCTCCTGCTACAAGTTGTTTGTGTAATTTGATAACTTGAAAATAGTACAAATGCATAAGCTTACATAAAATACATGGAATAATACAGAGATTTTCTTTTAGAAAGAATTATGTCAAACTGGAACACAAATGAAAAACAAAGCTCTTACTGTAGATGTAAAACAGATTAGCTATATATATAGCTGTATTTTCCTTGTTACAATTGTATACGGAACATATGCTGTAATAATTAAAGTATCTAAAGCAGCAATATTTTGGCACATTATGCTTGCAATGGCATAATTACGATTAAGTGACTACACAACTTTTGCCGCATTTGAACAAGGAGAAAATTCACACTTGTGAATTGTATAAAGAACTCTGAGAAAAGACAAACAAATTCATAACAGTAAAAGATGACAAGCGAAAACTCTGGAGTAACAGCTTAAACATTACCCTGATATGGGTATGTGACCAGTTATCCAGAGTGCTCAGGACCTTGGTTTTCCGTGGGTCTATCTCCTGGGATCTAATTTGGATCTCCATACATTAAACCTACTAAGAAATTATTTAAACATTAAATAAATCCAGTAGGATTGTTTTACTTCTAATAAGGTTTAATTCTATCTTAGTGAGGACAAAGTACAAGGTACTGTTCTTTTATTAAAGAGAAAAAGGGTATATGATTTAAAATGTTTAATTATTTTATTGAAATAGAGTCTATGGGAGATGACCTTTCCATAATTCAGAGCTTTCTGGCTAATAGGTTTCCGGATAACAGATCCCATACCTTTACCTTTTAGATTATACCGGTATAATATATATATATATATATATATATATCTCATGTATATGATATATTCTGTATACATACAAAATTCAAGCACATGTATGGCAAAAAAAACTCAAAAGACTTGCAATAGGTACCTGTGGGTAGGGTGATGTTCTGGATTTAGATTTTGTGTTGGAGAGTCGAGCTTTACTGCTTTTTCTGCTGTCATTTATGGTTGGATTTGAGCTTGTATAAGAAAATGGTGGCTTTGTTGTAACTTGATCCAAAGATAGCTGTAGTCCTTTGTATTCTGTATCCCTATTAAAGATGTCATTGAACAATTGAATTAGCTGTCTTTATAGATGAAAAATTATCACTTATGTTTAAATACAATATATAATCTCGAAACCTTAGGGAAGGGAGGATTTAATTTGTCTAAATTAGTATTTTTCCTTGAAATGAGTTATATAGCTTCTTAACAAAAACATTTTTCCAAATGTTGTTTTGTAAAGGAGATTTAAATAAGAAGTCCATCATCTGAAGGAGTGACCTTTTATCCAAAATTATTGAGAAACATGTTTTGAGATTATTAGTTGCTTTCTCACCAGTTTCAACCATCAGCCAACCAAATGGGTTCAACATAATAGTACCAGAACCTTATTTCAGATTTATGAATGTACAATAAATTCTATGATCCCTACCATGCCCATGTGCATGAGGCCTTTGAAATCAGTGGAATATCTTTCTCATTCATTTCATTATATCATTGCTGTAAAGAGATTAACACTCATTTATCACCTGGACCAATAATTATATTATTTGCATGGAATGCGATACCTGTATGCCTACCTCCTGGTGGATTCACAGAAGTTGTAATAAATTATTTGCTAAAATGTTATATTTTTAAAGATGTTAGATACGTTTGTTTTGTATATATAGCTAGCATGTCATATGTATATAGAACACTATGGACTTCTTTTGTAATAGAATAAATAAGTTGAAGATTGCTGTCTTTTGTTATTCAAAAAAGATTTTTGCTTATCATGGATTCCTTCAAACTGGGATTGCTTGAAGTCTTTGCTCATTAATTATTTTTTCTGAACACAAACGATGTAGAATACACATACTTGATTAAATCTCATCTGCAGCCAGTTATAATGTTTTGTGCAAACAGTCGATTCATGTCTCTGATATATTACATTTCTGAGACAGGTCCCTTAATTGCTTTCATTTATTTCTAATCTACTTAATGCCTTAGTACAGTAATGCTTGACTAAATATGCATTATGCTCTTTTATTTAAACTCCTAAAACAATCTTCTGATTTGCCAAATGCAAATAGTTCTTATCCACACACTGAGTCACTGTTTTATGAATAACAGTGCAGATGTCCGTAATTTCTTCAATTTTCATTTCAATCAGCATTTATAAATATGTCTACATCAGATTTTACATTCCATGGTGTTTTCTTTAGTAATTCTCTGTCAGTTTTAAATTAGAATGGCTAAGGGAAACCAAATTTCTTTCAAAAATTAAATCAACTAAGTACTTTGCTCAATGGACACCATTATTTCTCTACTAAAGAGTCCTCAATTGACAGCGATACATCTTTTATGACCTCTGGCAAGGCAACTATGTTTCTCTTTATGTAGAAAAAATTGCAAAATACAACATTATGAAGACAACTGTTCATGAGTATAAATTTAGATCTACAAAATAAGGCAATAAAGTTCTGTATTTTTTATATTAGGCTCTAATGCAGTATAAGAGGCCTACACTATTCATAATCAGTTGTTGGTAATGGTGTAGATAAGTTTCTTAAAACAATGATTCAATTGAAAATCATGCTGTCAACACTGAAAGTGCTCTATCAGGTAAAGGGAACAGTGATCACAAACCAAAAGGGAAGGCTACACAGACACTTAACTATTACTTAAAGCAAGCTGCAGAAGGGAGTGCTGAATAAAACTAAGCTGTGGGTCATTATTTTTATGAGTTTTTTGAGATAGCTGCAGAAATGCGTCTGCATTTTATAAATACCAGGAAATTTAAAAAATTGCCTTTCCCTTCTTTCTCTCTAAAGAGCATTATACAAAAGTGCTACTTATGTACGCAGCGCTGAACAATAGAATACATTAATACAAACAGAGGGTTATCAAGATAATAGATAAATACAAAGTATTACAATAAACACAAATAAATAGTTGCAATAAGACACAAGAGGATGGAGGTCCCTGCCCCATAGAGCTTACAATCTATATGGGAGGGTAACTTACAGACACAAGTAGGCAAATATAAGTGCTGTAGGTCACAGTGGGTGACACTACAATATAAGTGCTAGTTTCCAGATCAGGTGCAGTGCGAGTGCTCCTAAAGGTAGTCTGTTAAGTTCTTTCAGTAAACTGTTTTCTGACTAATGATGAATCAAGCCCTGTGCAGATTTTTGTTGTGAATTTTTGTTTTGTGGTGTTACAATGCCAGTTGATGGACTTAAGTTGAACATAAGTGTATACAACTTCTTCAAAAACAAATTAAAGAAAACTTTTTTTTTTTCTTGTGAAGACAACTTTAAATGGCATAAGTTATTTTCCTAAAGATTTAAGCACCCTGTGTCGGTTTCCTAGAAATACGATAATTCAGTTCTTTCCTAATTTGCCCTAATTAAAATCTATTTTTACAGGATCATGTGTAATTGCTTATGATGCACAAGAAAAAGCATGCTATAATCAACTTAAATTAGCATTTTTTTCAAGTAATCTTTCAACAAATCAATTAAGATAATTACTTCACCGATCTGTTTATTCTGATGAACAAAATCATTGATCTTGCTACTGCTGCTTACTAATCTATTTAACTCCCTCCAGGCCTATTAAGCAATGTACTTGTCATTTATTCACAGCAGTAGGTAAATGTGGTTTTTAAGAAAACCTAAATGTCTTTATTTTTTTCAGATTTGGCAGATACTGTAAAACTTTTTATAATATAAATATATATATATATATATATATATATATGACACATAATAGTCCATAGGATGCACACCATTTGCAGCAAAAAAACATGGGTGATAGTACCAAAGAAATGCACAGGAACAAGGCAGCACTCCTAGGATTTAAAGAATTGTGAGCCAAAAAAAATGTCTTTGAATACTAGGAGTGCTGCCCTTGTTCCAGTATATATATATATATATATATATATATATATATATATATATATATATATAGCAACAAAAAAGGAAATGTTTTACTTGCACTGTGTAGGCTAAGGCCCCTGTGGATGCAATGTCTGCAGATTATGAATCTGGCAATAGACTATCACAAGAAATATCAGCTCAGATGCAGTATGGTGAGCTGTGTAAAAATGTGCAGGAACCGGTAACTTCACCACCTCCTTCCTAATAGTGGATTTGTGTTGACTAATCATATCACGTACTGGTTGAATTGCATCCCCCACATATGCAAGTCTGCACAGACACTTAAGCAAATAGACCACATATTCTGAGTCAGATGTATAATAACCCTTTATTTCAAACCTGCGTCTGGAATAGGGATGGACGGGTTGCATCTACCACAAGGGTACATTCCATTCTTCAAAGGTACAAGTAACCTCTGAAGACCATATAGAGCATTATGGCATTTGTAGTCTCTTCTTGCATGATTTATGTTTAAATAAGGCAAGCATCAGAAATTTCATCTGCAATAATTTTTTAACGAATCCCCAAGAAACTGTAGACCCCAAATGTTTTTAAGTAATCTTTCTAACAAAAACAGATTACTTTAGTTCAATTGCTATAATGATATAGCTCAAATCTTCTATGTTTAGAAAAAACACATAAAAACACATATCCCAAACTTTCATTGACAACCCTCTTACAGCACATTCTTACAGGAATGTGCTGGTAAGACTCGTTTGTAGTTTTTAAACATACTAAAGTTGAAACCTATTTAACTTTAAATCATCTAAGAGTTAATAAAAAAATATCACTATATATTTAACATACCATTTCTTGTGCTCAACTGGAGCTTATAATGCATTTAAATGGAGATTTACAAAGGAAAACTATAAAAGACAAATATCTTTCCTTGATTAATCTAGTGATTTTTTTTCCTTCCGCTTTTTCTTGTTTTTACAGCTGGGAGAATTTGACAGATGGCCCCATAGAGAGTATTTTATCAGTCTCTCATTGCATTAGAGTGTCAGTATATAGAAACTAAGGCAGATATCAGAATCCCCTGCTTTGAACAGCCTTAACATAACCAAAGGATTAAGGATTTACAGAAAAACTCAATGTGTTTGTGTGTGCATGTGTGAGGTCACTTGCTTGAATGCACTATGATTTTTGCATGTGTTGCTGGTGTGATTTATTTCATCAGTGGGAATTGGGGAATGTGCATTTTAACAGTCTATAAAGAGCACTGTAATATACCAAGATTCAGCTGTGCTTCTTACACCCTAAGGCACAAGGGGCATGTCTTCCTAACCAGGAATTCCATTGCCACCTCCAACACTGGAACTGGTGATTTTTAACCCAAAAACAAACAATAGAATATTGGTATGAGCTGAAATGTGCCAGTATCTGCACTGCACATTTCCCAATCAAGACAATAAAATGTGAAATATGACGGGGGAATATGGAATATGTGTCATAAGCCTTAAAACACAGAGTACAAATTATGGGTGAATTTAGCATTTAGGTTGATCCACCATGTAGTTCACCCTTTAATATGGATAAACTAATCAATACCGAATCAATGTTTACTACTGGATTTCTGACACTGTCTTTAAGACCACAGTACATAGGGCCTATGTGTTTACAACCCTATAGAATGCATACACTTGTTTCCAAGCAGCAAGCTCTCATATGTCCCTGCTAGCTTAAGAAGCAGCTCCACTCTCCTGGGTTTTCCTAGGAAAGCAAATATGTATTGTTTTGTTTAAATCATTCAAGTGGCTTATAGCATTTTCTCACTTCTCTTACTGGATACCCAGAGGGTTTTCCTTAGAGTAGTATTTTATGAAAGCGAGGAGATACATTCTGCATATTATTTTCTGTAGAACTATATTACAGTTGCTTTCATTGTCCTTCCATAGGAGCTAGAGGCAGAACATCTCAGGGGACTGATGTATATGGAACATACTGAATGTATGTTTACTTTCCAATTGAACACTGACTACTAAAATGTAGGGCCCACACAGATCTCGAAGGAAATCCTTAAACACAAATTATTTTAAGCAGATAAATAGGTCAAGGTTAACTGGCTTGTCTGATAGAAAATGGTATGTTACCTATTGCCAAACTGCTTGCATAAGCACGTGTTTATTCTCCGATATAAAATAATATTAATAACTAGAGGCATATTAATCCATTTTTGTGTTTGCAGAAAAAAACAATATTGCAGGAAAAAGAGACAAAACTTTTCCCTCAAGCACTAGCATATTTAGTATAGTGTATTTGGACAAAACAGTCACAGTGTAAAGTAGCACACAAAAAAATAAAAAATACGTTGTTCCATTCATTTTCAGTTGGACTAAAATCCCTGTCATTCTAATAAACTGGGAAAAAATAAATAAAATAAAAGTTGTTTGAAATATTTAGAGACAATTGCCATTAATTTCTATAGAAACTCACCAGAGCTTTTTATGTGAATTTTAATGTTCTTTTCTTAATAAATTATAACTTTTCATGTTTTCAAAAAATATTCTTGAGTTCAGTATTTCTGTTTTTCACTGCATTTGCTGACGATGAAGACCAATTAAAAAATTGCTTAGAATATGTTTATATAGGACACCAAAAGGTAATGTGAAACTCCCCTAACATTTACTTCAAACATGAAGCATGTGGATTTTATATGCAGCTGCAACTGTATGAAAGTTCAACATTAATGCACTTTCATAGACAGCAGCTCATCTGTAAGCTAGGGTCTTTTTTGCAGGGACAAATATAATGTCGTGGATATCACCATTATAGTTCAAAGAAATAACAAATGCACAAACAGTGTAACAGTTCAATTCAGGAACATGCAACAAAAAGGAGACCCAAGCATTATGTGAAGGTCTGTTAAAGGAGTACATGAAGTAGCTGATGGAGGACTTAAATTGAAAGAAATCTGTAATGAGATTTTGAGTAATTTTTTAACTGCTGTCCTGAATGTTCCTAGATGTACAGCAGGGTGGCTGATACAACAATATTTTCATATATCTGTATTCCAAGAGCTCTAGACAAATATAGAACCAGAAAGGGGAGCTTGATCCTAAAGTCTATAAAATCTCTGATCTGTGATGTAAAAGGTAACCTTGTACCAAAAGAGATACAGAGTGCTAAGACCCATTTCAAGTATTGGCTCTTCATCACTTGACATAAGTGGGTAATGACTGGAAATGTCATAAATTGGCAGGTCAGGTTTTGTTGAACTTTTTTACAAGTGTTAGGATTACATGGGATATTTGATGCAGGACAGATGCAGACAAATAACCATGTCATGACGTGCAGAAAGGGGAAAGGAGTTGTATGTATGTATGTATGTATGTATATTTTTATTTATAAAGCGCTACTTATGTACACAGCGCTGTACAGTAGAAAACATTAATACAAACAGGGGATTAATAAGATAATAGATAAATACAAAGTATAACAATAAATACAAATAAATACAAGATACAGTAACAGTTGCAATGTTCCCCTTTAAATTAATTTTACTATGTTGTACAGAGTGATTTTTTAAATGATGGTCCAAATAACCCTAATAAACAGTCAGTGGTTTGACTGAGAAACTGAAATATGAACAGGAGTGGGCTGAATAGAAATATACGTAATAAAAAGTAAAAATAACAATGAAATTGTAGCCTCAAAGAGCAACGGTTTTTGGCTGCTCAGGGGTCAGAGATTCCCTTTTAAAAGCTGGAAAAAGTCAGAAGAGGACAGCAAATACTTAAAAAACACTAAAAAATTTAAAAGTTGCTAAGAACTGGCCATTTCATAAGATACTAGAAGTTAACTTAAAGGTGAACTACCTAGCTAAAACTTCATTAGTAGCTCAACGTTTCCATTACACTGTAAAATATTTCTATACAAAAGGCCAAAATACCCTTACTATGATATAGACTCACCTTCTGCAGTGCATGTCGTCATGGTTTTTCCATGGAATGATTTTAAAAAAAATTGTTTTTAATACTCAAATCCTGCAGTCAGTTGCCCAGTTTTATATTTAATTTGGATTCACACATATCTTTTTATGTTCTGCTACACTCCACTCTACTCATTCTCCATTCTTTGTATTCCCTATCTCTCCCATATCTTTTCAATTCAGTCCTCATCTATTTCTATCATCTATTTCTATCATCTATTTCTATCATCTATTTCTACAAAGAACTGAGCCCACTAACCAAAAGTATCTTAAAAAACATATTAAACTTAATGACCATTCCACAATACTAAATCGAAACAAAATTAAGAATTATATATATAACACATTTCAAGTGATACACGAAAGGCTTATTCAAACAAGAAGAATCTCAAAAAATATAATATTAATTTAAAGTCCCAATAAAAGAACCAATTAAAGACCCACTCACCAAGGCTTTACCAACAGTTGCTAAAACAAATATAAACTAAAGTTGAGAAAATTAGATGAACAACAGGTGACTGGATTGCTACCTTTATCTGAAGAGTAAAGAATATGACCTCTAGAAGTCTATTCCTAAAAATGATAATGTCTCTTAGTGCATGTGGCAAGTTATTTTATTTTTTTTTCATGAGAATATTGCACATTTCTGTATTGATTTACTATTCATAATACTACTTTTAAAATGTTTCTTTTGCTAAAAATCTGACAACAAAATATTATTATACTGTGGTGTGTATACTAACTTGTTTAATATCAATTAGTTTTTCACACAATTATATGTTTTTTTTGCCTTTCCTATAATATGTATACACATTAAGGGGCACATTTACTAACCCACGAATCCGAACCGAATTGGAAAAATTCAGATTGGAAAACGAAGATTTTGCGACTTTTTCGTCTTTTTTGCGATTTTTTCGGCGCCTTTACGACTTTTTGGAAATTGTCGCGACTTTTTCGTTACCAATACGATTTGCGCGAAAAAACGCGAGTTTTTCGTAGCCATTACGATGCGCTTGTATCTTGTCGTGACTTTTTCGTATTGAGCGCTCGTAAGCGGCGGGCGAAACTTTCAGACTTAGCATGATTTTGGAAGCCTCCCATAGGACTCAATGGCACCCTGCAGCTCCAACCTGGCCCAAGAAAAGTCACCATACTGAAGCTTGAATGAATCCGAATCTTTCGTACTCTGCACGAAGGCTACGAAAAAGTCGCGACTTTTCGCGCAAGTTTTAACGCTACGAAAAAATCGCCACATTTTGCGCAACATTCGGAATGGCAACGGAAAAGTCGCAACAATTTTCCGAAAAATCGCAAAATACCGATCATTACGAAAAAAACGCAATCGGACGCAGTCGGCCAGTTCGTGGGTAAGTAAATGTGCCCCTTAGTGTTAATGAGGTTGCTCATTAGCTGCAACTTTACTGCAAGTATTTCAAAACTACAAAGTTTCAAAGCAAGAACTGCTCATGCTGAAGGAAAATGACTTTTAATGCTTTCATTACTGCAGTTTCCTACTGTGATTACTTTCTGACCAGAAATAAGTAGTACAAATCGCACAATATCCTTTATTTAAGAGCTAATAGGATGTTGTGTTTTGGGCAAGGTTAAATTAGCAAACCCGAATATTTCAGATATATCTGCAGTCTTCTCCCATGCTGCATGGTTTGAACAGAGGTGACATTTAACGTTCAAAAACAAATGAGTTTATTCAAGTGGGATTTGATAAATACTAGCTTAGGCTGGTTAACCAGCTCTAAAAAAATGCAAAAGGACATCAGTCTGCAGTGATGCAGCTTTTGCTGAACTACAGCTCCCAGGATCCCCAAATAATCTCTGGGAGTACCTGAGGTGAGTAAAAAAGTTTTAATGCTGAATGCTGCTTAAATGTCTTTGGAAAAAGTGTTCAGAAATGCAATTATGATGACACAAGCTACTTGCAAAAGTCCATGTTGTGTAGGTGCACTCAGCACAGAATGGATGGGGTTTCTTTCTTTTACAGTGTGGTCTCACTACAGTATACAGATTCCCATGGCAAATAATCTCTATCCGACTTATGCTATGCAGTTATGAGCCAGATTTCTGTCAAATGTGTGCACATCAATGACTTCTAACCACAGTTTTATAATAAATAAGTAAAAGATTAAAAAGGGGATTTATTGGCCAATCTGGTTGAAATTAAGCCAGCTGAACATTGATACCGAGAAGAAAACCAGATGTCCTGTTTGATAAGTGCTGGTATAAAAACCTCCCTACTTTAATGCGTGAACCATCAAGAACAGGATATAAATTTACTTGTTTTCCTTAGTACAGTGACAGACTGGAATCAGGTCCAGTTAACTGCCTGAGGAGGACAGAATTCTAGACATTCATGATAGTTTTCTTGTTCAGAGGTTACTTACGTTAGAACATAATTCACACTGACAATACAGTGGGGTCTGGAGGACCTGCTGTTGTGTACAATGGTGGCATAACTCTGTACCCACACCCAGCCACCATGCTTAGCCAGGAACCTGTAGTACTTGGTGGTGACCTGTCCTTTTACAAGCACTGCCAAGAAAGCACAGAAAAGTACATCAGAATGCTAGTAGGTACATCTACCTTGTCCTCTTGCTACCTAATTATCAGAAATGTTGAAATCATGATACAATATAAATATTGTGCAAAACAGGTAGTCTGGTTTACTGAAGATGATTAGAATTGTAGTATTGAAGAAAAAATAGATTGCATTTTTAGAGCTGCCATATGGAAAGTACAAATATTGTACTTAATCCTCATAACTGAACATTAATTTTTAAGCTAATAGGAATGTCTTTAGAGGCATAAAGAAGTCTAATTTTAAAAGAATTAAAAGAATTGTGTGGTCTGTTAGAATAGCTTTATAGCAAAGTCTATAATGGTAATTTATAACCACAGACCAAGTTCTTTACTCACAATGCAGCATTTTTTCACCCAAATCCAGTGTCTTTGTGGGCAAGTGCTCAGTTGCACTTGTGTATAGGATCTTTGCCCCAACGGCCATCTTAAGCTATACCATTATGAGTGCTAAATTGCACATGTATCTCAGTTTCTGCACCAGGGCCTGTGGTCCTCTAGTTATGCTACTGGGTACAGTTTATTTGTAAATCAGTCCCTCATTCTTTTTCTGGCTATTCAGTTAGTAAATAAAGTACAATATGGTACATCCCACTGAATATAAAATTCACAGACAGGTCGCTTGTTAAAATAAATGTCGATACAGATGCTTTTATCCATACCAACGTACTATGCACAGAAACGGCCACTGCTGAAAATTGAATACAGAATTGTCTAAACCTAAGTTGCTTACATAAGTGATGTGCACAGCGAAGATGAAATGTGTCACAGCCATGGACATGATGATATAAAGTCTTTTCAATCAGATCTTGAGGCTCATATCCAGTTAGTTCAGCTACCCTACAAAAAAGTAACATTCAGTAGTAAATAGTTGTTAACACAAAGCATTCTCAGATCCCCCTGCTTTATCATATTAAGACTTTGTACACTGAAAAGTAGAAAAGTATCCATTTAGGCTGGTTGGATTGCTTAACAGAACCAACATTTATTTTTAGCACCCTTTGAACCTTGGTATTTGTGCATTAGACAGGGACCCCAATGGAGTATCTAAATCCAAGGTCAAAAAATGCCTACTGGGTCGGCTGTCTCTATTAGTATGTCCCTAATAACAAGTAAGCGATTTTCCAGAATAGTAAAGCTGGCATTTAACTAGACTTAATGCACTGTATAGGCTGCACCATAGACTCTGGTTCTAACCTCTGACAAAGAAAAGTAATCGCAAGACACAACACTTTTTTGTTTTTTTCCAACTTACCTGGAATCTAAAAATATGAGCTTCATATCTAAGCTGGCTCTGAACATGAACATATTGCTGTGAAGTTTAATCTCTGTGACTGCACTGGGAGGGAGGGAATGGCCAACAGCCACCAGGCCCACATTTTGATAGCAACCATCAAATGGCGACATGTCGAGACTGTACTGGCGAATCTTCAGGTACCCACTGCAATGTATCACCTGCAAAATACCAAAGAGATACAATAGGTTTTATCTTCACCTCTGCTTTCTGCATAATGCTAACCATGAGATCAATTAGACAGTTAGACACCAGAATTAGGAGGTAGCTAAATTCTCCAGTCTGCTGCCTCCAGTAAACTACTGCCCTATGCAGCTTCACAAACAGACCAACATACAGCCTTTAACTAAACTGCTGTATCACACATGTGCAATGCTTGGGACTGCTAAGTATTTCAAATACATATATACAAGTATCCTGCCTCTGGGACAGCTCACTGTAGATACCACATGGTCACAGATGTGTGCACAATTTTACTCTATAACTTAATTTAATTAGTTGTATATTCTATGTGTATTCTATTTGTATATACATAAGTGTAATTTATATCAACAGTGGCTTTTTGGTTGTGAAAGTTGCCTTGCAACTATCTAAGGAGTCTGCATGCCTCTTTACCTTGTCTTTGTGGGCTTCCGAACACACTCCAAAAAGGCAAGCTAATTTTCTTCTAAAGAAATTGACCTTAGTGTGTGTGTGAATGTGACAGGCAACCTGAATTGTAAGCTCCACTGCGGAAGGACTAATAATAAGGATAATAATAATATCATATCTTATTTAAAAAGTACATTTCTCCATTTCTTCTTTGAACCAAGACCCACCTTATACCCCCCACACGTCAACCCCGCATTCCTCTTTGCCAAAACACATTTCATCCGTAGGAAGAAGGAGCGTTCGATCTCATATTCTGCAAGAAAAGTGTCAGTTACCTTCAGTACATTACAAACCTTACCAACTTTACAACATCACACTGCTCTGAGAAGTAATATACCTGCCCTTACCCTGTACAAAGTGTGAGTGGTAGGGTTGGTGAGCTGTCAGAACTGCTGTCATCTCATCATGATCAGCAGGGTGGATATATTCATAAATGCTGTTCCCAGTCAGCTCTACCTAGAATAAAACAAAATGGAATGGAAAGGCTTTTTTTTTTAGCATATTTTCTGCATGACATATAATTGAACCAAATTATTTATGTACAAGAAAAGAAGCACAAATGATATATCAGTGTTAATATCACATACTCTGACATCTATATAAACATGTAACCTGAGTAATTGCACAGCAAACTAAACAAATACACAGGCTAGTGCTTTCAGTGTATCCTACTTGTTCTCTGGGAATGTTGACACTGAGGTATCAAAGGATAAGAAAGCAAGATAAAGCACAGCACAGGATGAATGTCATCAGCTGATCCACCTGTTTATCTGCCCGGTAGTAATGTATTTCCTTAGTCACACCTGCTAGTGCGAGTTATTGTCTATGCACTAATAACCTCTTTCGCATACCTGTGATAAGCCCAGATGGACAGAAGCTGTTTCTGAGATGTACATGATTTTCCCATCGGGGGCCACCACAAAGATGAATCCATCTAGGGTCTAAGTAAGAAGAAGGAAGAACAGGTTGCAGTGAGAAATAATCTGCTATTGGGTTTATTTATCTGTATTCCCACAGTGAGGCCATTTAAATAAGATTTACATTGTGAATGCGCTTAGGTGGCCACATATCCATTTTCTACTACTTTGTACTTCTAGTTTTCCAATCAAACATGACAGAGGCAGGAAGAGCTGCATGGGGTTTGTATTTAATCTCTTATTGTTTTATATATTGCAGCTTAGCACTTGCTGCACTGGGATGGTCCGTGTCTGCCCCAGCAGGGACAGGGCCTCTACATTTCAGCAATGCACAATTCTACATTACACAAATTTTATGGTTTCTTACCAAGGTGATGTTTGATAAATAGCTCATATAACTAACAACAGGAGATTTGATACAGATTTGCCTAAAAACAAAACCAAAACAACTACTGGATATTACATTACAATATTGATATATTGGTAAGGAAGTGAGGAAAGAAAGTAAATATTTTATTTATGTCTTTACCTAAACAAACATACAGTAGATATAGATAGATAGATAGATGATAGATAGATAGATAGATCGATAGATAGATAGATAGATAGATAGATAGATAGATAGATAGATGTAGATAAAACACATATTCAACTGTTACAAATCTTGGGTATATTATTAGCACATATTTATAAACATATTTTGCAGAAATGTACAATTGAATAGATCATAGTTAAACACATGCACAAATTTATATAGACATGAAAATTCATCAAATTACTATAAA
Organism: Xenopus tropicalis; assembly: GCF_000004195.4. NCBI lineage: Eukaryota > Metazoa > Chordata > Amphibia > Anura > Pipidae > Xenopus > Xenopus tropicalis. The sequence continues at coordinate 81,649,002 of NC_030681.2, read as the reverse complement.
TTACGATATATACTATACTATAAATTGTAACTTAAATGTGTCAGTATAACACATATACCTAATAATTTGCCAACATCAGAAAACATTATAAATACCCTTATCTGTCTGTGTCACCTTTAATAGCTAACAATACTGCTTAAGCCAAGACAATACACCACAAAATTAGATTTGTAGCTTTCCATACACCAGTGGGGAAAGACTAAAACCTGGTAGAAGAGTATGTTTAGTCAGGCAGTCTCATTAGACAGTTGTTTTTTGCTGCCTTCAAGTGATTGAAGGACTACAAAGAGAACAGGATCTTGGGATGGCAACCCACATTTTAAAGCAATATAAAGATCAACTCGTGGCACCTTCTCAAGTTCTGGCTGCTGCCATGTGAGTAATGCCCTTATACTATATTATACTACATTACATAAGCTGTATTATTTCAGCAATAGCCTAAAAGACTATTAACTAGGCTCAGCATTGTGAGTGAGGCAAACGGAAAAGAAGAATCAGGAAGGGTGTTTATTGCTCAATGATTGTGTATTAATATTTTTTACCACATAGCATCTGACATTTAGAGTGAGGCACAATTAGCAGAGAAAATTGTCTGCCTCTTTTAGCTGCCAACCTTCTTGGAAATGTGTCACACTTCATCTCAGCAACTGTAGTTTTCTTACTTGCAACAACTACAGATCCGTGATAAAAGAGAATCTATTATGTACTAAAAAGTAACAATTAGTGGGAGAGACCCCGATCCACCTAACAATATAAATAGCAATACAGCATAAGGTTAGAGAAAAACGATAACCCCATAGATCTGTAGACTCACCAGTAGAAACATTGGGTTTGAAGGCCAAGCCCCAAACTTACAGCCATAGTGAGTGGATTACACCATATATACAAAAATGAGCAGGCACTCAATGACTCCACCATTGACAGGCTCAATTATGATGATAAACCTATCGTTATTAAAGTTTACATGTCCATAAAAAAAACATTTTGTGCTACAGGGCATTTAATCATAGCCATGATTAAGTAACCTGTATCATGAAAAAGGAGTAAGGCTTTTTTATGGACATGTAAACAATACAATGTACTCTTTTTTTAAAAACAATGCTTACAAGCTAAACTCCATTGCTGTACTGAAAGGAATTGCTATATCTATTTATCCTCTATCTATCAAGCTTTACCCATAAGTAAAAAACATAATGTATACAATAACTACATGCAGATTCTAAACGTATTATTATTAATATATATTTCATGAGATATTATTGATAAGGTAAAGAAAAATGAATAACAATCAACATGTGCTTAAACACACCAAGGTGTATGCCCAAACCAAATAATGATTAACCTTTTAGTATACAGTATCTAGTAGAATTAAGTCTAAAACAACTGGACTTTTCTGAGTTTTTTCTTCAAAACGTTTCACCACTCATCCGAGTGGCTTCTTCAGTTCAAATGACTGGTAGGGAATTCCCTGGTATTTAAACTCTTGATGGTAGTACAGTCACAGACATCCAATCACAATAGTTCCATTGAACTTGTTCAGTTAGGTGTTAGCTGAAACTGACAGGTGTAAGAAGGTATGATCCAATCACAATGGTACCAAGATTCTCATTGATGAAGGTGTTAATTCTTCAAAGTACATGACTGGAAGTGTGAACTGTTGTGAAACTGCCGGGGTAGCATACAGGTCCCATTAAAGAGCCCACATTTTATTTCAATAAAAACACCTGGCTAATCTACTGAAATGCTAGCTAAACCTGAAAGCAGACATAAAACCATAAAAATTGTACATTTTTGTTTCTCTGTGTTGGGTGGGGTGGGGTTTGGTGTAATTGAGGAGTGGCCAGGGCAGATTAGGGGTGTGACCATGCCTGCAAGGTTATTTGGAGCCCACCACTACAGGAGCCTAAGTGAGCATTGGGAGATGGCCCAGCTAACCCCCTGCTGGTGACACAATTAAGATACGTTTGCTTGGTGAGGGATGATCCAATTGTTTGGACACCTGGGAGAGCATTGCATCAATGAACTGATGCAATCCTTGCCCCATTGGAATTTATATCCAGATATCTATCAGGGTAGATGAGAGGGAGGGCCCACACATGAGCAGATAAGGTGCTGAATTGTGCATGGCATGTTTTAGTAGTAATGTGCCCTGATACTAGCTTTTAATGATGTCCCTCTTTTATAAAACAACACATAATGAGCATATTCCAGACATCTAAACAAACATTTTAAAGCCTATTTAGTGGTTCCACCTGCCACTATAAAAGCATGGGTCCCATTTAGTTGAATGGTTGTAGTTCTCCATAAAAGCACAGCACCAGCCAAAATGCTGCCTTAGACAGTAGATGAAGGGTTTTCTGATCAGTGAGTGTGATGCTCATTGAGCAGTTCTAGACAAACCACTTTTACCTTAGAGGACTATAAATTGTGACACTAGCTGTTCATCAAATACCCAGTAGGAAAGCATAAGCCAAAATAGTTTTCTATAGAAATAAAATCAAATAAATGTCTGTCTTCCCAGGAATGCTGCTTTAAACAATATATTTTATATATATTGATATTATTGATATATGATGTACCAAAAGTATAGTTGATTTAATATTTACCTAAATATTCTTATTTGTGTGTGAGAAAATTAAAGCACTTGTATGCAATTCACTGGAAACTCTATTTCCATTTTCCAGCAGAAAGTGTCATTAAAAAAGGTAAAGGGTTAAAGATTACAAAGAGGGATAATTAAAAGTTCAAGGAAAGGTCTGAATCCTCAATCATTAATGAAAGGTTATAACTTTACCTGTAAAAGGTGGGATCCCAGTTCCCGGCCAACATTATCCAACGTGCTAGGCCTGCTAGTGTGCCCCCAGGCTTCACCAAGTCCTGTGCAGAGACACAAACAGAAAAGGGGGTAAGAAGGCTGCATCCAGACACACGGGCAGCAGGGTCATCTGGTTCATGCCTAAGGGACAAGCTTAAAGGAACAGTAACAACAAAAAATGAAAGTGTATACCCCCTCCCTGGTGAAAAATGAAACAAATCTAAAATGTATGCAATCTTCTAACTTAAAGTGGTAATACACAGTAAGATCTACTCACTTGGAAAGGTCGCCAAGCAAGTGGATCTTCTCCCAATAACAATAACAAGAGAAGTCATGAAAGCTAACATGATTTTCTACAGCATACTCTGAACGAAAACTTAGGAAGTACAGATTTAACAGGGCCATACACACAGACAGATAAAATCAAAGAACAGTTCCACTGGACGCATCCCGATTGTTTATAATATTATGGCCATAACAAGTGTGGCCTCGTATGCTATCCATCCATTCAGCATATGAGCTGATTAGTACCAAATTGGCCTATTTATGGCTGCCCAAATCTCAGTAAATTCTTAGAACAGACTTTTCAATGGCAGCCCTTCTAAAGCTGTTGCCCTCACAAACCTTCAAGTCTATATATATATATAGAAATACAACTCTGCTGACAAGCCCTCCATTGACTCCAGAGTCCAAAAGTTTGTGTGGAGGCAGCAATGTTGGTCAATGTGTGGTCAGTTTTAAGGTGTCACACACTAGATAACCTGACGTTTATAAAACCAGTTAGCCTGTGGCCGGAACAGACAGATACTGCGTGATTTGTTTTTGATTCCTGTTGTATGCCATACATACCCAAAGGTTTAAGTTTATGCCACACTGACCAATCAAATCTTAAGATCACTTGTTTGTCTAGTACAGTGATCCCCAACCAGTGACTTGTGAGCAACATGTTGCACACCCCCCCCCCCTCTGATGGGGATACTCCAAGCAGAGCCTACTGCAGGCTAGCAGTCCACATGGGGCTTCCAAATAGCCAACGCAGTCCTTATTTTGCATCCTTAAGGAACATTTTTAATTCTTGTGTGACTCACCAACACGTTATACCTTTATAAAAAAAAAAAAAAAGGTTGGGGTCCCTGGTCTAGTACCACAGAGAGCTCAAACAGGACAACTTTCATACAAATGTTAAGCCACTGAGCCTCTATACAAAATTATAATGCAGGGTCTTCCCTTTATCACCAACCATCAGTTTATTATTCTCACCTTCTACATCTGACATTATGAATCAGTCTTATCACACTACATTTTTAGTTTTATACCTGTGGTCACCTAACTGCTATTACCTCATTACCATGGGGACTCCCCGGGACCCTTGAGTCAATGGCAACTACAACCATTAGAGTTTTATGCCTGTTTTCCTGTCATACATAAAAATACTATGAGAAAGTTGATCTATTGGCACACAAATAAGACAAGGAAGGAAATATTTTTTATATAAGTTTAAGTAATAAAATAAATTCAAGAAATATAAAGCTAATATCTTCATAGCCTTATAAGCTCATTAAAATACAGGGTATAACAATTTTGTTTTATTTTAAAGTATTTTTAGATTATGCGGTTGACGATGGGGGTACCTATGCAAATGCAGATTTTGCCTAAAGTTGCAACCATATTGCAGCTAAGAAGTGGCCTGTGAAGCATTTAAAAAGCAAAATCTGAAGTATAATCTTGAGTTGCCAATTTTTTAATGTTCTGTGCTAAAAGTCAATCTCTGCAGCGGTATTTTTTATGCGTTTATCAGATGCAACATCCCCTCTCTGCAAAGTACTTGTTTGCTTTCCTTTGTTTATGTAAGCTTGTTTGGGTGTTAGCAGGGGATAAACCCTCTCTGTCCTATCTCTGGGTAAAACTGTTAGTATTAAATGATCCCAGAAATGTCACACATTTGTTCTGTACCCTAGCATGGTAGCACAGCGGTCAGTGGGTAGCCCTTGCAGCACTGGTGTCCTAAATTTGTATTTTCTCGCCATCTCTACATAGCTGAACTCCGGTTTTCTCCAACACTTTAACAGATACAGGCAGGTTACTTGACTCCTGGTAAAAGTGACCCTAAGTAATGTGATAAGGACCTTAGATAGTAAGCTCCACTGGTCCAGGGATTGTTGTACAATATATGTAAATTGCTGCATAAATATGTTGGTGCTACATTCTAGGATATAAATAAAAAAACAATTAAAGGTTGAATATACGAGCAATGGTCTCCCAAAGCCAACATGGTATCATCTTTCAAATCAGATTTTAATTTAGATGTTTGCTTCAAGGCCAGAATTTGATATAACCTTGTGCAAAGTGAATATATTTTCATTACTTATCCTTTTATGGACACATTTATCTGCTTCATATCTGTGTTTATACCATACAAGAAAAACACAGCACAAAAAAAAGACTGAACTCCCTGCTGTAGACTTTGTAACTACCTCTCTTTATACAGTCACTTACTATTGAAACATGGCTACGGTATATAGATATATGTCCATCCTTTCTGAATCCTTACTTCTATTGCTGTGGGTGAAGAATATTACAATACAATACACAAGAGCCCTGAATACCTGTTAACCTTATAAACAGTGCTTAGTGATATCACTTACAATCAGTGCTTAGTTGTAATTTATTTCACATGAATCCCTAAACCTTGTGTAATGTAATTAATAGTGTACCCCCTGTTGTAAAATATTAGATATTAAAGTCACATTGGAGCTCCATGACCTGTATAAAAGCACTTGTTCTTCTGCTCTGTGCTGTTGTATGGTTATAAACCTCCAAGGTGACTTATAATATCCTTTTATTTTACAACTTGGGGGTACATTATTACTCTCTTGTGTTTTCAGTCCTACATTTTACTTCAGAATATCTGCATCTAATAATATTTCCAGTTTGTGTTAAATTCCTTTCCTTTTGTTGCTAAACTAAATATAAAGTATTTTAGGATTTTGTCTTTAGGTGGCAGAAATTACAGAAGGCTGTCTTAAATAAATAAAATTGTTTCTATCCTGTCAGAGATTACCGTGTTATATGCTAAAACCTTGCATCAAAATGCTTAAAATTCAGAATGCTGTAAACTGAGAGAGGCCCAGAAATGCTAAGCATTGGAAAGAAGAGGGTATCCCAAGCCTATTGACCTGCATTTGGCCTGTCTCACAACGAGGCTTAGTCCACACAGATTCCCAATAGCGTTATGCAAACACTTTCCTTTTCATTGAGCCATCTGTCTTACACTTTGCTCCTCTATCTTAAGTCTTTTATTATCCCCGACTCTTTCACAGAACCTGCTCTTCTCTCTTTCATTTTCTTTCCCTATTAATCTTTTCTCCAGTCTGTCTGAATTGGACTATTTTGTCCAAACAATTACCGTATACGTTTATACACCCACTTCTGCCACCTCAGAATCATTTGGCGCGCAATTGCTTAGCTCAGAAATAGCCGGGCACATGGAGAACGTTTCTGGGAATTACTAGTGGGCAGCGACAGCCAGGTACCTTATGTAACATTAATAATAGCAATTCGACGTTCTTTAGGTACAAACCTCGTTCTCGTTTACCCTTTCTTACTCGGAAAGGGTAAACGAGAAGCAATATAATTAATAATTGACTTCATTTTACGTTGCGGGTCAACCATAGAGACAAACAATTCTACTGTGTTACTCCTTTTGCAAAAGGTCTAATGTTGCGTTTTCTAATTATCTAGTGTGTGTTATATGCAAAGAAATAACACCCAGCACACACACACTGGTAGCTGTAGAGTAGAACTCCGTTCTTACAGAGACAGTAGCCATTCTCATTGCATAGTTGTTTATTAAACTTAACTGAACGGTCTAATTGCCAAAACATTTGGGAGGAAATAAAAGACCAGCCTGCGGTTAATATATAACTTCCTCACATAACAGCTTAACTAGAGCTCTGGGACGGTTCCTACAACACAGATACCCTCACTCCGCTGTTGACGCTTTCCGTAACGAAGTATTAGCGCCATACCTTGATTCCTATATATGTCATGCCTATGTGTATATCTATCGTGTGAACACATAGCTACGAAGAGCAAAAATTGTACCTTTTGGCACCACTATGATTGTTGCACTTGACCTATCGCACCAAAGTGTGAGAGCCCTTTAATTAGGCTATTTAAGTTGAAAGGAAAGTCTCCACCCCATTCAATGGTATTCCATTGTATAACAGAGTCGGCTAAGCCCTTGTTCTATGTATGTGCCATGGAGAGGGAGACACGTGATCGTGCAGCAGCTGAGGCAGTGTATCTGCGCTTGTGAGAGCCATATGTCCCAGCTACACGGCATGTACACAACTGAGCTTTTTCATTCGCTGCGCGGCACAAACCCATTTCCATTTAAATACACCCCGACCTGCGGATTTACCTCAATGGACTCACTGCGCTCCCTCTGTAATTTCCTCAAAATGAGATTTCGATTTCTAAAACAAGAAACCAATTAGTAACCAAATGAGGCGGAGTAGATTCGCCCAAATTGCACTAATCCCAAAGGCAGCGTTCAGGCCAGTGGCGGGCGAGTGAATGCTGAGCAGGTTCCCACTGCTGCAACGGAAATTGATCAGCTACTTCAGTGCGACTTTGTCTCCCCCCTCCCCTACCCCATCCTACCCTACCCTACCCTCTAGCCCCTCAGTAAAGGCAATTTATTTACTGGCGCTATGGAAGCAAGAAACAGCAATCCTACATCAAATATGTGCTGAAATTGTGTGTATATGTACATACGTTTACATACACGTTTCTACATAAATAGCCGTTTTTAAAACAAATTCTGTCTTATTTGTATCCATTAGCAAACTAGCCACTCCAGAGGTAACTATTGTGTAATATATCAAATGTAACATATCAAACCAAAAGCCATACGATGTCGCCTTTATTCCAGAGCATAATCACAATTCGAACCTGTGTTGGGGCTAAATTGCATTTATAGGTGTGAGGTCCTTTCTCACAATAAAGATCGCCCTGGGAGTGATGTGTGCTAACCTCCCTGCTAGGGAACACCCCAGTCAATAAAGCCATATGCCTCTTACAGGATTACAATAAATTATAGGAGGAAGAAAAAAAACCTCTCAGCAGGGATATAATGCGATTATGCCGTGGCTACATGCCTTACAATTGGCAGCCAAAATGTTTGTAAAAATCCTTTCGGAAATAATATCCCAAGATCACACCAACTGCTTTTCTGTTTCCCTACGTATTGCGTCATCTTCGCAAACGATTAGCGCAAAAGGCTATTTTAATTAATTGTGAATGTTCCGTATGTTACATACCGGCACCTCTCTGCTTGCCCCTGCCCCTCATTTATCATGCAGTCTTTACATCTGATCAGAACTCAGCGCTAAGGCGAATAAGTACAGACAGAGCGCTGTCCAGCAATCTCTCCGCAGATCAGGGGCTTATTTATACGGCTACTCATCATAGCGGCTCAATCTACTGCTCTTTCCTCAGGAACAATAGGACTGTTCGCCAGTAGTGTATGAATCCTATTCTGGGCTGTTTGTCTAATTATACTATAATAATTGCTTGTTCAGGGGAAAGCAATAGATGCAAAGGAGATTACTATGCACTTAATCTGCGGGGGGAAAAAATCAGAGCAGTAACTCTCACTCTCTCGCCTCTACTACCCCCCACTGATCATATTACAATTCAGCAAAGGTTTTAATTTCTTTTCTTTCGTCTTTTCTATGTACGTGTCCTGCACTTTTATCCGACTTATCATGGAGCAGTCGGAGCTGTGCAAACACACCACAGCGCGGATTCTGTTTTGGTTTAGGTGGAGTTTAGCGGATTGGAAACACGTTTTATTCCTATGTAGAAAAACAATATATTTAATTAAACTGGCTACAGTTGAATCCATACACAGCAATTTCGTACAAAGTAGCAAACTAATAGGCCTTCAGACAGCTCACAAATACCTACATTTCCATTCCTAAGATGCATATTTATAAAGCTGTTCTAATGTCATGATCAGCCATGTAACATCAGGCATATTTCAATTTAAAAAGCCATGTAATAAATTTGACATTACTGTGTAAAATTATGGTGTTTAAAAAGGGATAATATGTTGAAAAATGTTACATAATTGCCAGAGTTGGAAAACACACCTTTGTAATTATGCTACTTTTATTTTATTTGTTTGTAATGGATTATTTCTTTGAAAAGCATTGCAAAGCATTGCTTACAAGCAGTGGTGCTTTCTATTTACACCATTTATTTCACTCCAAATTTTCCACCTTTCTCGAGTGTAAAATATATTTTAAGCCTGTATGAATATCACCAAAAGAGATAATGTTAATTTGCAGAGGTGCTGCTGGTGTTATGGCTTTGTTGTTACTTTTTTACTGTTTTTTTTTTTGCATAGATTGTATTTTAACTTTATTTTTAAGCCCTTTCATCAACATAATCATCATCATTATTTATTTATATAGCACAAAAATATATCACACAGCCTTTGCCTCTTGTACCAGCTGTATCAGTTGTTTTTTTGTATGTTCAATGTATTGAATATATTGTACAGTGCTGCTGAATATGTTGGCGCTTTACACATACCTGTTAATAATAACTGCTTAGTAAGTATGCAGGTGTTCTCAGAAATGTACAGATTTACTGAGCTAGGGGATACAGAGAGGAGGGTTAACACTTTTCTGACCCTTGTCGACCCCCTTTCTCTTGTTTTCTTTTCTCTGTAATGTCACTTATGCTTTGTTTGCACAAGCAGTTTAGGGCTCAGACTTTGTTGGATTGAAAAGGATCTAAGCAATAATAAATCAGATAGGGGAAAAAAAACAGTTTACAGTGTATGTGATGCTTAGTCTCTCTTCTGTGCAGTGTTGCAGGTACACCCTCCCCCATGGGACCTAGGTTACATGTGTATTTTTGTTAGATATCAAATGAGATTAAAATCATGAACAGCAAAAAAGGGGTTTGTTTACATAAACATATTAAACAGATAGATCAATAGATAAATAGGTGGATAAAAAGATGAATAAAGAGAAAAAAATGAATCATGCAAGTAGAATTGTCAGTAGATACATTTAGGTTGATATGGAATATATTATGGGAACATATAAATAAAGATAGATGATGAGTGACAGATAGATAGATAGATAGATAGATAATATATAACTGAAAGATGGATATATGAAACAATTAGAGACAAATGATGGAGGTAGATAACTGAAAGATGAATTGGTATATAACTGATTAATAGACAGACTGATAGATATTTAGACAATTGAAAAGTGGATAGATATAGATTCAATACTTTTAATACAATTAATACAATCAAATAGTATTATCAGCAGATATATTGACAGGTTGATAGATTATGTGACAGGCATATAGAGATGTATAAGTAGATATAGCTAGATGGATAGCTGGTAGCTATGATATAGATAAATAGATTGATAGATTAATAGAGAGAGAGAAAGATGATAGATAGGGGTGGTTCTGTATGTTAGATAGACTAATGTCCACAATACTATGTAAGTCTAGTATATATATGTCTCATTCTAGCAGTTGAGTAGATTAGCAGTTGCAAGTTAATGGAAAGCCTGCAGAAAATAACTTGCTTTTACCCACCGGAACTAGTAACAAAAGGAGAAAGTCTGAATACAATGTAAACATTTTTCTTAATGCTATTTTAAATGCTTTCTACAAGACAGAAATTAATATATTTTGGCAACGTTAGTGCATAAAATTGCAGCTGCAGAGTTTCGAAATCTGACACTCAATGTTCACTAGAACCCCAAGCTTGACACTCCTCTCCCAAACCAGAAATACTACTTGAGCAGCATGTTCACAGTCTTATATATCTGGTCTAATACACGGTGGATCTGCAGTTATAACAAAAACATGATTCTATAGCTGAAACAAGTGCCTAGTGTAGAGGATAAATTCTGCCTTACTGGAAAGGATATTATATGGTTAATAAGGTACCCTATTTGTAAAATATAAGGATAATTTAGGTCACAGAGGAGTTTCATAACCATAAAAAGGCATGAGGCCAAAGGTTTTTATACAGATCATGTGAGATGATGCTTGAAGCTCATAAGGCGCCCTGTATGCTAATGAGCAACTTCGATATTTGATTATTCAACCTCTCTCTTTTTTTTAATTTGCAAACATTTTTACCCATAATCTACTTGCAACTGGCAATCTCTGAACTGTCATCACTGTATGGATCTGTGTATGGATCTTCTGTTTATCTATATTTGTCTTTTAGGCCTAATAAAATAATATTTATCTTTTATTAGACAGTAGAAGTGCCTGAAAAACTAAAAATGAAAAACTACAGTTGGTAAAGAGCCATTAATGATTATCAATAAGTTGGCAGTTGGTTCATACTGAATCTTCCCTGATTGTGCATTTTGGATCAAGCTGTGAAATGGATCAGAGCCCATTTTAACATTTGTTTGCAATATAAATATATAGATTTGTCTAAAAATTTTGAAACTGGGAAAAATATTTTAAAAAGCCCTCTGTAACCCTGATAAAATTATTATTTATTTACAAAGTACTGTGTGTCTTTATGCAGCTTTATCATACATGCCAACCCACACAGATTCTTGGGAGTTCTTGTGTCTCACCTTACCCAGTCACCTGCAGTAACAGCTCAGTCTCCTGCTTCTGTAATTTGCACCCAACTTAAAGCTTAACCTCACCATTGTAATCATAAAAAAAGAAAAAAAAAAAACTAAATTCCTTAGAAAATGGCAATGTTGGGCAGAGCAGGGAGTGTGATTCGGGGTTAGTCAGGGGCATAAAAAGGACATAATAGGGGATGCATTTTAAATTAAAAATTGCATTACATAGTGCAGGCAGAAAACTAAGATGTAGAACTGCAAAGTAATACCGGATAAAGAAAGTCTGAAAAACAGCAATAGGCTTTTTTTCAGCCAGCTGGAGGTAAAACAATGAATACAAGAGTTTGATTGGTTACCATGGGTTACTGCAAATGGGCAAATTTGGCCCATGGTGCTGAAAATTAACCCCACCGTTTCTAATGTTTCAGATGTTTCTAATGTGATTTTCTCTGATTTATTATGCATAGCTGCAGAAAATATTGGTGCTTTCTAAATACATATTAATAATTAAGCACTAGCTATAGTGAACATCAGCAGTGACATCAGGAAAGGCTTGGTTCCACTCCAGGTTATCATGGTGCATTGTCTGATAAACATGGTCTGATGACCAGAGGCTGGCATACTACAATAGTCCATAATTCCTTGAGTGATAATAGGTGCCAAAAGTGCCTTTTGACAATAGAGAAACACTGCACAGTAATTATGTTCGAGGCTCAATGACCTCAGCCTCACGTCATGTCAAAATGACAGTCCATAGCAGGAAGACTTGTGCAAGAGAACGCTTCTGACCATACACAAGCAAATTTAAATTGGAAATTCGGGTCATTTAGACCAATTTGGCATCTTATCTGCCCTGTCTGACTAATATGTAGGCAGATGTTAATTGGGCAGGCTTAATTTCCCTGTGGGGTTATTGATGCAGTCCTTACTCCAATGGCTCCTATTCCCATCATTGCAATTGAATAGTTGACCTAGGGCCAAACTATCAAATTAGCCCAATATCACCCACCTTAGGTGGGCATATGAGGAGAAAGTTTCGCTCATTTTGGCCTAGGGCCAAAAGTTAGAATTAGCTCGATATCACCCATCTTAGGTGGCCAAATTGGGGAAAAGATCTGCTCGTTTGGTGACCACACCAAACAAGCAAATCTTATGGTGTATGGCCACCTTACTTAATTACAATTTTTGTTGGCTTTATATACACCTATATACGTCTATTGTACAGCACTGCAATATATGTTGCCAATTTAGAAATAAATGTTAATAATAATTTGCTCTATATTGTGTGCAGAAAATACTATAACACATTATTGTACTAGTGAGAAAATAAACTAATAATACATGTATGTGTACCGAATTACTTAAACAATTGATGCGATCGCAATAATATTTTTGTTTATTTACTACCCATTGTTCTGTGCATTTCCTGCTGGGTCAGGCCCAATTACATCACAGCCTGTTGGAAGCAAGTGCAACAGAAAATAGATTATTTGTTCCAGACTATACATTTCAGAAATTATTTGCTCATAAGATTGGTTTCATTGTAGAGCGGATATAATTGAAAACAATAAACTACATCAGTCATCATTACAGTAGGATGGTGGTTTGTCCTTTATTTTGTTTATTTCATTATACATTGTACATCATATACATCCAAAGTCCAACATACAGTCACTACAGCAATATCCCTTCCTTATTTTGCCAATACATCTATTTAAGTCAGCTAATTGTTTCAGTCTGGTTTGTTGTAACGAAACAAAGTTGGCTTCACTAGCGCCAATGAGATAGGTCAAACAGGCAACAGCAACCACGCTATTTCCTACTTTCAGACAATAGCAGTTCTTTGTTACTAATGTTTTCCTTGATGAAGGTAATAGAATATTCCTGTTTGTTTGTTTCTGCCGTTCTGTTCATCTACTAGAAACATTAAGAATTAATGTGCAATAGGGTATTATTCCTGTAAAGCATCTCCAATTTTCAGAACGGTTATACTGGTTCTCTTTGTCTTGCACTATATCTTTGTTGCCTATTCTCTTCTTCCCCAATTTTTTTTTCTTATTTAAAAGATGTCAATTTTACTGGTCTGTATGGGGGTGTGTTGTAATAACTAAGGTGGTTATTGAAAAGTTGAAAAAGCCAAGCATTGAAGCAACAGGGCCACCCCCTTATTTGAGCTGGCCACACAATGACTAATACTGCCTGCCAACTCTAGACCAAACAGGAGGTTTATTAGCCCATAATGTAGGGCAAAAACAACAGCCACTTGACCCTTATCCTGTGTAAGCTTGATATTTATCGGGCTGGTTCGAAAATCCTGTCAGGGAAGAACCTCATCACCAGACCAGATCGGGCAAAGTTCTACTCAAATGGCAACCTTGCGAAATAAGTTGTCCAAAGAGCTTATTGAAATATTGTTCATGGTCTTTATAGAGATACACCATAAATCTCAAATCTAACACAAGTTGTGCCTTTTTGGGCTGTTTCTCCTGCCCACAATTAACATGCTGCTACCCATTGATATTAATTTGAACCACCTGAAACTGCAAGCACAGGCAGTTATAAGCCATAAAGTTCAAGAAACCCTTGTATCAGTGGTGTCAAGCAGTTTCCATTACAGCCTATGAGAGACAGTCTATGATGAGACTAGCCTTAAAGATCCTGAAGACCTGAAAAAGATCTCTAGAATCTTAACTGAGCTTTTACTACAAAAGAAGCTAGAAAAGCTTAACCCATGACAGGTCTTACAGTCATAAAAAAAATGTAAACAACTAAATCAAACTGACAAGAAATTCTAAAAACTGGTCTTATTAATGCTTGTGGTGGTACTAATGATGCTTATTCAAGAATGTATAAGAATATGGCTGGATGTTATTTCCATTGTCAGGTAGAAACCACTTTTACTATATGAACATCTAGAATTAGCTTAACATAAAAAACCATCAGATTTTATAATAATGGCATACAGCCTATAATGGGAACAACAAGAGCTAAATAGCCAGGGCCTTTTACAGAGTGTGGTCGTGCGAAATATGTGAAAGTCAAAGAAAACACCACTGATTCACCACTTGGTTGTTCAGATATGGCAGCAATATCTGTGATTTTCAGAGTAACAATGACTATTAATAGCTACATTTAAACCTCACTGACTAGGGGCCTAGTGGAGTAATGTTTGGGGTATGTAGGAAATGCTGTTAAGCATGTTTTCCCTACATGTGCTATGCTGTCTTTGAGCCAGGGATTGAATAAGGATGGTGGGAGTGGCTGGTCAGCAAAGAAAGAGGATCTTGATAATAACCTACAAGACAGTAGACGGTAGTTTAGTTTTGTTAACTTAAAGGGACAGTAACACCAAAAAATGAAAGTGTATAAAAGTAATTACTATATAATGTAATGCTGCTCTGTACTGGTACAACTGGTGTGTTTTCCTTAGAAAGACTACTATAGTTTATATAAATAAAGCTTCTGTGTAGCCATGGGGGCAGCCATTTACAGGAAAAAAGGCACAGGTTACTTAGTAGATAACAGATAAAACCCCATTATATTCTACAAAGCTTATCTGTTATCTGCTATGTGCCTGTGCCTTTTCTCCTTTTTCCCAACTTCAATGGCTGCCCCCATGTTGACATAGCAGCTCATTTATATAAACTATAGTAGCGTTTCTGTTGCAAACTTACCAGTTTTACCAGCACAGGGCAATTGTACATTACATTTTAATTACTTTAAAACACTTTCATTTTTTGGTGTTACTGTTCCTTTAACTTTGTTTAAAACATGAGTTAAAAATTTTATCGCATCTAATTTTTCGCGTCTTAACGCCCGATTCACTAAAAGTATATTTGTGTTAATTTAGACACGGTGCTGTTTGCGTTATTTAAGTCGCAAAGACTATTTTCGTGCGGTATTCAACGCAACGCACGCTAATTAACGCAGCGCACTACTTGTCATGTGCGCTACTTATTGCGCGCACGCCATATTAGCCATACACACCATTATGTTCGTAAAACTATTTTTTTTGAAAATGACCATTTCCCTGCAAACTGGAGGCTGCATCACTCTAGGGCCAACACATACTTGAATAAATCACACTGCAAAGTCCATATTGTGTTGCCAAAAGCTCATGAACTGTACTTTTCTATAATATTTTCGTACAGACTAATGCGATATTTAGCGCGTCTGTTTGTGAATCATGCGTTCGTATTATTTCTGCACGAGAATTAACGCAATGTGTTTACATTTCCACATGTGGTTGCGCGCTATTTAACACACGCGATATGTGACTTAACGCATGTGATAATACTTTTGCGAATCGTGCTTTTTTTTGCGTCAATTTTAACACAAAAAAGCATGCGACATGCAACTAATATTGTGAATAATTCTCAGGACTCTAGGAGCATGATCACTTTTTTAGATATAGAGCTCTGTATCTGTTTATTTAATATACTGCCTATCATATGGTTGTAACTGTTGTTCTTTTAATAAAAATAAAAATTCTATAAAAAAAAAAAAAAGGGAGGATATTCTGTACAAAAAATATAAATACATCTCTTAAATGTAACTGTAGCACACATACAGGAAATGTTGGAAAGTTAGATAATTCTTTCTGTCCCAGTTGGATGGTGCTGTTATACAGGAGGCTAGAGAGAACTGTGCAGCTTACGCTTTCAGCAACGCAAACAAACCAATCAGTGATTAGCTTTGTTCAATTAAAGCAGATATCGAGATTAGTTTCCAAGGTTTGCCACATTAATTCAAATGTGTCTAGTTAAAAATAAGCCCATCTTTTATTTTGTCACTTTAAATGTCTCTTGCTTTGTATAAGACTCAAGGTCAAATGCCACCAATGCTGCAAAAGCCTAGGAAGCTTTCTCACAAAGCCTCATGTAATAAGGTGGCCATACACTGTAAGATCCGCTCATTTGGCGAGGTTGCTAAGCAAGCAGATCTTCTCCCAATATACCCATGTATGGGCAGGCGATATCAGGCTAATTTGATCATTTGGCCCAAGGTGGACATAGGTGCTGTTGGTACAGGGACTAATTCAACGTGCCAATGCGGTCCCCAGTCCGATGGAAAAACCTAGCCAATCGAGATCTAGACAGTTTTAGGCCAGATGCCAGGGAGGCCTATCGTTAGTGCCATACACACGTAGATAAGCTATAGAATCAGTCTAAATGACCGATATCGGCAGCTAAAATCGGCCGCCTTTAAACTACAACTGTCTTAACAACAACTTCCAGACCCTCCTGGAAAAAAAGGCTGGAGCCCCTGACAAAAAGACTACAATAAAGCAGGTATGTTATAATGTTATATTACACTATTTGGTTAAATACACCATATAGGGACCATTTAGGATATGAGGAAATGGTTTAGCCATAACCTGTGTGTGGTAGGATTAGCTCACTCATAAAGCAAAATAATTACCTGGAACTTCCAATTCAGCTGCCTGCCAGCAGTATGTAGAAAATCCAATTGGACAGAGGTTTGAAGCATGCGAACATCACATATTTCTATATATCTAAAGATTATAAATATAGCAGATCTTCCATTATGGTGCCTTTATGGGGTAATGTAATAAAAGTTGGAAAATTTGTTATTGACACCTATAGCAACCAATCAGCAGATAGTATTTACTGGTCATCTGTTTAACAGCAAACATCTTATTGGTGGGGAGGAGGGGAGGGGAAGAACCTTTCACTCTTAGTTCCTTCTTGCTTTAGACTGTCAATATTATTTATGCCCTTTAATGCACAGTGTCCTAGTTGAAAACTGCATATCAGACAGTGTGTGGTGTGTGTCCCCTTTATCAAGTGTTGTTGTTGGTTGTTAATGTATACATATCCCTGATGTAATGACACTATATTATAGTGACCAAGATGTTGTACTTTTAAATGGGTTACTAGTTCAATTTTGACATTATGAAAAGACTTCTTAAGTGCAGTACTTCTTATAATTGAGGAAGTGACATGGCAGTCATAAAAACAGATGTTAATTCACAATTGTAAACACTAAACATGCAGTGATTTTTACAGATGTTTAGTGAATATGGGCTGGAGAGGAGCAAAGGTTAATTAATATAAATACTATACATTTATATTATAGATAGATATGATTGATAGATGATGATAGATAGATAGATAGATAGATAGATGATAGATAGATAGATAGATAGATAGATAGATGATAGATAGATAGATAGATAGATAGATAGATAGATAGATAGACAGATAGATAGATGATAGATAGATATGATAGCTAGATAGTCAGATGAAGTGACAGACCTTGTGTTCCGATGTAACTATAGGTTTGTTTCCATGAAATCACCAGTGAATATAATCAAAAGGAAAATGAAATCTAGTTGACACAATTCTTTTTGGTAGAAGAACATTTTTAGTGCAAACACAAGAACAAATTAGCCCTGAATTCTCACTAGCCACATATGATTACTGTCATGTTTACAGGCTACTAACCCATGGGGAAATGATCTTCTTTCATTGTCTTGTTACACATGTTACAAATTCCCATGTTGATGCCTACTAGCAGTCAGTCAGAGACAGTCTGTGCTTCCCGGGCTGCACTTGCAAGCATGACGTCATAGATTGCGTAAGCATTCAATCCACCTGAAATTCCCTCATGCTGAAAAAATATTGGGTCTCCTATACATAGACGTTGGAATTTAAGCAATAAGTTTAAATATGGCGTCTAATTGTCTACTGATCTACCACTCTGTTATGGCAGGGTAGAACAGGACAAACATCGAATGCAACTGTAAAAAAGCAGGTGGTTCTTTGTATCTATAATATGTTAGGACTGAGTAGCACCTACTAAGTGAAGTAAATGGTGGGCGAAAATCCGATTAACCAGTAGCTGCGAATCACTTACAATAAATAATCAAGAGCTGCTAATTATCTGGTGGGGACGTTACAGAGATCTATTCATGTAATTAGTATGGCCTTTTCTAAGTAGTCAATTAATCCAGTAAAGGGAGTTGCCAGAGCTATTGCCTCGGAACTGAAGGTGAGCACAAAATAAATGTACTGGGCATCTATGTGCTGGGGATTCCTAGAGATTCCCAAGTGATTCTGAAGAGTACTTCTAATGTGCAACTAGCTAGTTTCGTTCAGTTTCCGTGCATACTCGTCTTAATTCAAACGGTATCTATTACAGATATAAAATAAATGCGTTTCTTCAAAAATTACATTTACGAAAAAAACCCCTTTTTTAAGGCCGTCTTTCATTTTCTGATGATTTCAAATACTGCAGAAGAATGTTGGGAAATACTTGTACAAGTAAACAGACACTTAAGAGCCAAATAGTAGAGAAGCACTCACTAGAGCTTACATTAAACCCGAATTCTTCAGGAATAAACAATACTCAAATATTATGGATCGTTTATTTATGAAGATTCCACGTTTAGATTTTAGGTAACTTTATAAAAAATATGTCACATCTGTAGTACCCTATATAATTTGCGACAGTGCGCTACTTTGAGCTTTCAAGCTAACAAGCAAAGCGCAGTCTCTTTTCCGTTTAAGTATCTGTATATGCTTTTTTCTATATTTTAACGTACCTGTTGCAAAAAAGGATTTCTGAATTTCCTTAAAAGTTAAAGCCCGGAAACCCCTGATTAACTCACTAGTAGGACTTTAAATAGTTACACTCGCTGTTGCAGCATATAACGCCAAAAGGGCGAATTCGGGTTACATTTTATGGAGGTCGGCAACACCTACAAGCTATAAATTTTATTTACAACAAATTAAATCAAGGTAAATATACATTACACATTTTTATCCGATATCAACTCCGTGGCACATAAATCTGAGAAGTTTAGTTCTGCACATTAAATTTTAAACCTACATCAAAAAATGCAGGATTAACACTCAAAAGGGGCGCAAACACCTGGAACAGAAAGGGACTGAATTGAGGCGGGTCACTTCTATACGAAAATAAACATTGTAACCCAACACTAATTCACTTGTTTCGTGTAAAGAACAAGGGAGCCAACCACAGTGCGAGACCCGCATTCAATATTGGTGTGTCTATCTATCTACATTGCATTTTTATTTCCACCGTATTTATTTTTATATAAATAGGTTCGTATTTCCCGGGGTATTTGATATTTTTCATATTTAAGGTTATTAACATAATGAAAAAAAACAGTCCTGTGTGTTATCTTATATACTAAATTAAACAAATTTCGTTTCCATATCACAAGAAAATCACACAAGAAGTATCTACTGTTTTTATTTAATTAGATTGTATTTGTTAATAATGCTACAAAATATATTTGTAATTTGCAGTTAAAGCGACTAATAAATGCTAATAAGTTATTTTTACCACAGACAATTACAGCTACCATGGACATGTAAAAGAAAAGGTATTTCTTAATAAATATGGTGTTCATTTCCTAATCATATGGAACCTTGAAGTTACCTTACAATTTTGTATAATGGTCAAGTAATCTTAGATCGAATGTGAATTAAATATTTATTAAAAAAAGAACCGTTAACATATCTAGTTCACACCCTAAGTAAAAATTAAACTCGGTGTGGACATGCTATTTTTCCGGCTGTGATTTATCCAGGCGGAATTTAATCGCCAGAGTGTCTAAATACAGATAATACTTGATACACAAAAAACGATTTCACAATATTGTTACAGTGCTACAGTTTGCATTGTGTTGTATTGGGTAAAATAATTAAACTGTATTTTCTATAGCTTACCTAGAATTATGTATTTTGGATTAAAGAGGTTTTTAAGAAAAATTAATTGATGAACATGAATACTTTTTTCTTATAAAATATAAATATTAATACAATATGTACAATTGCAACTTCTCAGACTTTGAATTGTGTATATGAAACTGTGTGAATATGGAATTGTGATGAGGGAAAGTGTAATAGGTGTATATGAGTGTTAGAGGTAATGCTTCCTTGTACCCCAACCCCCCCTCCCCACAATGGGTAGTTTCAGTATAAGGCATGTTGAGGTGTTGGCACCAGGTTGGTATAAGAAGCAGCCTAGCCCTAGCAGATAAAGCACCTTACTGTACGATGGCTGCTCTTGGAATATGAGCGTGTTTGTTGGCTTGCAGGATCTGTGCCATTCAGTTCCCAGGTGCACTCAGTCATTCTTCCTCCCACCTAGGCCCAGTTAGTGGCTCCCCTCATTACTCCCAGCCTTCCCAGCAGCACCATATGCTTCCCCTGATCAAGCAGCAGCTACATAGGCACCGATAATTGACGAGAGCTGCTGGAAATCACGCAGACAGGCAGCCTACTGAGACTGGGAGAGTTGGCAAATCATTGCTAATAATCCTTTTAGGAGCATCGCTGTCTTTGCCGTTTCCAATAGCTTTATTTTTATCAACTAAGCACTGACAGGATGAAGAACAACCCAGATCCCTCATGTTATCCCCTGAATTGGTGTCCTAATCACCCACAAAGTCAGCACATCTTCCTTACTCAACCCACCAAGACTTCTGTCTGGGAAGTTTATATTGCCTTGCTCATTAAATCGCCGCTCTTTCTGGTTCCTGTCCGGGAGAAATTCCAAAGTGATATTAATCGACAGAAATTTGGATTCTTTGAGAAATCAAGCATTTTTCGTTGGGCTATAACAAAACATTTGTGATATAGTTCTGGTGTTTTGGTAATGCATTTTTAACAGCAGAACTTTGTAACAAATGTAATTTGTTAAATTTGTTTATGAAGACCGTGCACTTTTTAATACATATAATATATATATATCATGATTAAAAGCCTCAGGAAAATCCCCGAATCCTAAAATGTGTAGTGTGGACAATAGAGGATGTGCAAGGCTCTTCAATAAGACTCAGATGAAGGCAGCTACAGTTTGTTTGTACAAAGAGGGTGGTGTTTGTTTAAGCAAAATCTTGGCGATCCAGACAAAGGCATTGGGGGGCTGTACCCCTAACAGTGATCCGGGGAGCTTACAGTGTGTGGGGTGAGTGTGTGGGACAAAGGTTTAATTCTTAGTCAAGCTCAGAGGAATCTAGAGACATTTGCACAAGGTTTAACAAATCAGTTGTGGCTGAAAGGAAGGTAAACAAAGTGCAAAAAGGACCTACCTTCAGGAAAGACCACTCTCATCTTTAAATAGCTGGTAGTCAGGCGTATGATGGAGGCTTTGTCCAGCTGGGAGGTGATAGCAGAGGGCAAGGGTAATAATTTAGCCAGTTCATAAAATTCGCTGTTCTCCTTCTCCCGTCTAGTCCGGGCTGCATTTTTAGATTTTTCTTTCATGGCTTTTTGTTAATCCCTTGTTTTTCCAAACGGGAACCCACAGACTCATCAACAAATAAAAAACGATTTCAAAGCAGGATTTTTCTTCAGCTTGGCGTTATCGAAAATAGTAGAACCACTTCTTTAAGAGGTCGAGTAATACATATATGAGCATTAATTGTTTTCCAAAATAAATTGGTATCCATACATTGCTGCAAAAATGTGATCTTTGCACGATTTCCTGTCTCAGCAGGTCACAAAGTCCACTTGTGTCCGTCTCGCAGTGGCATAGTTACCCCTCAGTCAGACCCCCGGGCCTTATTGCAGCGGGGCTTCCTGGCAAAGAAACAAAGCCACAGTGCCAGGGAATTATTTGGGGGAGTTTGTCTCTATATGAATATGTTTGTATGATTTACAATTCACTCTTGATAGATAGACAGATATATGATAGGCAGATAGAGAGATAGATAGATAGATAGATAGATAGATAGATAGATAGATAGATAGATAGATAGACAGATATATGATAGGCAGATAGAGAGAGAGAGAGATGATAGATAGATAGATAGATAGATAGATAGATAGATAGATAGATATATGATAGGCAGATAGAGAGATAGGTAGATAGACAGATATATGATAGGCAGATAGAGAGATAGATAGATAGATAATAGATAGATACACCAGTAGATAGATACACAGAAAGATATACATACACAGTGTATATTATACAATATGAATGTCTTTGTCATTCTATATAATTATAATTCAGTTTATTTTTTTTTAAAAAACTACCAAACATCAAATCAAGTCGCTTACCTGGTTATTAGTTGTTTGAAGTATTTAATTATTATAACATTTCGTTAAAGCCACTCACCTCTGACATACACACTCCTGGCTAATCCACAATAAAACAGTTTTAAGCAAACAAAAAAAAAAGATCTAGCTCACGAATTGAGCGACTGGAACTACTGCCACATTACTAAAGCCTTGTGTGCAGAAACCTGTTGTGCGACAGAAATATATCGCAGGCAGATTTTGAGTAGCACAGATATCTGCTCCTTTTTTACAGAGGAGAATTGAAGGAGAGACAGATTTGCAGATTTGGGGCCAACACACACCATATAACACCGAAGCTACAAGGTGCTGCTGTCTAATGCCAACATGCCAAGCAGGCCCAGGACATGAGAAGCCCAGTCCCCCCAGTAGCCCCGGGTCGGAGAGCATCACCCACTGCAGCCCCAGCTTATATGTGTGTAATTAAAGAATAAGGAGCCACTCACCTCTCCGAGTCCCTCCGGGTTGTACGGTGTCCCTGTAGGCACCAGGCAGGAGCGGGCGGCTGTTTGCTCACAGGGGCCAATTGTCCGCAGAGAGCGCCCATTAACTTCTCCTTCCAGCCTCACTCATTGCAACTTCATTCCCGCCCCTGCTCCCCCTTACCCTCCCTTACTGCCAGTCATTCGCCATGCTGAGCGCAATTGGGCAGCTCATGGCTCTCCACGCCCACCCATTGGCTGACCTGTTCCTGACTCAGGAACTGGCACTAGAATAATGCCCGAGGCAGCCGCCCCGCTCCCTGGGTGCTACACCTGAGCTGGAATATTTCCTGGGGGCGCGACAGTAGCTGCCAGAGATGGGGGGGGGGGGTGGCACTCAGTACAGGTGCCCAGGTAGGGGGGCAGCTAGTTCCACGCTTTACTGGCAGTTAGTTGGTACTGGGCTGGTTCGGTATTAAGTGGAAAATGGACACTGATAGTTCACACACAGTTCTCCTGCCCTACTGACACACTGATCCTGTCTGGCTCACACATTGGCAGACCTGGCATACAAATGGGTAATGGTATTAGATTCTATGAAAGAAAAGTCAGACAGAAGAAAGACTGTTAATTCTTTGTAAAAATTCATAAATTATTTGTATAAAATTAATATTTCACACACACAAGTCTACGGATTTCTCTTGCTCTTTCTATGTTTTTGTTTTTACTATCTGCTGTTTGTATTTCCTTAAAGTATTTATTCTCATGGTGATATCGGAATAACTAGATTATGTTTGTGTCTTAAAAGCAAAGCTCTGCATTTCGCACATTGCGCCAGATATACTAAGGAGCGGTCTAAATTACCAGCAGGTGAACACATAGAGCAGCCTATAATTTGGCTGTGCCCCCCTCCGTTTGCCTGCATGCATAGCGGCAGATCTGGAATCAGGTGGGGTTTGCACAGATGTCAGAGTTAGAGAAAAGGCTGGTAGCTATGAAGGCATGTGGCTACTTACTATGTGGGTCCCAGCCCTCTGCAAAGTGGTAAGTACTGTGCAACAATCACTTTGCAATGGGAAGTGGGGGGGCGGGCGCGTCTTTGGCAATCAGATTTGCACAGATCAGTTAATTTATTATAAGACTTCCAGTAACATCTAAACAGTAGTAAATTGGTTCTCAACTTCACTCCCCACCATCAGCTCCACATATTCGGAGTTGCAAACCAATGTTCCAAACATCCTTTTGGTCACTATATATGTGGGGTTCGGCCGGAGAAGACTGGATCTTATAGTCCTTGTTATATCTGTCAGTATTTCTGTAAAATGTGCCAGTAATCAACGCTCTGTGTTACTTGTGTTCGTTGGATAAGAGGTTCGGCAGCAGCTGTGTCACATTTGTCTGTCAGTCGGTGCCCAGCAGCCCTATACATAGGGACGCAGATATACATCTGCCTGTGAGTTATCGCTCAGTCTGTGCTCCCGCAGATAGACTAGGAAACCAGGCTGGGAATTATCTCCTTATAAGGGAAATATTCCCTAATTTAATCACCCGGGAAGATATACTGGGCCACCCAGAGATGATTGGGCGGACCCTGGTGGATAATTAGCCCTTTCCAGCTCTATACTGCGTGTCCCCATTCTATAAACCACCCAAATGAGAGTTTTTAGAGCTAATCACTGGTCAACCGAAAGGTTTATCACCTAGAAGTTTGTATCTCTCCCTCTCTAAGCATCTTCATTTATGGTGTGCACCCTCTCTATACATCAGTCATCTACCTACAGTACCGCCATCAATATCTGTTAGAATAAAGAACAATGGTGCTGATGTTTGCAGGTAGAGTTAAAGCGCAGGCTGCATCTTTGACGCAACTGAATTTGACTGGATACAAGTTTCTATAAATGACCTAAAAGCGATCCCCGAAATCCAGTGAGGTGCCCCCCAAATGTGACCATCAGACCTGCCTAAATAAAGTCCGGGCGTTTTTAAGCACACGGCCATCCTGCATACCAGCATGCTCTGGGCTTCCCTACTATTCCAACTGAAATATTGCTCGCCACAAATACTGCTCTGCAGCTATAAATGCTTTAAGCACAGCCATTGACTTTTTATTCCTACTGGAAGTATGGGGAGGAGAGCCCTGCGAAGCTTGCTAAAGCTCACTGTATGGGCCCATCTCCCTGCGCCGAGTATAGCGCCCACACTTCCACTGGGCCCTGGCACATGTCTCAGCATAAGAGCCTGTAATATTCCTACCGTCTGTATGGGACATGCTCCCCACAGGGACTTCATCCCACTGAGCACCCAAAATCCAGTGCCGGTTATTCATTTCTCTCCAATCTCATTCTAAACGGTTCCGTGTGTTCTAGCTGAGTATTAACAAACCAAGACAAATTTCATTTTTATGGAGTACCTGTAGTGATTAGGTAATTTTTGTCAAAACAGGGAGATCCTGAGCCGCACTAGAAAATGCAGTTAAAATATTAGCCATATCATATTAACCCCATTATATATAATTAATATTTTCCAAGATAAGCAACATTAGTCAGTAAATTATACAAATGACGTGCAAAAATTGTAACTTATTTTTTTTAATGACTATTTTGCTTATTTCCAAATTCTTTAACTTGGTAACGCGACAGGGACCATAATAATTAATCCTGTTGCCTTTTTTTGGGGAGATGTTCGTCTCATTCGTTAGCTTGTAAGATTTTATATATATATATATGTATAATGTCATGTTAAATTTGTTAATTTGATGTGGATATTTATAAGTAATTTGGATAATATGCAGTAACCCACTGGGGAAGCAGGGAGTCACATGATGTGAGGCAGGCAGGTAGCGGGCAGGTAAGGGCAGGGCTGATGTATATGCGGCAGAGGTTGCAGAGATCTGAAGGATAGTAAATGATGAATGGATGTTATCCGCAACTCATGTGCGCCTAGACTTAATTAGTCTGGGAGAGTTATTTGCACGAAATGAAACGAGTTACTGGTACCTTCTAGAGTAACAGATTTCTAATGATAATTATTAACAATGTAAAAGAAATAGCCCTAACTTCCATAAGGTGAACTGTATGTATCGTTCTTTAATTGGTTTTTAATATCTTTGCCACCACGAAAACAATTACATGGGGAAATGTATTACTGAATGCATAATTGAATTAAATGCGACTCCTTGGTGCGGTTTTGTTAACAGCATGTAACTGTATAGAGAACCCACGGACAACACCTGCATGACCCCACGGATGCATGTTAGCTGCTCATTTTCTTCTCCCACAGCACTCACACTGGGGCAAGGCGGCTGCTTTATTTTTTAATTTATTAAATGATTCATTATAAATAGTTGCCCACACTTTTAGGCAGTCCTTTATAGAGATTATGCATATTTCACATCGGTCACTGCAGAGCTTACAATCTAATGACCCTATTACTAGGGAGGAAACTCACACAGTTATGGGGAATGCATACAAACTCCCTGTAGATCGATCAATTACAATCAATATCTATCTATCTATCTATCATCTATCTATCATCATCATCTATATATCTATCATCTATCATCATCATCATCATCTATATGTATGGACATGTTACACAGTGCTATGTGCAGCATGCAGTACAGCTGCTAGAATAAGAAGCCCATTACACCCCCTGCCAATTTCTATTCAAATGACTGCCTGGGAAGAATAGGAAAAAAACCTTGTGCACAGCTTCCCTCCCTCTGAATAAGGAAAATGCCCAAAATTTACCAATTTGTGGAAATGAAAATAACATCTCCCAGACATTGGCTGCTGTCTGTGCGCTGCTTCCTCACACTGGGAGCTTCAGGCATACAGACTTATCAGGATGCAGGGCCAGCTATTTGCCAGATTGCCTTTTCTTACACATACCTGTTATAATATTATTAACTGACTGTGCCCTTAGTATTTAATCTGCAGGGTGCCTTATATGGGTAATTGGAAATTAGTAGTATATATGGAAATCTGTATTTTTGATTACTTTTAAAGGGGATGGGGCTTTCATTTATTATATAGACAATTATTAGTTAAATATATAATGTACAAGTAAAGATCTGTTATTCAGAATACCATTTCCCAGAGAACAGACATGCAGTTCAGATATGCTTCCTGAGGGGTAAATTAATAACAATGTGTAAGCTAACATCACCGGTGATGTTGCCCATAGCAACCAATGAGACCTTTGCTGTGGTTTTCTAACTTGTAGGTGACCATCAAATTCTAATTGCTGATTGGTTGCTATGGGCTTATACACTGTAATAAATATTCCCCTATTAAGTAGTATCCAGCTTTCTGAAACCCACACTGCTCTGGGCACTTGCCTCGCCAATTCCATTAGATATCTGTCCCAGAAGGAAATTCATATATACCAAATTTATTGGCAGAAAAAAGTAATCAATTATATGTGTAGAGCACTTTTAAGGCTCTGAATATGTCAAATATGAATACAAAGTTTAGCAGTTCCACATAATAAAACATTTACTAGCTGCATAGAAGCCATTATGAAAATTTCTGTATTTGTATGCGCCCAATAAATGTTTTCTTTATATGTAACTGCTACTCATTGTATTAAACTCATATATGGCTAGGCATTTCCTGCCTAACTAGGCAGGGGCTTATTCTGTTCATCCAATACACAAGTGCAAGCAGCAGTCAAACTACTGGGTCAGTGTGGCCTGGAATTGGCAGCTGGCTCTATTCAGTTGGGTGGGTACCAGGAGCCTTACTTTTAGCAAGGTGGCTCCTCTAGAGCAGGGTCCTAATCTCATTGTCATAACTGGACAATTAAGGTCAATGTGTAGAATTTTGGGATAAAATTAACTCTTCAAAGTAATGATTGCTGCTTTTAGTTAAAGGAGAAGGAAAGGTAAAGACTAAGTAAGCTTTATCAGAAAGGTCTATGTAAATACAGCCATAAGCACTCACAGAAACACTGCACTGACTTCTCTGTCAAAAGATTTCTTGTGTCTGTAATTCATGTACCACAGACACTCAGCTCTCTGCTGTCTCCCCTCTCCTGCTCCTTCCCCTTAGGAATGTGGATCTGAGCCAATCAGCAGGAAGCTGACTCATAGGGGGAGATTTACTAATCCATGAACGGACCGAAAGCGTCCAAATGCGAATTTGTCGTATATTTTACGCAACTTTTCCGTCGCCGTTGTGAAAAAATCGTATTGTCGCAACGAGTACGAAAGTTTCAGATTCATTCAAGCTTCGGTATTGTGACTTTCCTTGGGCCAGGTTGGAGCTGCACAGTGCCATTTATTCCTATGGAAGGCTTCCAAAATCATGCAAAGTCGGAAAGGTTTTTCCGGCATTCACGATTGTTCAATACAAAAAAGTCGCGAAAAATCCAAAAAAATCGCGACGGCGACGAAAAAGTTGCAAAATTTTAGTTTCCAATCTGATTTTTTCCCTTTCAGGATTCGGATTCGTGGATTAGTAAATCTCCCCCATAGGCTAACTAACTGGGCATGTTGACTTGGTCTGGGTGTCTGTGCAGGAGTGAGGCATTATGGGAACTTTCTTTACACAGCTCAGCGTTTTTTCTTCCTGTTTGGCTTCTGATCATCTGAACAGGTGAAATATGGGGAGACTTAAGGGCACTATTGAGAGAACTGAAGGTATGCGTGTAGCTTGAGATTAACTTCAAGCTGCTGGCCATTTGCCAGCACTGTCAATTTTTCCTAAAGCAAATGAGCAGCTTTCACCCAGTCACCATTTTCCCTGCAATCCCAAGTGATTAAGGGGATGCTGCAACCTTACTATTAACCTCTGGACAACCAGAGTGGCAGGTATTTAAAGATTTCAAAAAGGCTGTTCACCGATTATATTTTTTGTGGGGGGTTTACATGTCCTTTAAACATACAAAATGTAAGACTACAACCCCACAATGCAGCAGGTATCAGTTTAGGTCTGAGAATAGGGGTAGGCTAGGCCAATTTCTGGAGTGAAGTTTTTGGCACATTATTGAATAGTATTAACATTATTTTTAAAACACAGGATTATTCTGTAAAGTTGTACAAGTGATAAAACCTTTTTCAGAAATGGCATTGTGAAATGGTAAAAATTGTTTTCTTTGGCGCGGTTCCCTCGGTGTGATTTCGAATGAATGTTGAATGGACGACAAGACACTGGGACAAAACAATTCCAAACTGGTGCCTAGGAAATGACGTACAACGTTAATGCCACCTTCTACTGCATCACGTATACGTCAATGCGGAAAATTTGTATACAATCGTGGCTAATAATCCCCTAGTGTGCTTTGGTTTGCTCCATTTCAATACTTGTTAATGGCAATACTATTTCAGTGAAGTTGCTTAGAAAAGGGTCTCTGTGCGATTTGGAATGACAGGCGATTAAATGTCGCCTCGTATGGTTTGACGCTGGCAATTTACATTGATCTCTCTTGTAAGACAAAAGAACGATTAGTCACCAAATCTCTTTTAAAAATCACGGGCGACTAATCACCCTGTGTGCCACTGCCCTTACTGCCAGGGTTTACCAGACAATGCAATGGGCTTAATGGCTGCTAATTTAGCCAAAATAGAAAGCTCCTTTGTTTTTGCTTTAATTTGAAGCTGCTGCTGCATACAAAATAAACTATTTCTAAGCGGCTGCAAGTTGGACATTATCATCTTCCTCATGTAGGGATAACAGTGGGTGAAGACACACAGAGCTATTAGTAGCTGCTACTTTTTCACGACTACTGAAAGCCAGAAAATCCCCTGTCATAGATAGTAGCGAGAATTGCTCTGCTAAAACACACATAGAGACAATTATCAGTAAATGATCAGCATTGTCTTTAGTAGCCATGACAAGTAGTTGCTACTAGTAGCTCCGTGTGTCTTCACCATAAAAAAAAAGGAGTTTATACATTTTTATGTAATTTGAAAAAAAGTTTTGAAGTTTGTGCTGTGACAAAGGCAAAATAGGGAACAAAAGACAGTGAAAAATAGTAGGTCATGTACCAACATATAGAAATAAATGCTACATTTAATTATGTTTTATTCTTTTAATGTCAATTAAACACGTGGCGCTTGGTCTCTTATGTTTTGTAGCATATTATGGGCATAGAGAATCAGCACAGATAAAACCTTGTTGTAATTGCATGAAAATGCCTTTGCACATATTTTTGCACATTTCCACCAGTTGAGTGTTAAACCAGTTGCAATTTTTCCGCCCACAATAACAAGGACTTAACTGGTGTTTTGGTCTGTTTAGTTGGTGGTTAAAGCACATC
Organism: Xenopus tropicalis; assembly: GCF_000004195.4. Taxonomy (NCBI): domain Eukaryota; kingdom Metazoa; phylum Chordata; class Amphibia; order Anura; family Pipidae; genus Xenopus; species Xenopus tropicalis. The sequence goes on along the minus strand of NC_030681.2, from coordinate 81,618,788 downwards.
AAATGTGTCATTAACTTCAAAATAAAATAAAGAGATTTACATGTCAAATAAATACTTTTCTTGATTAAATCCTGTTTGTTCTTATTTCTATTTAAAAAAAAAAAACCTGAAAGTGTAGATGTGCTAAGTAAAAAGGAAATGAATTTCACCATGGGTTATGGGTTAGGACCTGTCTTATCAAGTTTCTAGCATTACACTGTTTATCAAGTTTCTATCTGGAAAAGGTTAATGAGGTCAGGAGCATAGACCACAGTCTTGTCACCACTTACCATATCTTTCCCCCAGACCTTACTTGGATGGGATCTTAATGATGTGATGCATATCCCATAGAGCAGAGAAGAAGAAATACTTATTTAATCAGTGCCCTGAGAGGCAAACACTGGTTGGCTATGGGCATCAAGCTATCAGGCAGGTTGGGCAGCTGATTCAAACTAATTTGGCCGCTGCCCTCATACCTTGATGTAGGACACTGGCAGCAAAAGCAGGGAATGTTTTCTAGGGAGCCTCTAAAGGAACAACAGAATTGGAAACTATACTTGGTATATTGGGCTTATTTCATGCACTGCATTATAGGGACAATAAAATATTAACAGCCATAACATTTGTCACAAAGCATTCATTCTCTTGTACCTTTGTGATTTGTATAATCTATAGGTCAGACACTATCAAAATTGTGTTTATTAGCCATCCTTGGAGATTGTCCTGAAAACATGCAGTGTTGCTCATAATAACTGTAGCCTATATTGGCCGACACTCTGTGATTGGCAGAATGTAATAAAAGTAGCATACAGTACTATGTCAAGCATCTTGCTTTTATTTTACATACAGTGATTATTATGTCATTTTGGTTTCATTATATGACACTGGAATCAGACATGGGGATAAAGGACAGGTTTGTTTAGTCCGAGAAAAACTATGCTTAAAGCTTCCAACTTCATCTGCAGGAACAAAGAACACAGAGACAGATTTACACAGGTGGGATTCTCATTGGAGAATTATTTTGTATAAAGCAGCCACAGGCCCTGGGGAAGAGTTTTCACGAGCAATATTGCTTTAAGAATGTTTTTTTTGAGATTTGTAGTCCACTAAAAGTGTAGTTGAACAGTACAACAGTGTTTTTTGTACCTTTAACTCTAGTATGCGTACCGTGGCAAATATATATTTATTCCAGCTGCATGACAATAAATCTTACTGCAAATGATGTAATGGAGGTTTGACATAGAAGTAAAAAAAATGATAGTGTTACAGACTCATCCTGCTAGCTGTACATCCCATTTCCATGCCAGCCATAAATGGAATGTGATGGTCAATATGACTGCTCTGATCAGACTAAAGTCATCTCCTCAGTCAGAGAGGTTGGAATTGTGTGATACAGTTAGGACCTGTGAATAGCCTCAAGTCAAATTATGAAAAATAACAAAATCTGTTTGCTCTTTTGAAAAATTAATTTCAACAGATAGAGAAAGGAAAAAGGGCATGTAAAAGAAAGCATAGAATGACTACAGATGGAGGGGTTAAGAGGTAAGGCATGTTGGAAGGGTTGCTTTGGGCATCTAAACACAAGGTACCTGCCCTGGTGAGGAATATCAGGCAAAGGAAAAGTGTGACTGGCAAGTGTAGTAGGAAATGCATCAGCCAATAAAAATTCAGTATATATGTATTTTCAGCCTTCAGTGACTGGAGCCCAGTGAATGATGTAAAAGGACAGTGGTCAAGCACCTTTGGGTTATGTATCTGGTATCTCCAGATACATAACCAGCCAAAAAGCATATTTTCCCACCCACTGAAAATAATAAAATATCCTTGTAAACTCAAAGGATCACTCAGCTTCTGGTTCCCCTTAAATATATACATTTATTGGATCTCAAGTGGACATCCACCCGTCTCCAGCAGAGGGGCTGGATAAAATACAGTAGGTAAAGAAAAGATATCATTGGTTACCCTGGGACCCCTGCTCTGTGCAACAGAAGAAAATGATACAGCAATTAAGTAAACTTTAAGCTCTGATAGCTTTGTAAGGATTTCAGCACACTCCAGTGAAGGAGCTATCATGTAAGGGATTGGTAATCCTAGCATGGCTTCCATGACTTGATTAAGGGCTGCAGCCTTTGTAACCTTTCCATTACCATTTCTAGTTTGACATGGACACTTCACAATTGCTTTCTTTCATCTACAGTAATAATATTCCTTGTTTAAACAAGATCCATTCTGCTCATAATTGCTGCTTCCTCTTTCTGAATTTGTGGTGTTGTATTTTTCATGCTTCTCTGCCTTATCATGTATCTTCATTTCAAGCGTAAAACAATGTGCACATCCCGGCTATTTGTTGCCAGCTTATGTACTGAACAATGGGCTGCAATTTATTTTATGCAATATATGTGTGTTAAACACAACCCAGATCATGCATGAAAAGCTCTGACTAGTGTGCTGGAACCCAATGCCCTGCTCAGACACAGAGGAATTACTCTTCTTCTCTTTAGTTTCTTTTAGGCCAAGATTAGGTGCAGAATATATTCCCATATTTAATTCTTGTGCTGCACATACTATCTTGCTGTTTTGCTCTGAACAGTGAAGAATAGTGAAATGGAAAGTACTTTAATTTTATATCTCTTGTCATGTTGTTGATTCTCTAGGGTGAAGACACATGGAGCTACTAGCAGCAGCTACTTGTCGTGGCTAGGGGGGTGACTTCACTCCAACTTGCAGCGCAGCAGTAAAGAGTGACTGAAGTCTATTGGAGCACAAGTCCCATGGCTGAGGGCACCTGGCCATACACGCAACAATTATGATCTTTCCCACTACCATTTGCCATAGGAAAGATCGCTCACCTGCTCTACTAACGTTAAGAGCTGAATCGTCAGGTAAAAAGAAAGGAATTCTTTACCCCTATCTTCCTTTCATACAATATTGGTGCATGCATGTCCTCCTTAAGGAAATGGCTAGCCTCAAGTCAAATTATGAAAAATAACAAAATCTGTTTGCTCTCTTGAAAAACTAATTTCAATATAGGATTTTGTAGGAGGAGCATTATAAAGTGATGCATTTTGTAAAAAAAAAAACGTTTTCTCATGCCTTTAATGATATTGGTTCATACAAGAAAAGCACACAGGCGAATTTAATGATTTATTTCCATTTATTTGTATCTAGAACAACAAAAGCAAAGTTGCATTTTTAACCATCCATTCATTTTGTCAACACTAATTTCTAATCAGCTATACATGAGCTGTGTATAAGGGCCTGCTCACCTTAGCAGCTTTCATCACCTTGTGTGCCTACTGAGCGACAACTACCAGCAGCTCCAACAAACTGTTGTAGCCACTGTGAAGAGATGTATTTATAAAGAGAGAGATTCCAGCAAACAAATATTCAGTTCCAATATCCGTCTTACAGACATTTACAACCTAGTGCTCACCTTCAGCTAAAAGTTGAACTACAACTACCAGAAATCCATGTGGTCTTCCTGGGTTTTAGAAACTGCGGTGAAAGCTGAGGCATACCTAATATTGCAGGTTTTAAAATAAGCAACACCCAGGGGACTACACATGAGAAGGCAAAGGTAAAATGGGAGAAAACCACTGTAATCAATGCTACATTAATTTACTGCGCTAATACACAATCAGCAGTTAGTATAGCTATGTGCCCAAGTAATGTAGCCGCAAAAGAAATGAATACAATTTCAAGGGCTGAAGTCAGAGAGTCCGAAGGTAACGCAAAAGGCCTGGCTGACAAAGCCAATTTAATAACATAAAAGCCTAGCTGCTACCCCCCAGAGGGCATGAAGTCTGGTGGAAGTTATACTTCAACAACAGCTAAATGGAAGCAGAATGGACATCGTCACAGGAAAAAAATCTTGCCATTTTGCCAATGCCACCACTTAAGAAACCTCTAAGGCCTGTGGCTTGTGAATATTAAACACTAAGATATCTTATGGTTTTAGCCTGGCTTTGAATACCAGCTAACATACTCTGGGTACTCACAGTGTTCTTTCCAATTGAGATCTAAAAACACTTAAAAAAATACCAAGAATAATTAGAAGGCAATGGCAAATTAATTTATATAATCATAACAAAGCCAAAAAATATAAATGTTCATGGATTTTTAATAGGGATAAGGAAAAGAACACTGGAAGAAACCTACAAGCTCAATGGGATGCAAAAGGAACATTAAAATTATATAATACACAAGACCCATAAATATCCTGCAAATTATATCCTTATAAATGGTGCGTAGTGATGTCATTTGTCACAGCAATCACTAAAACTTGTGTATTATAATACATAAAATACCACCTGATGAAAAATACAAGGATATTTATCACCTTGGTGATAGTTCAATGACCTGTATGGAACTTCTCTGTGACTTATAATATCCTTATATTTTACAAAAGTGGGTATTTTATTCACTTTTTAGCCCAGACTGCTTCAGAAATATCTCTGGACAATAAGCTTGCTATCTCACCATATGTATTATAGCCATAACATAAGATGTCCACCATGATATTAACTCTATACAGTGATATTACAAGACAATTTTATGGGTGGTAGATCGATATGTTTTGCCGGTTATTCACTTTATAGCTGATGGGAAAGCACTTTGGAGAGATTTATTGCCCGCAGTATCCCAGATTTAACCATGGGTGACAAATCTCGTTTACTGGCCTTTTTTTTAATTGTTCTTTCTGAGTTTGTAATTGTAAGTTTTTACTCAGTTTTTACTTCAGTTTGGTATTAATTGGTGCAAATCTAGCCTTGAGAATAACCTATTTTAGGTTGGTGGGATCACTGACACTGCCTAAATGGAGAGGCAGAACAGTGAGGCAAATAGTTAAAAAAAATAATGAATTGTCTTACAAGTAGTAATGTCTACATCGTAGTAAAACTGCCAATTTTTTATCCCATTAAAACTAGCCATTAGCTTTACGAGTTGAATACAGTACAGCAAATAAGACCAGTGATGCCAGTTGCAAGGACCTGCCAAAGCCATAGAATACAGTTAGTTAAATGTGATCTGATGAGCCAGACAGTGTCATTTCTATTCATCTCAATGGCATGACATTCAAATTGAGCTAAAATTGTGTCAGAACCATGCAGTTTGTGTTTTTGTTTCCTTGAAAACAATTAGGAACAACTCATCCAACTGGGTTACTTTTGCCAGAATCGCCCAGCTTGTTTGTTTGTAGCCAGAACTAAAGATCCAGCTGGGAAACTGTAGCTCCACCGCAGCTTAGAATAAAAACACAATTTCTCTGCATATACCGGGTAATTCAAAGCCAGGATTTAAGCAGAACAGCATTTATAACAATAACAGAATATTGCAAAAATGGCTGAGAATATGTTATATTGCACATGTATGTTCTTTGGATGGCAACTTATGAATTTATTTTACTAAACTGTTGCTAGATACTGTATAAATGTGCATGGCTGCTGGTATGTATGTATTAATATATATATATATATATATATATATATATATATATATATATATATAGTATAAACATTCTTGGCATTTCCAGAAATATTATTGGGAAAAAACAAACCCAAAAACCATACATAATGCCAGGCTGACATAACTTACAACAAAACATTATTTCAGACAGAGTCATTTGTATCTTACAGGTAAACAGTAATCAACAATTAAGTTAACAAACTGCCTGTGAAGTGTTCTTAAATTTCTGGCAAACAGATATTCTGTGTTCAGGTTATTGTACTGTTACAAGAACTGAGCGCAATCAGAATTCAGCACAATACCTACTAAAGACTCAGTCCTTGATTGATCCCATCAATTGAACATTACTGTTACTTAATGCAGCCAATAGTATTTTTTTTTTACATTCTGCATAATTACAACAGAAATACATGGTCCACTCATTTTGTAAAATGGCAGCAATCTGTAAGGCCCATTTGGCAACGTGTTTACAGCATTTACAAGGTGATCCAGTGAACCCATCCAAATTCTTAAGTGCGCTGAGGTTGAAAGTTGATTTCTCCAGGGAAGCATGAGGCAGTTTTCTTGCAGCCCAGAATGAATTAACAGCTGTTTTTACAGAAAAAAATCAGTTCTTCCAGTAGCATTGTGGGATCAGGTTACTGCAGAGCCAGAGTGCCGAGAGCCCCAGTGACCTCGGAGTTGACTTGTGCTGATATACTAGCTGGGACAATGTTTAGATATATGTCGTACTGTTGGTCCATGCCAAGATAGCTATCACTCATCAAATATAATGTATAAATATACCTGAGGAAAAAATACACCCAAGTTGAAAAAAGGTTGAATTAATAATTATGACACATATTTACAATAGTGTTCAAACATTATTACAGAGTTTCATAGCATCAAGTGATGTTGACAAATGGACAACCTTTTTTTTTTTTTTTTTTTTTTTAACTCCAGTAAATCAACAAGTAATCTAAGACTCCACCCTGATGTCTGATGGTTCTTACTACCCCACATTTAAACACTGTGATGGAATGGATAAAGTGCAAACTGTGCTATGCTGAATGGTGGAATTAGGGTGGTTAGATTTAGAGGGCGGCCACTGACAGTGAA